>NC_136273.1:84576322-85002322 GCF_964187855.1 Myxine glutinosa
TTGTGTTGGTGCAGGGAACTACTTTTTGCACTTGCATTAGTGTGGAAAAACAACTTTTCGCACTTGTGTTAGAGTTGAAAATCCACTTTTCGCACTGGTGTTAGTGTTGAAAAACCACTTTTCGCACATGTCTTAGTGTTGAAAACCCACTTTTCACACTTGCGTTGGTGTAGGAAACGACTTTTGGCACTTGTGTTAGTGTTGAAAAACCACTTTTGCACTTGTATTAGTGTGGAAAAAGTACTTTTCACACTTGTGTTAGTGTTGAAAAACCACTTTTCGCACTTGTGTTAGTGTTGAAAACCCACTTTTCGCACTTGTGTTGGTGCAGGAACCCACTTTTGCACTTGTATTACTGTGGAAAACCACTTTTTGCACTTGTGATAGTGTTGAAAAA
Source organism: Myxine glutinosa (assembly GCF_964187855.1). Taxonomy (NCBI): domain Eukaryota; kingdom Metazoa; phylum Chordata; class Myxini; order Myxiniformes; family Myxinidae; genus Myxine; species Myxine glutinosa. The sequence continues at coordinate 84,576,720 of NC_136273.1, forward strand.
CCACTTTTCGCACTTGTATTAGTGTGGAAAAAACACTTTTGCACTTGTATTAGTGTGGAAAAACCACTTTTCGCACTTGTGTTAGTGTTGAAAAACCACTTTTCGCACTTGTGTTGGTGCAGGAAACCACTTTTGCACTTGTATTAGTGTGGAAAAAACACTTTTTGCACTTGTGATAGTGTTGAAAAACCACTTTTCGCACTTGTGTTAGTGTTGAAAAACCACTTTTCGCACTTGTGTTGGTGCAGGAAACCACTTTTGCACTTGTATTAGTGTGGAAAAACCACTTTTCACACTTGTGTTGGTGTAGGAAACCACTTTTCCCACTTGTATTAGTGTGGAAAAACCACTTTTCGCACTCGTGTTAGTGTTGAAAATCCACTTTTCGCACTTGTGCAAGTGTTGAAAACCCATTTTTCGCACTTGTGTTGGTGGAGGAAACTACTTTTCGCACTTGTGTTCGTGTTGAAAAAACACTTTTCGCACTTGTGTTGGTGCAGCGAACTACTTTTTGCACTTGTATTAGTGTGGAAAACCCACCTTTCGCACATGTGTTTGTGTTGAAACCCCACTTTTCACACTTGTGTTAGTCTTGAAAAACCACTCTTCGCGCTTGTGTTGGTGAAGGAAACCACTTTTCGCACTTGTGTTCGTGTTGAAAAACCACTTTGCGCACTTGTGTTGGTGCAGGAAACCACTTTTGCACTTGTATTAGTGTGGAAAAACCACTTTTTGCACTTGTGATAGTGTGGAAAAAACACTTTTTGCACTTGTGATAGTGTTGAAAAACCACTTTTCGCACTTGTGTTAGTGTTGAAAAACCACTTTTCGCACTTGTGTTAGTGTTGAAAAACCACTTTTCGCACTTGTGTTAGTGTTGAAAAACCACTTTTCGCACTTGTGTTAGTGTTGAAAAACCACTTTTCGCACTTGTGTTAGTGTTGAAAAACCACTTTTCGCACTTGTGTTTGTGAAGGAAACCACTTTTGCACTTGTATTAGTGTGGAAAAACCACTTTTTGCACTTGTGATAGTGTTGAAAAACCACATTTCGCACTTGTGTTAGTGTTGAAAAACCACTTTTCGCACTTGTGTTGTTGCAGGAAACCACTTTTGCACTTGTATTAGTGTGGAAAAACCACTTTTTTCACTTGTGATAGTGTTGAAAAACCACTTTTCGCACTTGTGTTAGTGTTGAAAAACCACTTTTCGCACTTGTGTTGGTGCAGGAAACCACTTTTCCACTTGTATTAGTGTGGAAAAAACACTTTTTGCACTTGTGATAGTGTTGAAAAACCACTTTTCGCACTTGTGTTAGTGTTGAAAAACCACTTTTTGCACTTGTGTTGGTGCAGGAAACCACTTTTGCACTTGTATTAGTGTGGAAAAACCACTTTTTGCACTTGTGTTAGTGTTGAAAAAACACTTTTTGCACTTGTGCTAGTGTTGAAAAACCACTTTTCGCACTTGTGTTAGTGTTGCAAAACCACTTTTCGCACTTGTGTTAGTGTTGACAAACCACTTTTGCACTTGTATTAGTGTGGAAAAACCACTTTTCGCACTTGTGTTAGTGTTGAAAAACCACTTTTCGCACTTGTGTTGGTGCAGGAACCCACTTTTGCATTTGTATTAGTGTGGAAAACCACTTTTTGCACTTGTGATAGTGTTGAAAAACCACTTTTCGCACTTGTGTTAGTGTTGAAAAACCACTTTTGCACTTGTATTAGTGTGGAAAAAAGACTTTCGCACTTGTATTAGTGTGGAAAAACCACTTTTCGCACTTGTGTTAGTGTTGAAAAACCACTTTTCGCACTTGTGTTAGTGTTGAAAAACCACTTTTCGCACTTGTGTTGGTGCAGGAAACCACTTTTGCACTTGTATTAGTGTGGCACTTTTTGCACTTGTGATAGTGTTAAAAAACCACTTTTCGCACTTGTGTTAGTGTTGAAAAACCACTTTTCGCACTTGTGTTGGTGCAGGAAACCACTTTTGCACTTGTATTAGTGTGGAAAAAACACTTTTTGCACTTGTGATAGTGTTGAAAAACCACTTTTCGCACTTGTGTTAGTGTTGAAAAACCACTTTTCGCACTTGTGTTGGTGCAGGAAACCACTTTTGCACTTGTATTAGTGTGGAAAAACCACTTTTCACACTTGTGTTGGTTTAGGAAACCACTTTTCCCACTTGTATTAGTGTGGAAAAACCACTTTTCGCACTCGCGTTAGTGTTGAAAATCCACTTTTCGCACTTGTGGAAGTGTTGAAAACCCATTTTTCGCACTTGTGTTGGTGGAGGAAACTACTTTTCGCACTTGTGTTCGTGTTGAAAAACCACTTTTCGCACTTGTGTTGGTGCAGCGAACTACTTTTTGCACTTGTATTAGTGTGGAAAACCCACTTTTCGCACATGTGTTAGTGTTGAAACCCCACTTTTCACACTTGTGTTAGTGTTGAAAAACCACTCTTCGCGCTTGTGTTGGTGAAGGAAACCACTTTTCGCACTTGTGTTCGTGTTGAAAAACCACTTTTCGCACTTGTGTTGGTGCAGGGAACTACTTTTTGCACTTGCATTAGTGTGGAAAAACAACTTTTCGCACTTATGTTAGAGTTGAAAATCCACTTTTCGCACTGGTGTTAGTGTTGAAAAACCACTTTTCGCACATGTCTTAGTGTTGAAAACCCACTTTTCACACTTGCGTTGGTGTAGGAAACGACTTTTGGCACTTGTGTTAGTGTTGAAAAACCACTTTTGCACTTGTATTAGTGTGGAAAAAGTACTTTTCACACTTGTGTTAGTGTTGAAAAACCACTTTTCGCACTTGTGTTAGTGTTGAAAACCCACTTTTCGCACTTGTGTTGGTGCAGGAACCCACTTTTGCACTTGTATTACTGTGGAAAACCACTTTTTGCACTTGTGATAGTGTTGAAAAACCACTTTTCGCACTTGTATTAGTGTGGAAAAAACACTTTTGCACTTGTATTAGTCTGGAAAAACCACTTTTCGCACTTGTGTTAGTGTTGAAAAACCACTTTTCGCACTTGTGTTGGTGCAGGAAACCACTTTTGCACTTGTATTAGTGTGGAAAAAACACTTTTTGCACTTGTGATAGTGTTGAAAAACCACTTTTCGCACTTGTGTTAGTGTTGAAAAACCACTTTTCGCACTTGTGTTGGTGCAGGAAACCACTTTTGCACTTGTATTAGTGTGGAAAAACCACTTTTCACACTTGTGTTGGTGTAGGAAACCACTTTTCCCACTTGTATTAGTGTGGAAAAACCACTTTTCGCACTCGTGTTAGTGTTGAAAATCCACTTTTCGCACTTGTGCAAGTGTTGAAAACCCATTTTTCGCACTTGTGTTGGTGGAGGAAACTACTTTTCGCACTTGTGTTCGTGTTGAAAAAACACTTTTCGCACTTGTGTTGGTGCAGCGAACTACTTTTTGCACTTGTATTAGTGTGGAAAACCCACCTTTCGCACATGTGTTTGTGTTGAAACCCCACTTTTCACACTTGTGTTAGTCTTGAAAAACCACTCTTCGCGCTTGTGTTGGTGAAGGAAACCACTTTTCGCACTTGTGTTCGTGTTGAAAAACCACTTTTCGCACTTGTGTTGGTGCAGGGAACTACTTTTTGCACTTGCATTAGTGTGGAAAAACAACTTTTCGCACTTGTGTTAGTGTTGAAAATCCACTTTTCGCACTGGTGTTAGTGTTGAAAAACCACTTTTCGCACATGTCTTAGTGTTGAAAACCCACTTTTCGCACTTGCGTTGGTGTAGGAAACGACTTTTGGCACTTGTGTTAGTGTTGAAAAGCCACTTTTCGCACTTGTGTTTGTGAAGGAAACCACTTTTGCACTTGTATTAGTGTGGAAAAACCACTTTTTGCACTTGTGATAGTGTTGAAAAACCACTTTTCGCACTTGTGTTAGTGTTGAAAAACCACTTTTCGCACTTGTGTTGTTGCAGGAAACCACTTTTGCACTTGTATTAGTGTGGAAAAACCACTTTTTGCACTTGTGATAGTGTTGAAAAACCACTTTTCGCACTTGTGTTAGTGTTGAAAAACCACTTTGCGCACTTGTGTTGGTGCAGGAAACCACTTTTGCACTTGTATTAGTGTGGAAAAACCACTTTTTGCACTTGTGATAGTGTGGAAAAAACACTTTTTGCACTTGTGATAGTGTTGAAAAACGACTTTTCGCACTTGTGTTAGTGTTGAAAAACCACTTTTCGCACTTGTGTTAGTGTTGAAAAACCACTTTTCGCACTTGTGTTAGTGTTGAAAAACCACTTTTGCACTTGTATTAGTGTGGAAAAACCACTTTTTGCACTTCTGATAGTGTTGAAAAACCACTTTTCGCACTTGAGTTAGTGTGGAAAAACCACTTTTCGCACTTGTGTTAGTGTTGAAAAACCACTTTTCGCACTTGTGTTAGTGTTGAAAAACCACTTTTCGCACTTGTGTTGGTGCAGCGAACTACTTTTTGCACTTGTATTAGTGTGGAAAACCCACTTTTCGCACATGTGTTAGTGTTGAAAACCCACTTTTCACACTTGTGTTAGTGTTGAAAAACCACTCTTCGCACTTGTGTTGGTGAAGGAAACCACTTTTCGCACTTGTGTTCATGTTGAAAAACAACTTTTCGCACTTGTGTTGGTGCAGGGAACTACTTTTTGCACTTGCATTAGTGTGGAAAAACAACTTTTCGCACTTGTGTTAGTGTTGAAAATCCACTTTTCGCACTGGTGTTAGTGTTGAAAAACCACTTTTCGCACATGTGTTAGTGTTGAAAACCCACTTTTCGCACTTGCGTTGGTGTAGGAAACGACTTTTGGCACTTGTGTTAGTGTTGAAAAACCACTTTTCGCACTTGTGTTTGTGAAGGAAACCACTTTTGCACTTGTATTAGTGTGGAAAAACCACTTTTTGCACTTGTGATAGTGTTGAAAAACCACTTTTCGCACTTGTGTTAGTGTTGAAAAACCACTTTTCGCACTTGTGTTGTTGCAGGAAACCACTTTTGCACTTGTATTAGTGTGGAAAACCCACTTTTCGCAATTGTGTTAGTGTTGAAAAAACACTTTTTGCACTTGTGCTAGTGTTGAAAAACCACTTTTCGCACTTGTGTTAGTGTTGAAAAACCACTTTTCGCACTTGTGTTAGTGTTGAAAAACCACTTTTCGCACTTGTGTTAGTGTTGAAAAACCACTTTTCGCACTTGTGTTGGTGCAGGAAACCACTTTTGCACTTGTATTAGTGTGGAAAAACACTTTTTGCACTTGCGATAGTGTTGAAAAACCACTTTTCGCACTTGTGTTAGTGTTGAAAAACCACTTTTCGCACTTGTGTTGGTGCAGGAAACCACTTTTGCACTTGTATTAGTGTGGAAAAACCACTTTTTGTACTTGTGATAGTGTTGAAAAACCACTTTTCGCACTTGTGTTAGTGTTGAAAAACCACTTTTCGCACTTGTGTTGGTGCAGGAAACCACTTTTGCACTTGTATTAGTGTGGAAAAAACACTTTTTGCACTTGTGATAGTGTTGAAAAACCACTTTTCGCACTTGTGTTACTGTTGAAAAACCACTTTTCGCACTTGTGTTGGTGCAGGAAACCACTTTTGCACTTGTATTAGTGTGGAAAAACCACTTTTCGCACTTGTGTTAGTGTTGAAAAAACACTTTTTGCACTTGTGCTAGTGTTGAAAAACCACTTTTCGCACTTGTGTTAGTGTTGAAAAACCACTTTTTGCACTTGTGATAGTGTTGAAAAACCACTTTTCGCACTTGTGTTAGTGTTGAAAAACCACTTTTCGCACTTGTGTTGTTGCAGGAAACCACTTTTGCACTTGTATTAGTGTGGAAAACCCACTTTTTGCACTTGTGATAGTGTTGAAAAACCACTTTTCGCACTTGTGTTAGTGTTGAAAAACCACTTTTCGCACTTGTGTTGGTGCAGGAAACCACTTTTGCACTTGTATTAGTGTGGAAAAACCACTTTTTGCACTTGTGATAGTGTTGAAAAACCACTTTTCGCACTTGTGTTAGTGTTGAAAAACCACTTTGCGCACTTGTGTTGGTGCAGGAAACCACTTTTGCACTTGTATTAGTGTGGAAAAACCACTTTTTGCACTTGTGATAGTGTGGAAAAAACACTTTTTGCACTTGTGATAGTGTTGAAAAACCACTTTTCGCACTTGTGTTAGTGTTGAAAAACCACTTTTCGCACTTGTGTTAGTGTTGAAAAACCACTTTTCGCACTTGTGTTAGTGTTGAAAAACCACTTTTGCACTTGTATTAGTGTGGAAAAACCACTTTTTGCACTTCTGATAGTGTTGAAAAACCACTTTTCGCACTTGAGTTAGTGTGGAAAAACCACTTTTCGCACTTGTGTTAGTGTTGAAAAACCACTTTTCGCACTTGTGTTAGTGTTGAAAAACCACTTTTCGCACTTGTGTTGGTGCAGGAAACCACTTTTGCACTTGTATTAGTGTGGAAAAAACACTTTTTGCACTTGCGATAGTGTTGAAAAACCACTTTTCGCACTTGTGTTAGTGTTGAAAAACCACTTTTCGCACTTGTGTTGGTGCAGGAAACCACTTTTGCACTTGTATTAGTGTGGAAAAACCACTTTTTGCACTTGTGATAGTGTTGAAAAACCACTTTTCGCACTTGTGTTAGTGTTGAAAAACCACTTTTCGCACTTGTGTTGGTGCAGGAAACCACTTTTGCACTTGTATTAGTGTGGAAAAAACACTTTTTGCACTTGTGATAGTGTTGAAAAACCACTTTTCGCACTTGTGTTACTGTTGAAAAACCACTTTTCGCACTTGTGTTGGTGCAGGAAACCACTTTTGCACTTGTATTAGTGTGGAAAAACCACTTTTCGCACTTGTGTTAGTGTTGAAAAAACACTTTTTGCACTTGTGCTAGTGTTGAAAAACCACTTTTCGCACTTGTGTTAGTGTTGAAAAACCACTTTTTGCACTTGTGATAGTGTTGAAAAACCACTTTTCGCACTTGTGTTAGTGTTGAAAAACCACTTTTCGCACTTGTATTGTTGCAGGAAACCACTTTTGCACTTGTATTAGTGTGGAAAAACCACTTTTTGCACTTGTGATAGTGTTGAAAAACCACTTTTCGCACTTGTGTTAGTGTTGAAAAACCACTTTGCGCACTTGTGTTGGTGCAGGAAACCACTTTTGCAGTTGTATTAGTGTGGAAAAACCACTTTTTGCACTTGTGATAGTGTGGAAAAAACACTTTTTGCACTTGTGATAGTGTGGAAAAACCACTTTTCGCACTTGTGTTAGTGTTGAAAAACCACTTTTCGCACTTGTGTTAGTGTTGAAAAACCACTTTTCGCACTTGTGTTAGTGTTGAAAAACCACTTTTGCACTTGTATTAGTGTGGAAAAACCACTTTTTGCACTTCTGATAGTGTTGAAAAACCACTTTTCGCACTTGAGTTAGTGTGGAAAAACCACTTTTCGCACTTGTGTTAGTGTTGAAAAACCACTTTTCGCACTTGTGTTAGTGTTGAAAAACCACTTTTCGCACTTGTGTTGGTGCAGCGAACTACTTTTTGCACTTGTATTAGTGTGGAAAACCCACTTTTCGCACATGTGTTAGTGTTGAAAACCCACTTTTCACACTTGTGTTAGTGTTGAAAAACCACTCTTCGCACTTGTGTTGGTGAAGGAAACCACTTTTCGCACTTGTGTTCATGTTGAAAAACAACTTTTCGCACTTGTGTTGGTGCAGGGAACTACTTTTTGCACTTGCATTAGTGTGGAAAAACAACTTTTCGCACTTGTGTTAGTGTTGAAAATCCACTTTTCGCACTGGTGTTAGTGTTGAAAAACCACTTTTCGCACATGTGTTAGTGTTGAAAACCCACTTTTCGCACTTGCGTTGGTGTAGGAAACGACTTTTGGCACTTGTGTTAGTGTTGAAAAACCACTTTTCGCACTTGTGTTTGTGAAGGAAACCACTTTTGCACTTGTATTAGTGTGGAAAAACCACTTTTTGCACTTGTGATAGTGTTGAAAAACCACTTTTCGCACTTGTGTTAGTGTTGAAAAACCACTTTTCGCACTTGTGTTGTTGCAGGAAACACTTTTGCACTTGTATTAGTGTGGAAAACCCACTTTTCGCACTTGTGTTAGTGTTGAAAAACCACTTTTCGCACTTGTGTTGTTGCAGGAAACCACTTTTGCACTTGTATTAGTGTGGAAAACCCACTTTTCGCAATTGTGTTAGTGTTGAAAAACTACTTTTCGCACTTGTGTTGTTGCAGGAAACCACTTTTGCACTTGTATTAGTGTGGAAAACCCACTTTTCGCAATTGTGTTAGTGTTGAAAAAACACTTTTCGCACTTGTGTTAGTGTTGAAAAACCACTTTTCGCACTTGTGTTAGTGTTGAAAAACCACTTTTCGCACTTGTGTTAGTGTTGAAAAACCACTTTTCGCACTTGCGTTGGTGCAGGAAACCACTTTTGCACTTGTATTAGTGTGGAAAAAACACTTTTTGCACTTGCGATAGTGTTGAAAAACCACTTTTCGCACTTGTGTTAGTGTTGAAAAACCACTTTTCGCACTTGTGTTGGTGCAGGAAACCACTTTTGCACTTGTATTAGTGTGGAAAAACCACTTTTTGCACTTGTGATAGTGTTGAAAAACCACTTTTCGCACTTGTGTTAGTGTTGAAAAACCACTTTTCGCACTTGTGTTGGTGCAGGAAACCACTTTTGCACTTGTATTAGTGTGGAAAAAACACTTTTTGCACTTGTGATAGTGTTGAAAAACCACTTTTTGCACTTGTGTTACTGTTGAAAAACCCCTTTTCGCACTTGTGTTGGTGCAGGAAACCACTTTTGCACTTGTATTAGTGTGGAAAAACCACTTTTCGCACTTGTGTTAGTGTTGAAAAACCACTTTTCGCACTTGTGTTAGTGTTGAAAAACCACTTTTCGCACTTGTGTTAGTGTTGAAAAACCACTTTTGCACTTGTATTAGTGTGGAAAAACCACTTTTTGCACTTCTGATAGTGTTGAAAAACCACTTTTCGCACTTGAGTTAGTGTGGAAAAACCACTTTTCGCACTTGTGTTAGTGTTGAAAAACCACTTTTCGCACTTGTGTTAGTGTTGAAAAACCACTTTTCGCACTTGTGTTGGTGCAGGAAACCACTTTTGCACTTGTATTAGTGTGGAAAAAACACTTTTTGCACTTGCGATAGTGTTGAAAAACCACTTTTCGCACTTGTGTTAGTGTTGAAAAACCACTTTTCGCACTTGTGTTGGTGCAGGAAACCACTTTTGCACTTGTATTAGTGTGGAAAAACCACTTTTTGCACTTGTGATAGTGTTGAAAAACCACTTTTCGCACTTGTGTTAGTGTTGAAAAACCACTTTTCGCACTTGTGTTGGTGCAGGAAACCACTTTTGCACTTTATTAGTGTGGAAAAAACACTTTTTGCACTTGTGATAGTGTTGAAAAACCACTTTTCGCACTTGTGTTACTGTTGAAAAACCACTTTTCGCACTTGTGTTGGTGCAGGAAACCACTTTTGCACTTGTATTAGTGTGGAAAAACCACTTTTCGCACTTGTGTTAGTGTTGAAAAAACACTTTTTGCACTTGTGCTAGTGTTGAAAAACCACTTTTCGCACTTGTGTTAGTGTTGAAAAACCACTTTTTGCACTTGTGATAGTGTTGAAAAACCACTTTTCGCACTTGTGTTAGTGTTGAAAAACCACTTTTCGCACTTGTATTGTTGCAGGAAACCACTTTTGCACTTGTATTAGTGTGGAAAAACCACTTTTTGCACTTGTGTTGGTGCAGGGAACTACTTTTTGCACTTGCATTAGTGTGGAAAAACAACTTTTCGCACTTGTGTTAGTGTTGAAAATCCACTTTTTGCACTGGTGTTAGTGTTGAAAAACCACTTTTCGCACATGTCTTAGTGTTGAAAACCCACTTTTCGCACTTGCATTGGTGTAGGAAACGACTTTTGGCACTTGTGTTAGTGTTGAAAAGCCACTTTTCGCACTTGTGTTTGTGAAGGAAACGACTTTTGCACTTGTATTAGTGTGGGAAAACCACTTTTTGCACTTGTGATAGTGTTGAAAAACCACTTTTCGCACTTGTGTTAGTGTTGAAAAACCACTTTTCGCACTTGTGTTGTTGCAGGAAACCACTTTTGCACTTGTATTAGTGTGGAAAAACCACTTTTTGCACTTGTGATAGTGTTGAAAAACCACTTTTCGCACTTGTGTTAGTGTTGAAAAACCACTTTGCGCACTTGTGTTGGTGCAGGAAACCACTTTTGCACTTGTATTAGTGTGGAAAAACCACTTTTTGCACTTGTGATAGTGTGGAAAAAACACTTTTTGCACTTGTGATAGTGTTGAAAAACCACTTTTCGCACTTGTGTTAGTGTTGAAAAACAACTTTTCGCACTTGTGTTAGTGTTGAAAAACCACTTTTCGCACTTGTGTTAGTGTTGAAAAACCACTTTTCGCACTTGTGTTAGTGTTGAAAAACCACTTTTCGCACTTGTGTTAGTGTTGAAAAACCACTTTTCGCACTTGTGTTTGTGAAGGAAACCACTTTTGCACTTGTATTAGTGTGGAAAAACCACTTTTTGCACTTGTGATAGTGTTGAAAAACCACATTTCGCACTTGTGTTAGTGTTGAAAAACCACTTTTCGCACTTGTGTTGTTGCAGGAAACCACTTTTGCACTTGTATTAGTGTGGAAAAACCACTTTTTCACTTGTGATAGTGTTGAAAAACCACTTTTCGCACTTGTGTTAGTGTTGAAAAACCACTTTTCGCACTTGTGTTGGTGCAGGAAACCACTTTTCCACTTGTATTAGTGTGGAAAAAACACTTTTTGCACTTGTGATAGTGTTGAAAAACCACTTTTCGCACTTGTGTTAGTGTTGAAAAACCACTTTTTGCACTTGTGTTGGTGCAGGAAACCACTTTTGCACTTGTATTAGTGTGGAAAAACCACTTTTTGCACTTGTGTTAGTGTTGAAAAAACACTTTTTGCACTTGTGCTCGTGTTGAAAAACCACTTTTCGCACTTGTGTTAGTGTTGCAAAACCACTTTTCGCACTTGTGTTAGTGTTGACAAACCACTTTTCGCACTTGTGTTGGTGCAGGAAACCACTTTTGCACTTGTATTAGTGTGGAAAAAGTACTTTTCACACTTGTGTTAGTGTTGAAAAACCACTTTTCGCACTTGTGTTAGTGTTGAAAACCCACTTTTCGCACTTGTGTTGGTGCAGGAACCCACTTTTGCACTTGTATTACTGTGGAAAACCACTTTTTGCACTTGTGATAGTGTTGAAAAACCACTTTTCGCACTTGTATTAGTGTGGAAAAAACACTTTTGCACTTGTATTAGTGTGGAAAAACCACTTTTCGCACTTGTGTTAGTGTTGAAAACCCATTTTTCGCGCTTGTGTTGGTGAAGGAAACCACTTTTCGCACTTGTGTTCGTGTTTAAAAACCACTTTTCGCACTTGTGTTGGTGCAGGGAACTACTTTTTGCACTTGCATTAGTGTGGAAAAACAACTTTTCGCACTTGTGTTAGTGTTGAAAATCCACTTTTTGCACTGGTGTTAGTGTTGAAAAACCACTTTTCGCACATGTCTTAGTGTTGAAAACCCACTTTTCGCACTTGCGTTGGTGTAGGAAACGACTTTTGGCACTTGTGTTAGTGTTGAAAAGCCACTTTTCGCACTTGTGTTTGTGAAGGAAACGACTTTTGCACTTGTATTAGTGTGGGAAAACCACTTTTTGCACTTGTGATAGTGTTGAAAAACCACTTTTCGCACTTGTGTTAGTGTTGAAAAACCACTTTTCGCACTTGTGTTGTTGCAGGAAACCACTTTTGCACTTGTATTAGTGTGGAAAAACCACTTTTTGCACTTGTGATAGTGTTGAAAAACCACTTTTCGCACTTGTGTTAGTGTTGAAAAACCACTTTGCGCACTTGTGTTGGTGCAGGAAACCACTTTTGCACTTGTATTAGTGTGGAAAAACCACTTTTTGCACTTGTGATAGTGTGGAAAAAACACTTTTTGCACTTGTGATAGTGTTGAAAAACCACTTTTCGCACTTGTGTTAGTGTTGAAAAACAACTTTTCGCACTTGTGTTAGTGTTGAAAAACCACTTTTCGCACTTGTGTTAGTGTTGAAAAACCACTTTTCGCACTTGTGTTAGTGTTGAAAAACCACTTTTCGCACTTGTGTTAGTGTTGAAAAACCACTTTTCGCACTTGTGTTTGTGAAGGAAACCACTTTTGCACTTGTATTAGTGTGGAAAAACCACTTTTTGCACTTGTGATAGTGTTGAAAAACCACATTTCGCACTTGTGTTAGTGTTGAAAAACCACTTTTCGCACTTGTGTTGTTGCAGGAAACCACTTTTGCACTTGTATTAGTGTGGAAAAACCACTTTTTTCACTTGTGATAGTGTTGAAAAACCACTTTTCGCACTTGTGTTAGTGTTGAAAAACCACTTTTCGCACTTGTGTTGGTGCAGGAAACCACTTTTCCACTTGTATTAGTGTGGAAAAAACACTTTTTGCACTTGTGATAGTGTTGAAAAACCACTTTTCGCACTTGTGTTAGTGTTGAAAAACCACTTTTTGCACTTGTGTTGGTGCAGGAAACCACTTTTGCACTTGTATTAGTGTGGAAAAACCACTTTTTGCACTTGTGTTAGTGTTGAAAAAACACTTTTTGCACTTGTGCTCGTGTTGAAAAACCACTTTTCGCACTTGTGTTAGTGTTGCAAAACCACTTTTCGCACTTGTGTTAGTGTTGACAAACCACTTTTGCACTTGTATTAGTGTGGAAAAACCACTTTTCGCACTTGTGTTAGTGTTGAAAAACCACTTTTCGCACTTGTGTTGGTGCAGGAACCCACTTTTGCATTTGTATTAGTGTGGAAAACCACTTTTTGCACTTGTGATAGTGTTGAAAAACCACTTTTCGCACTTGTGTTAGTGTTGAAAAACCACTTTTGCACTTGTATTAGTGTGGAAAAAAGACTTTCGCACTTGTATTAGTGTGGAAAAACCACTTTTCGCACTTGTGTTAGTGTTGAAAAACCACTTTTCGCACTTGTGTTAGTGTTGAAAAACCACTTTTCGCACTTGTGTTGGTGCAGGAAACCACTTTTGCACTTGTATTAGTGTGGCACTTTTTGCACTTGTGATAGTGTTAAAAAACCACTTTTCGCACTTGTGTTAGTGTTGAAAAACCACTTTTCGCACTTGTGTTGGTGCAGGAAACCACTTTTGCACTTGTATTAGTGTGGAAAAAACACTTTTTGCACTTGTGATAGTGTTGAAAAACCACTTTTCGCACTTGTGTTAGTGTTGAAAAACCACTTTTCGCACTTGTGTTGGTGCAGGAAACCACTTTTGCACTTGTATTAGTGTGGAAAAACCACTTTTCACACTTGTGTTGGTTTAGGAAACCACTTATCCCACTTGTATTAGTGTGGAAAAACCACTTTTCGCACTCGCGTTAGTGTTGAAAATCCACTTTTCGCACTTGTGGAAGTGTTGAAAACCCATTTTTCGCACTTGTGTTGGTGGAGGAAACTACTTTTCGCACTTGTGTTCGTGTTGAAAAACCACTTTTCGCACTTGTGTTGGTGCAGCGAACTACTTTTTGCACTTGTATTAGTGTGGAAAACCCACTTTTCGCACATGTGTTAGTGTTGAAACCCCACTTTTCACACTTGTGTTAGTGTTGAAAAACCACTCTTCGCGCTTGTGTTGGTGAAGGAAACCACTTTTCGCACTTGTGTTCGTGTTGAAAAACCACTTTTCGCACTTGTGTTGGTGCAGGGAACTACTTTTTGCACTTGCATTAGTGTGGAAAAACAACTTTTCGCACTTGTGTTAGAGTTGAAAATCCACTTTTCGCACTGGTGTTAGTGTTGAAAAACCACTTTTCGCACATGTCTTAGTGTTGAAAACCCACTTTTCACACTTGCGTTGGTGTAGGAAACGACTTTTGGCACTTGTGTTAGTGTTGAAAAACCACTTTTGCACTTGTATTAGTGTGGAAAAAGTACTTTTCACACTTGTGTTAGTGTTGAAAAACCACTTTTCGCACTTGTGTTAGTGTTGAAAACCCACTTTTCGCACTTGTGTTGGTGCAGGAACCCACTTTTGCACTTGTATTACTGTGGAAAACCACTTTTTGCACTTGTGATAGTGTTGAAAAACCACTTTTCGCACTTGTATTAGTGTGGAAAAAACACTTTTGCACTTGTATTAGTGTGGAAAAACCACTTTTCGCACTTGTGTTAGTGTTGCAAAACCACTTTTCGCACTTGTGTTAGTGTTGACAAACCACTTTTGCACTTGTATTAGTGTGGAAAAACCACTTTTCGCACTTGTGTTAGTGTTGAAAAACCACTTTTCGCACTTGTGTTGGTGCAGGAACCCACTTTTGCATTTGTATTAGTGTGGAAAACCACTTTTTGCACTTGTGATAGTGTTGAAAAACCACTTTTCGCACTTGTGTTAGTGTTGAAAAACCACTTTTGCACTTGTATTAGTGTGGAAAAAAGACTTTCGCACTTGTATTAGTGTGGAAAAACCACTTTTCGCACTTGTGTTAGTGTTGAAAAACCACTTTTCGCACTTGTGTTAGTGTTGAAAAACCACTTTTCGCACTTGTGTTGGTGCAGGAAACCACTTTTGCACTTGTATTAGTGTGGCACTTTTTGCACTTGTGATAGTGTTAAAAAACCACTTTTCGCACTTGTGTTAGTGTTGAAAAACCACTTTTCGCACTTGTGTTGGTGCAGGAAACCACTTTTGCACTTGTATTAGTGTGGAAAAAACACTTTTTGCACTTGTGATAGTGTTGAAAAACCACTTTTCGCACTTGTGTTAGTGTTGAAAAACCACTTTTCGCACTTGTGTTGGTGCAGGAAACCACTTTTGCACTTGTATTAGTGTGGAAAAACCACTTTTCACACTTGTGTTGGTTTAGGAAACCACTTTTCCCACTTGTATTAGTGTGGAAAAACCACTTTTCGCACTCGCGTTAGTGTTGAAAATCCACTTTTCGCACTTGTGGAAGTGTTGAAAACCCATTTTTCGCACTTGTGTTGGTGGAGGAAACTACTTTTCGCACTTGTGTTCGTGTTGAAAAACCACTTTTCGCACTTGTGTTGGTGCAGCGAACTACTTTTTGCACTTGTATTAGTGTGGAAAACCCACTTTTCGCACATGTGTTAGTGTTGAAACCCCACTTTTCACACTTGTGTTAGTGTTGAAAAACCACTCTTCGCGCTTGTGTTGGTGAAGGAAACCACTTTTCGCACTTGTGTTCGTGTTGAAAAACCACTTTTCGCACTTGTGTTGGTGCAGGGAACTACTTTTTGCACTTGCATTAGTGTGGAAAAACAACTTTTCGCACTTGTGTTAGAGTTGAAAATCCACTTTTCGCACTGGTGTTAGTGTTGAAAAACCACTTTTCGCACATGTCTTAGTGTTGAAAACCCACTTTTCACACTTGCGTTGGTGTAGGAAACGACTTTTGGCACTTGTGTTAGTGTTGAAAAACCACTTTTGCACTTGTATTAGTGTGGAAAAAGTACTTTTCACACTTGTGTTAGTGTTGAAAAACCACTTTTCGCACTTGTGTTAGTGTTGAAAACCCACTTTTCGCACTTGTGTTGGTGCAGGAACCCACTTTTGCACTTGTATTACTGTGGAAAACCACTTTTTGCACTTGTGATAGTGTTGAAAAACCACTTTTCGCACTTGTATTAGTGTGGAAAAAAACACTTTTGCACTTGTATTAGTGTGGAAAAACCACTTTTCGCACTTGTGTTAGTGTTGAAAAACCACTTTTCGCACTTGTGTTGTTGCAGGAAACCACTTTTGCACTTGTATTAGTGTGGAAAACCCACTTTTTGCACTTGTGATAGTGTTGAAAAACCACTTTTCGCACTTGTGTTAGTGTTGAAAAACCACTTTTCGCACTTGTGTTGGTGCAGGAAACCACTTTTGCACTTGTATTAGTGTGGAAAAACCACTTTTTGCACTTGTGATAGTGTTGAAAAACCACTTTTCGCACTTGTGTTAGTGTTGAAAAACCACTTTGCGCACTTGTGTTGGTGCAGGAAACCACTTTTGCACTTGTATTAGTGTGGAAAAACCACTTTTTGCACTTGTGATAGTGTGGAAAAAACACTTTTTGCACTTGTGATAGTGTTGAAAAACCACTTTTCGCACTTGTGTTAGTGTTGAAAAACCACTTTTCGCACTTGTGTTAGTGTTGAAAAACCACTTTTCGCACTTGTGTTAGTGTTGAAAAACCACTTTTGCACTTGTATTAGTGTGGAAAAACCACTTTTTGCACTTCTGATAGTGTTGAAAAACCACTTTTCGCACTTGAGTTAGTGTGGAAAAACCACTTTTCGCACTTGTGTTAGTGTTGAAAAACCACTTTTCGCACTTGTGTTAGTGTTGAAAAACCACTTTTCGCACTTGTGTTGGTGCAGGAAACCACTTTTGCACTTGTATTAGTGTGGAAAAAACACTTTTTGCACTTGCGATAGTGTTGAAAAACCACTTTTCGCACTTGTGTTAGTGTTGAAAAACCACTTTTCGCACTTGTGTTGGTGCAGGAAACCACTTTTGCACTTGTATTAGTGTGGAAAAACCACTTTTTGCACTTGTGATAGTGTTGAAAAACCACTTTTCGCACTTGTGTTAGTGTTGAAAAACCACTTTTCGCACTTGTGTTGGTGCAGGAAACCACTTTTG
This sequence comes from Myxine glutinosa, assembly GCF_964187855.1. NCBI lineage: Eukaryota > Metazoa > Chordata > Myxini > Myxiniformes > Myxinidae > Myxine > Myxine glutinosa. Next base: position 84,593,541 of record NC_136273.1, read on the forward strand.
CACTTGTATTAGTGTGGAAAAAACACTTTTTGCACTTGTGATAGTGTTGAAAAACCACTTTTCGCACTTGTGTTACTGTTGAAAAACCACTTTTCGCACTTGTGTTGGTGCAGGAAACCACTTTTGCACTTGTATTAGTGTGGAAAAACCACTTTTCGCACTTGTGTTAGTGTTGAAAAAACACTTTTTGCACTTGTGCTAGTGTTGAAAAACCACTTTTCGCACTTGTGTTAGTGTTGAAAAACCACTTTTTGCACTTGTGATAGTGTTGAAAAACCACTTTTCGCACTTGTGTTAGTGTTGAAAAACCACTTTTCGCACTTGTATTGTTGCAGGAAACCACTTTTGCACTTGTATTAGTGTGGAAAAACCACTTTTTGCACTTGTGATAGTGTTGAAAAACCACTTTTCGCACTTGTGTTAGTGTTGAAAAACCACTTTGCGCACTTGTGTTGGTGCAGGAAACCACTTTTGCAGTTGTATTAGTGTGGAAAAACCACTTTTTGCACTTGTGATAGTGTGGAAAAAACACTTTTTGCACTTGTGATAGTGTTGAAAAACCACTTTTCGCACTTGTGTTAGTGTTGAAAAACCACTTTTCGCACTTGTGTTAGTGTTGAAAAACCACTTTTCGCACTTGTGTTAGTGTTGAAAAACCACTTTTGCACTTGTATTAGTGTGGAAAAACCACTTTTTGCACTTCTGATAGTGTTGAAAAACCACTTTTCGCACTTGAGTTAGTGTGGAAAAACCACTTTTCGCACTTGTGTTAGTGTTGAAAAACCACTTTTCGCACTTGTGTTAGTGTTGAAAAACCACTTTTCGCACTTGTGTTGGTGCAGCGAACTACTTTTTGCACTTGTATTAGTGTGGAAAACCCACTTTTCGCACATGTGTTAGTGTTGAAAACCCACTTTTCACACTTGTGTTAGTGTTGAAAAACCACTCTTCGCACTTGTGTTGGTGAAGGAAACCACTTTTCGCACTTGTGTTCATGTTGAAAAACAACTTTTCGCACTTGTGTTGGTGCAGGGAACTACTTTTTGCACTTGCATTAGTGTGGAAAAACAACTTTTCGCACTTGTGTTAGTGTTGAAAATCCACTTTTCGCACTGGTGTTAGTGTTGAAAAACCACTTTTCGCACATGTGTTAGTGTTGAAAACCCACTTTTCGCACTTGCGTTGGTGTAGGAAACGACTTTTGGCACTTGTGTTAGTGTTGAAAAACCACTTTTCGCACTTGTGTTTGTGAAGGAAACCACTTTTGCACTTGTATTAGTGTGGAAAAACCACTTTTTGCACTTGTGATAGTGTTGAAAAACCACTTTTCGCACTTGTGTTAGTGTTGAAAAACCACTTTTCGCACTTGTGTTGTTGCAGGAAACACTTTTGCACTTGTATTAGTGTGGAAAACCCACTTTTCGCACTTGTGTTAGTGTTGAAAAACCACTTTTCGCACTTGTGTTGTTGCAGGAAACCACTTTTGCACTTGTATTAGTGTGGAAAACCCACTTTTCGCAATTGTGTTAGTGTTGAAAAACTACTTTTCGCACTTGTGTTGTTGCAGGAAACCACTTTTGCACTTGTATTAGTGTGGAAAACCCACTTTTCGCAATTGTGTTAGTGTTGAAAAAACACTTTTCGCACTTGTGTTAGTGTTGAAAAACCACTTTTCGCACTTGTGTTAGTGTTGAAAAACCACTTTTCGCACTTGTGTTAGTGTTGAAAAACCACTTTTCGCACTTGCGTTGGTGCAGGAAACCACTTTTGCACTTGTATTAGTGTGGAAAAAACACTTTTTGCACTTGCGATAGTGTTGAAAAACCACTTTTCGCACTTGTGTTAGTGTTGAAAAACCACTTTTCGCACTTGTGTTGGTGCAGGAAACCACTTTTGCACTTGTATTAGTGTGGAAAAACCACTTTTTGCACTTGTGATAGTGTTGAAAAACCACTTTTCGCACTTGTGTTAGTGTTGAAAAACCACTTTTCGCACTTGTGTTGGTGCAGGAAACCACTTTTGCACTTGTATTAGTGTGGAAAAAACACTTTTTGCACTTGTGATAGTGTTGAAAAACCACTTTTTGCACTTGTGTTACTGTTGAAAAACCCCTTTTCGCACTTGTGTTGGTGCAGGAAACCACTTTTGCACTTGTATTAGTGTGGAAAAACCACTTTTCGCACTTGTGTTAGTGTTGAAAAACCACTTTTCGCACTTGTGTTAGTGTTGAAAAACCACTTTTCGCACTTGTGTTAGTGTTGAAAAACCACTTTTGCACTTGTATTAGTGTGGAAAAACCACTTTTTGCACTTCTGATAGTGTTGAAAAACCACTTTTCGCACTTGAGTTAGTGTGGAAAAACCACTTTTCGCACTTGTGTTAGTGTTGAAAAACCACTTTTCGCACTTGTGTTAGTGTTGAAAAACCACTTTTCGCACTTGTGTTGGTGCAGGAAACCACTTTTGCACTTGTATTAGTGTGGAAAAAACACTTTTTGCACTTGCGATAGTGTTGAAAAACCACTTTTCGCACTTGTGTTAGTGTTGAAAAACCACTTTTCGCACTTGTGTTGGTGCAGGAAACCACTTTTGCACTTGTATTAGTGTGGAAAAACCACTTTTTGCACTTGTGATAGTGTTGAAAAACCACTTTTCGCACTTGTGTTAGTGTTGAAAAACCACTTTTCGCACTTGTGTTGGTGCAGGAAACCACTTTTGCACTTGTATTAGTGTGGAAAAAACACTTTTTGCACTTGTGATAGTGTTGAAAAACCACTTTTCGCACTTGTGTTACTGTTGAAAAACCACTTTTCGCACTTGTGTTGGTGCAGGAAACCACTTTTGCACTTGTATTAGTGTGGAAAAACCACTTTTCGCACTTGTGTTAGTGTTGAAAAAACACTTTTTGCACTTGTGCTAGTGTTGAAAAACCACTTTTCGCACTTGTGTTAGTGTTGAAAAACCACTTTTTGCACTTGTGATAGTGTTGAAAAACCACTTTTCGCACTTGTGTTAGTGTTGAAAAACCACTTTTCGCACTTGTATTGTTGCAGGAAACCACTTTTGCACTTGTATTAGTGTGGAAAAACCACTTTTTGCACTTGTGTTGGTGCAGGGAACTACTTTTTGCACTTGCATTAGTGTGGAAAAACAACTTTTCGCACTTGTGTTAGTGTTGAAAATCCACTTTTTGCACTGGTGTTAGTGTTGAAAAACCACTTTTCGCACATGTCTTAGTGTTGAAAACCCACTTTTCGCACTTGCATTGGTGTAGGAAACGACTTTTGGCACTTGTGTTAGTGTTGAAAAGCCACTTTTCGCACTTGTGTTTGTGAAGGAAACGACTTTTGCACTTGTATTAGTGTGGGAAAACCACTTTTTGCACTTGTGATAGTGTTGAAAAACCACTTTTCGCACTTGTGTTAGTGTTGAAAAACCACTTTTCGCACTTGTGTTGTTGCAGGAAACCACTTTTGCACTTGTATTAGTGTGGAAAAACCACTTTTTGCACTTGTGATAGTGTTGAAAAACCACTTTTCGCACTTGTGTTAGTGTTGAAAAACCACTTTGCGCACTTGTGTTGGTGCAGGAAACCACTTTTGCACTTGTATTAGTGTGGAAAAACCACTTTTTGCACTTGTGATAGTGTGGAAAAAACACTTTTTGCACTTGTGATAGTGTTGAAAAACCACTTTTCGCACTTGTGTTAGTGTTGAAAAACAACTTTTCGCACTTGTGTTAGTGTTGAAAAACCACTTTTCGCACTTGTGTTAGTGTTGAAAAACCACTTTTCGCACTTGTGTTAGTGTTGAAAAACCACTTTTCGCACTTGTGTTAGTGTTGAAAAACCACTTTTCGCACTTGTGTTTGTGAAGGAAACCACTTTTGCACTTGTATTAGTGTGGAAAAACCACTTTTTGCACTTGTGATAGTGTTGAAAAACCACATTTCGCACTTGTGTTAGTGTTGAAAAACCACTTTTCGCACTTGTGTTGTTGCAGGAAACCACTTTTGCACTTGTATTAGTGTGGAAAAACCACTTTTTCACTTGTGATAGTGTTGAAAAACCACTTTTCGCACTTGTGTTAGTGTTGAAAAACCACTTTTCGCACTTGTGTTGGTGCAGGAAACCACTTTTCCACTTGTATTAGTGTGGAAAAAACACTTTTTGCACTTGTGATAGTGTTGAAAAACCACTTTTCGCACTTGTGTTAGTGTTGAAAAACCACTTTTTGCACTTGTGTTGGTGCAGGAAACCACTTTTGCACTTGTATTAGTGTGGAAAAACCACTTTTTGCACTTGTGTTAGTGTTGAAAAAACACTTTTTGCACTTGTGCTCGTGTTGAAAAACCACTTTTCGCACTTGTGTTAGTGTTGCAAAACCACTTTTCGCACTTGTGTTAGTGTTGACAAACCACTTTTCGCACTTGTGTTGGTGCAGGAAACCACTTTTGCACTTGTATTAGTGTGGAAAAAGTACTTTTCACACTTGTGTTAGTGTTGAAAAACCACTTTTCGCACTTGTGTTAGTGTTGAAAACCCACTTTTCGCACTTGTGTTGGTGCAGGAACCCACTTTTGCACTTGTATTACTGTGGAAAACCACTTTTTGCACTTGTGATAGTGTTGAAAAACCACTTTTCGCACTTGTATTAGTGTGGAAAAAACACTTTTGCACTTGTATTAGTGTGGAAAAACCACTTTTCGCACTTGTGTTAGTGTTGAAAACCCATTTTTCGCGCTTGTGTTGGTGAAGGAAACCACTTTTCGCACTTGTGTTCGTGTTTAAAAACCACTTTTCGCACTTGTGTTGGTGCAGGGAACTACTTTTTGCACTTGCATTAGTGTGGAAAAACAACTTTTCGCACTTGTGTTAGTGTTGAAAATCCACTTTTTGCACTGGTGTTAGTGTTGAAAAACCACTTTTCGCACATGTCTTAGTGTTGAAAACCCACTTTTCGCACTTGCGTTGGTGTAGGAAACGACTTTTGGCACTTGTGTTAGTGTTGAAAAGCCACTTTTCGCACTTGTGTTTGTGAAGGAAACGACTTTTGCACTTGTATTAGTGTGGGAAAACCACTTTTTGCACTTGTGATAGTGTTGAAAAACCACTTTTCGCACTTGTGTTAGTGTTGAAAAACCACTTTTCGCACTTGTGTTGTTGCAGGAAACCACTTTTGCACTTGTATTAGTGTGGAAAAACCACTTTTTGCACTTGTGATAGTGTTGAAAAACCACTTTTCGCACTTGTGTTAGTGTTGAAAAACCACTTTGCGCACTTGTGTTGGTGCAGGAAACCACTTTTGCACTTGTATTAGTGTGGAAAAACCACTTTTTGCACTTGTGATAGTGTGGAAAAAACACTTTTTGCACTTGTGATAGTGTTGAAAAACCACTTTTCGCACTTGTGTTAGTGTTGAAAAACAACTTTTCGCACTTGTGTTAGTGTTGAAAAACCACTTTTCGCACTTGTGTTAGTGTTGAAAAACCACTTTTCGCACTTGTGTTAGTGTTGAAAAACCACTTTTCGCACTTGTGTTAGTGTTGAAAAACCACTTTTCGCACTTGTGTTTGTGAAGGAAACCACTTTTGCACTTGTATTAGTGTGGAAAAACCACTTTTTGCACTTGTGATAGTGTTGAAAAACCACATTTCGCACTTGTGTTAGTGTTGAAAAACCACTTTTCGCACTTGTGTTGTTGCAGGAAACCACTTTTGCACTTGTATTAGTGTGGAAAAACCACTTTTTTCACTTGTGATAGTGTTGAAAAACCACTTTTCGCACTTGTGTTAGTGTTGAAAAACCACTTTTCGCACTTGTGTTGGTGCAGGAAACCACTTTTCCACTTGTATTAGTGTGGAAAAAACACTTTTTGCACTTGTGATAGTGTTGAAAAACCACTTTTCGCACTTGTGTTAGTGTTGAAAAACCACTTTTTGCACTTGTGTTGGTGCAGGAAACCACTTTTGCACTTGTATTAGTGTGGAAAAACCACTTTTTGCACTTGTGTTAGTGTTGAAAAAACACTTTTTGCACTTGTGCTCGTGTTGAAAAACCACTTTTCGCACTTGTGTTAGTGTTGCAAAACCACTTTTCGCACTTGTGTTAGTGTTGACAAACCACTTTTGCACTTGTATTAGTGTGGAAAAACCACTTTTCGCACTTGTGTTAGTGTTGAAAAACCACTTTTCGCACTTGTGTTGGTGCAGGAACCCACTTTTGCATTTGTATTAGTGTGGAAAACCACTTTTTGCACTTGTGATAGTGTTGAAAAACCACTTTTCGCACTTGTGTTAGTGTTGAAAAACCACTTTTGCACTTGTATTAGTGTGGAAAAAAGACTTTCGCACTTGTATTAGTGTGGAAAAACCACTTTTCGCACTTGTGTTAGTGTTGAAAAACCACTTTTCGCACTTGTGTTAGTGTTGAAAAACCACTTTTCGCACTTGTGTTGGTGCAGGAAACCACTTTTGCACTTGTATTAGTGTGGCACTTTTTGCACTTGTGATAGTGTTAAAAAACCACTTTTCGCACTTGTGTTAGTGTTGAAAAACCACTTTTCGCACTTGTGTTGGTGCAGGAAACCACTTTTGCACTTGTATTAGTGTGGAAAAAACACTTTTTGCACTTGTGATAGTGTTGAAAAACCACTTTTCGCACTTGTGTTAGTGTTGAAAAACCACTTTTCGCACTTGTGTTGGTGCAGGAAACCACTTTTGCACTTGTATTAGTGTGGAAAAACCACTTTTCACACTTGTGTTGGTTTAGGAAACCACTTATCCCACTTGTATTAGTGTGGAAAAACCACTTTTCGCACTCGCGTTAGTGTTGAAAATCCACTTTTCGCACTTGTGGAAGTGTTGAAAACCCATTTTTCGCACTTGTGTTGGTGGAGGAAACTACTTTTCGCACTTGTGTTCGTGTTGAAAAACCACTTTTCGCACTTGTGTTGGTGCAGCGAACTACTTTTTGCACTTGTATTAGTGTGGAAAACCCACTTTTCGCACATGTGTTAGTGTTGAAACCCCACTTTTCACACTTGTGTTAGTGTTGAAAAACCACTCTTCGCGCTTGTGTTGGTGAAGGAAACCACTTTTCGCACTTGTGTTCGTGTTGAAAAACCACTTTTCGCACTTGTGTTGGTGCAGGGAACTACTTTTTGCACTTGCATTAGTGTGGAAAAACAACTTTTCGCACTTGTGTTAGAGTTGAAAATCCACTTTTCGCACTGGTGTTAGTGTTGAAAAACCACTTTTCGCACATGTCTTAGTGTTGAAAACCCACTTTTCACACTTGCGTTGGTGTAGGAAACGACTTTTGGCACTTGTGTTAGTGTTGAAAAACCACTTTTGCACTTGTATTAGTGTGGAAAAAGTACTTTTCACACTTGTGTTAGTGTTGAAAAACCACTTTTCGCACTTGTGTTAGTGTTGAAAACCCACTTTTCGCACTTGTGTTGGTGCAGGAACCCACTTTTGCACTTGTATTACTGTGGAAAACCACTTTTTGCACTTGTGATAGTGTTGAAAAACCACTTTTCGCACTTGTATTAGTGTGGAAAAAACACTTTTGCACTTGTATTAGTGTGGAAAAACCACTTTTCGCACTTGTGTTAGTGTTGCAAAACCACTTTTCGCACTTGTGTTAGTGTTGACAAACCACTTTTGCACTTGTATTAGTGTGGAAAAACCACTTTTCGCACTTGTGTTAGTGTTGAAAAACCACTTTTCGCACTTGTGTTGGTGCAGGAACCCACTTTTGCATTTGTATTAGTGTGGAAAACCACTTTTTGCACTTGTGATAGTGTTGAAAAACCACTTTTCGCACTTGTGTTAGTGTTGAAAAACCACTTTTGCACTTGTATTAGTGTGGAAAAAAGACTTTCGCACTTGTATTAGTGTGGAAAAACCACTTTTCGCACTTGTGTTAGTGTTGAAAAACCACTTTTCGCACTTGTGTTAGTGTTGAAAAACCACTTTTCGCACTTGTGTTGGTGCAGGAAACCACTTTTGCACTTGTATTAGTGTGGCACTTTTTGCACTTGTGATAGTGTTAAAAAACCACTTTTCGCACTTGTGTTAGTGTTGAAAAACCACTTTTCGCACTTGTGTTGGTGCAGGAAACCACTTTTGCACTTGTATTAGTGTGGAAAAAACACTTTTTGCACTTGTGATAGTGTTGAAAAACCACTTTTCGCACTTGTGTTAGTGTTGAAAAACCACTTTTCGCACTTGTGTTGGTGCAGGAAACCACTTTTGCACTTGTATTAGTGTGGAAAAACCACTTTTCACACTTGTGTTGGTTTAGGAAACCACTTTTCCCACTTGTATTAGTGTGGAAAAACCACTTTTCGCACTCGCGTTAGTGTTGAAAATCCACTTTTCGCACTTGTGGAAGTGTTGAAAACCCATTTTTCGCACTTGTGTTGGTGGAGGAAACTACTTTTCGCACTTGTGTTCGTGTTGAAAAACCACTTTTCGCACTTGTGTTGGTGCAGCGAACTACTTTTTGCACTTGTATTAGTGTGGAAAACCCACTTTTCGCACATGTGTTAGTGTTGAAACCCCACTTTTCACACTTGTGTTAGTGTTGAAAAACCACTCTTCGCGCTTGTGTTGGTGAAGGAAACCACTTTTCGCACTTGTGTTCGTGTTGAAAAACCACTTTTCGCACTTGTGTTGGTGCAGGGAACTACTTTTTGCACTTGCATTAGTGTGGAAAAACAACTTTTCGCACTTGTGTTAGAGTTGAAAATCCACTTTTCGCACTGGTGTTAGTGTTGAAAAACCACTTTTCGCACATGTCTTAGTGTTGAAAACCCACTTTTCACACTTGCGTTGGTGTAGGAAACGACTTTTGGCACTTGTGTTAGTGTTGAAAAACCACTTTTGCACTTGTATTAGTGTGGAAAAAGTACTTTTCACACTTGTGTTAGTGTTGAAAAACCACTTTTCGCACTTGTGTTAGTGTTGAAAACCCACTTTTCGCACTTGTGTTGGTGCAGGAACCCACTTTTGCACTTGTATTACTGTGGAAAACCACTTTTTGCACTTGTGATAGTGTTGAAAAACCACTTTTCGCACTTGTATTAGTGTGGAAAAAACACTTTTGCACTTGTATTAGTGTGGAAAAACCACTTTTCGCACTTGTGTTAGTGTTGAAAAACCACTTTTCGCACTTGTGTTGGTGCAGGAAACCACTTTTGCACTTGTATTAGTGTGGAAAAAACACTTTTTGCACTTGTGATAGTGTTGAAAAACCACTTTTCGCACTTGTGTTAGTGTTGAAAAACCACTTTTCGCACTTGTGTTGGTGCAGGAAACCACTTTTGCACTTGTATTAGTGTGGAAAAACCACTTTTCACACTTGTGTTGGTGTAGGAAACCACTTTTCCCACTTGTATTAGTGTGGAAAAACCACTTTTCGCACTCGTGTTAGTGTTGAAAATCCACTTTTCGCACTTGTGCAAGTGTTGAAAACCCATTTTTCGCACTTGTGTTGGTGGAGGAAACTACTTTTCGCACTTGTGTTCGTGTTGAAAAAACACTTTTCGCACTTGTGTTGGTGCAGCGAACTACTTTTTGCACTTGTATTAGTGTGGAAAACCCACCTTTCGCACATGTGTTTGTGTTGAAACCCCACTTTTCACACTTGTGTTAGTCTTGAAAAACCACTCTTCGCGCTTGTGTTGGTGAAGGAAACCACTTTTCGCACTTGTGTTCGTGTTGAAAAACCACTTTGCGCACTTGTGTTGGTGCAGGAAACCACTTTTGCACTTGTATTAGTGTGGAAAAACCACTTTTTGCACTTGTGATAGTGTGGAAAAAACACTTTTTGCACTTGTGATAGTGTTGAAAAACCACTTTTCGCACTTGTGTTAGTGTTGAAAAACCACTTTTCGCACTTGTGTTAGTGTTGAAAAACCACTTTTCGCACTTGTGTTAGTGTTGAAAAACCACTTTTCGCACTTGTGTTAGTGTTGAAAAACCACTTTTCGCACTTGTGTTAGTGTTGAAAAACCACTTTTCGCACTTGTGTTTGTGAAGGAAACCACTTTTGCACTTGTATTAGTGTGGAAAAACCACTTTTTGCACTTGTGATAGTGTTGAAAAACCACATTTCGCACTTGTGTTAGTGTTGAAAAACCACTTTTCGCACTTGTGTTGTTGCAGGAAACCACTTTTGCACTTGTATTAGTGTGGAAAAACCACTTTTTTCACTTGTGATAGTGTTGAAAAACCACTTTTCGCACTTGTGTTAGTGTTGAAAAACCACTTTTCGCACTTGTGTTGGTGCAGGAAACCACTTTTCCACTTGTATTAGTGTGGAAAAAACACTTTTTGCACTTGTGATAGTGTTGAAAAACCACTTTTCGCACTTGTGTTAGTGTTGAAAAACCACTTTTTGCACTTGTGTTGGTGCAGGAAACCACTTTTGCACTTGTATTAGTGTGGAAAAACCACTTTTTGCACTTGTGTTAGTGTTGAAAAAACACTTTTTGCACTTGTGCTAGTGTTGAAAAACCACTTTTCGCACTTGTGTTAGTGTTGCAAAACCACTTTTCGCACTTGTGTTAGTGTTGACAAACCACTTTTGCACTTGTATTAGTGTGGAAAAACCACTTTTCGCACTTGTGTTAGTGTTGAAAAACCACTTTTCGCACTTGTGTTGGTGCAGGAACCCACTTTTGCATTTGTATTAGTGTGGAAAACCACTTTTTGCACTTGTGATAGTGTTGAAAAACCACTTTTCGCACTTGTGTTAGTGTTGAAAAACCACTTTTGCACTTGTATTAGTGTGGAAAAAAGACTTTCGCACTTGTATTAGTGTGGAAAAACCACTTTTCGCACTTGTGTTAGTGTTGAAAAACCACTTTTCGCACTTGTGTTAGTGTTGAAAAACCACTTTTCGCACTTGTGTTGGTGCAGGAAACCACTTTTGCACTTGTATTAGTGTGGCACTTTTTGCACTTGTGATAGTGTTAAAAAACCACTTTTCGCACTTGTGTTAGTGTTGAAAAACCACTTTTCGCACTTGTGTTGGTGCAGGAAACCACTTTTGCACTTGTATTAGTGTGGAAAAAACACTTTTTGCACTTGTGATAGTGTTGAAAAACCACTTTTCGCACTTGTGTTAGTGTTGAAAAACCACTTTTCGCACTTGTGTTGGTGCAGGAAACCACTTTTGCACTTGTATTAGTGTGGCAAAACCACTTTTCACACTTGTGTTGGTTTAGGAAACCACTTTTCCCACTTGTATTAGTGTGGAAAAACCACTTTTCGCACTCGCGTTAGTGTTGAAAATCCACTTTTCGCACTTGTGGAAGTGTTGAAAACCCATTTTTCGCACTTGTGTTGGTGGAGGAAACTACTTTTCGCACTTGTGTTCGTGTTGAAAAACCACTTTTCGCACTTGTGTTGGTGCAGCGAACTACTTTTTGCACTTGTATTAGTGTGGAAAACCCACTTTTCGCACATGTGTTAGTGTTGAAACCCCACTTTTCACACTTGTGTTAGTGTTGAAAAACCACTTTTCGCACTTGTGTTGGTGCAGGGAACTACTTTTTGCACTTGCATTAGTGTGGAAAAACAACTTTTCGCACTTGTGTTAGAGTTGAAAATCCACTTTTCGCACTGGTGTTAGTGTTGAAAAACCACTTTTCGCACATGTCTTAGTGTTGAAAACCCACTTTTCACACTTGCGTTGGTGTAGGAAACGACTTTTGGCACTTGTGTTAGTGTTGAAAAACCACTTTTGCACTTGTATTAGTGTGGAAAAAGTACTTTTCACACTTGTGTTAGTGTTGAAAAACCACTTTTCGCACTTGTGTTAGTGTTGAAAACCCACTTTTCGCACTTGTGTTGGTGCAGGAACCCACTTTTGCACTTGTATTACTGTGGAAAACCACTTTTTGCACTTGTGATAGTGTTGAAAAACCACTTTTCGCACTTGTATTAGTGTGGAAAAAACACTTTTGCACTTGTATTAGTGTGGAAAAACCACTTTTCGCACTTGTGGTAGTGTTGAAAAACCACTTTTCGCACTTGTGTTGGTGCAGGAAACCACTTTTGCACTTGTATTAGTGTGGAAAAAACACTTTTTGCACTTGTGATAGTGTTGAAAAACCACTTTTCGCACTTGTGTTAGTGTTGAAAAACCACTTTTCGCACTTGTGTTGGTGCAGGAAACCACTTTTGCACTTGTATTAGTGTGGAAAAACCACTTTTCACACTTGTGTTGGTGTAGGAAACCACTTTTCCCACTTGTATTAGTGTGGAAAAACCACTTTTCGCACTCGTGTTAGTGTTGAAAATCCACTTTTCGCACTTGTGCAAGTGTTGAAAACCCATTTTTCGCACTTGTGTTGGTGGAGGAAACTACTTTTCGCACTTGTGTTCGTGTTGAAAAAACACTTTTCGCACTTGTGTTGGTGCAGCGAACTACTTTTTGCACTTGTATTAGTGTGGAAAACCCACCTTTCGCACATGTGTTTGTGTTGAAACCCCACTTTTCACACTTGTGTTAGTCTTGAAAAACCACTCTTCGCGCTTGTGTTGGTGAAGGAAACCACTTTTCGCACTTGTGTTCGTGTTGAAAAACCACTTTGCGCACTTGTGTTGGTGCAGGAAACCACTTTTGCACTTGTATTAGTGTGGAAAAACCACTTTTTGCACTTGTGATAGTGTGGAAAAAACACTTTTTGCACTTGTGATAGTGTTGAAAAACCACTTTTCGCACTTGTGTTAGTGTTGAAAAACCACTTTTCGCACTTGTGTTAGTGTTGAAAAACCACTTTTCGCACTTGTGTTAGTGTTGAAAAACCACTTTTCGCACTTGTGTTAGTGTTGAAAAACCACTTTTCGCACTTGTGTTAGTGTTGAAAAACCACTTTTCGCACTTGTGTTTGTGAAGGAAACCACTTTTGCACTTGTATTAGTGTGGAAAAACCACTTTTTGCACTTGTGATAGTGTTGAAAAACCACATTTCGCACTTGTGTTAGTGTTGAAAAACCACTTTTCGCACTTGTGTTGTTGCAGGAAACCACTTTTGCACTTGTATTAGTGTGGAAAAACCACTTTTTTCACTTGTGATAGTGTTGAAAAACCACTTTTCGCACTTGTGTTAGTGTTGAAAAACCACTTTTCGCACTTGTGTTGGTGCAGGAAACCACTTTTCCACTTGTATTAGTGTGGAAAAAACACTTTTTGCACTTGTGATAGTGTTGAAAAACCACTTTTCGCACTTGTGTTAGTGTTGAAAAACCACTTTTTGCACTTGTGTTGGTGCAGGAAACCACTTTTGCACTTGTATTAGTGTGGAAAAACCACTTTTTGCACTTGTGTTAGTGTTGAAAAAACACTTTTTGCACTTGTGCTAGTGTTGAAAAACCACTTTTCGCACTTGTGTTAGTGTTGCAAAACCACTTTTCGCACTTGTGTTAGTGTTGACAAACCACTTTTGCACTTGTATTAGTGTGGAAAAACCACTTTTCGCACTTGTGTTAGTGTTGAAAAACCACTTTTCGCACTTGTGTTGGTGCAGGAACCCACTTTTGCATTTGTATTAGTGTGGAAAACCACTTTTTGCACTTGTGATAGTGTTGAAAAACCACTTTTCGCACTTGTGTTAGTGTTGAAAAACCACTTTTGCACTTGTATTAGTGTGGAAAAAAGACTTTCGCACTTGTATTAGTGTGGAAAAACCACTTTTCGCACTTGTGTTAGTGTTGAAAAACCACTTTTCGCACTTGTGTTAGTGTTGAAAAACCACTTTTCGCACTTGTGTTGGTGCAGGAAACCACTTTTGCACTTGTATTAGTGTGGCACTTTTTGCACTTGTGATAGTGTTAAAAAACCACTTTTCGCACTTGTGTTAGTGTTGAAAAACCACTTTTCGCACTTGTGTTGGTGCAGGAAACCACTTTTGCACTTGTATTAGTGTGGAAAAAACACTTTTTGCACTTGTGATAGTGTTGAAAAACCACTTTTCGCACTTGTGTTAGTGTTGAAAAACCACTTTTCGCACTTGTGTTGGTGCAGGAAACCACTTTTGCACTTGTATTAGTGTGGAAAAACCACTTTTCACACTTGTGTTGGTTTAGGAAACCACTTTTCCCACTTGTATTAGTGTGGAAAAACCACTTTTCGCACTCGCGTTAGTGTTGAAAATCCACTTTTCGCACTTGTGGAAGTGTTGAAAACCCATTTTTCGCACTTGTGTTGGTGGAGGAAACTACTTTTCGCACTTGTGTTCGTGTTGAAAAACCACTTTTCGCACTTGTGTTGGTGCAGCGAACTACTTTTTGCACTTGTATTAGTGTGGAAAACCCACTTTTCGCACATGTGTTAGTGTTGAAACCCCACTTTTCACACTTGTGTTAGTGTTGAAAAACCACTCTTCGCGCTTGTGTTGGTGAAGGAAACCACTTTTCGCACTTGTGTTCGTGTTGAAAAACCACTTTTCGCACTTGTGTTGGTGCAGGGAACTACTTTTTGCACTTGCATTAGTGTGGAAAAACAACTTTTCGCACTTGTGTTAGAGTTGAAAATCCACTTTTCGCACTGGTGTTAGTGTTGAAAAACCACTTTTCGCACATGTCTTAGTGTTGAAAACCCACTTTTCACACTTGCGTTGGTGTAGGAAACGACTTTTGGCACTTGTGTTAGTGTTGAAAAACCACTTTTGCACTTGTATTAGTGTGGAAAAAGTACTTTTCACACTTGTGTTAGTGTTGAAAAACCACTTTTCGCACTTGTGTTAGTGTTGAAAACCCACTTTTCGCACTTGTGTTGGTGCAGGAACCCACTTTTGCACTTGTATTACTGTGGAAAACCACTTTTTGCACTTGTGATAGTGTTGAAAAACCACTTTTCGCACTTGTGTTAGTGTGGAAAAAACACTTTTGCACTTGTATTAGTCTGGAAAAACCACTTTTCGCACTTGTGTTAGTGTTGAAAAACCACTTTTCGCACTTGTGTTGGTGCAGGAAACCACTTTTGCACTTGTATTAGTGTGGAAAAAACACTTTTTGCACTTGTGATAGTGTTGAAAAACCACTTTTCGCACTTGTGTTAGTGTTGAAAAACCACTTTTCGCACTTGTGTTGGTGCAGGAAACCACTTTTGCACTTGTATTAGTGTGGAAAAACCACTTTTCACACTTGTGTTGGTGTAGGAAACCACTTTTCCCACTTGTATTAGTGTGGAAAAACCACTTTTCGCACTCGTGTTAGTGTTGAAAATCCACTTTTCGCACTTGTGCAAGTGTTGAAAACCCATTTTTCGCACTTGTGTTGGTGGAGGAAACTACTTTTCGCACTTGTGTTCGTGTTGAAAAAACACTTTTCGCACTTGTGTTGGTGCAGCGAACTACTTTTTGCACTTGTATTAGTGTGGAAAACCCACCTTTCGCACATGTGTTTGTGTTGAAACCCCACTTTTCACACTTGTGTTAGTCTTGAAAAACCACTCTTCGCGCTTGTGTTGGTGAAGGAAACCACTTTTCGCACTTGTGTTCGTGTTGAAAAACCACTTTTCGCACTTGTGTTGGTGCAGGGAACTACTTTTTGCACTTGCATTAGTGTGGAAAAACAACTTTTCGCACTTGTGTTAGTGTTGAAAATCCACTTTTCGCACTGGTGTTAGTGTTGAAAAACCACTTTTCGCACATGTCTTAGTGTTGAAAACCCACTTTTCGCACTTGCGTTGGTGTAGGAAACGACTTTTGGCACTTGTGTTAGTGTTGAAAAGCCACTTTTCGCACTTGTGTTTGTGAAGGAAACCACTTTTGCACTTGTATTAGTGTGGAAAAACCACTTTTTGCACTTGTGATAGTGTTGAAAAACCACTTTTCGCACTTGTGTTAGTGTTGAAAAACCACTTTTCGCACTTGTGTTGTTGCAGGAAACCACTTTTGCACTTGTATTAGTGTGGAAAAACCACTTTTTGCACTTGTGATAGTGTTGAAAAACCACTTTTCGCACTTGTGTTAGTGTTGAAAAACCACTTTGCGCACTTGTGTTGGTGCAGGAAACCACTTTTGCACTTGTATTAGTGTGGAAAAACCACTTTTTGCACTTGTGATAGTGTGGAAAAAACACTTTTTGCACTTGTGATAGTGTTGAAAAACGACTTTTCGCACTTGTGTTAGTGTTGAAAAACCACTTTTCGCACTTGTGTTAGTGTTGAAAAACCACTTTTCGCACTTGTGTTAGTGTTGAAAAACCACTTTTGCACTTGTATTAGTGTGGAAAAACCACTTTTTGCACTTCTGATAGTGTTGAAAAACCACTTTTCGCACTTGAGTTAGTGTGGAAAAACCACTTTTCGCACTTGTGTTAGTGTTGAAAAACCACTTTTCGCACTTGTGTTAGTGTTGAAAAACCACTTTTCGCACTTGTGTTGGTGCAGCGAACTACTTTTTGCACTTGTATTAGTGTGGAAAACCCACTTTTCGCACATGTGTTAGTGTTGAAAACCCACTTTTCACACTTGTGTTAGTGTTGAAAAACCACTCTTCGCACTTGTGTTGGTGAAGGAAACCACTTTTCGCACTTGTGTTCATGTTGAAAAACAACTTTTCGCACTTGTGTTGGTGCAGGGAACTACTTTTTGCACTTGCATTAGTGTGGAAAAACAACTTTTCGCACTTGTGTTAGTGTTGAAAATCCACTTTTCGCACTGGTGTTAGTGTTGAAAAACCACTTTTCGCACATGTGTTAGTGTTGAAAACCCACTTTTCGCACTTGTGTTTGTGAAGGAAACCACTTTTGCACTTGTATTAGTGTGGAAAAACCACTTTTTGCACTTGTGATAGTGTTGAAAAACCACTTTTCGCACTTGTGTTAGTGTTGAAAAACCACTTTTCGCACTTGTGTTGTTGCAGGAAACCACTTTTGCACTTGTATTAGTGTGGAAAACCCACTTTTCGCAATTGTGTTAGTGTTGAAAAAACACTTTTTGCACTTGTGCTAGTGTTGAAAAACCACTTTTCGCACTTGTGTTAGTGTTGAAAAACCACTTTTCGCACTTGTGTTAGTGTTGAAAAACCACTTTTCGCACTTGTGTTAGTGTTGAAAAACCACTTTTCGCACTTGTGTTGGTGCAGGAAACCACTTTTGCACTTGTATTAGTGTGGAAAAACACTTTTTGCACTTGCGATAGTGTTGAAAAACCACTTTTCGCACTTGTGTTAGTGTTGAAAAACCACTTTTCGCACTTGTGTTGGTGCAGGAAACCACTTTTGCACTTGTATTAGTGTGGAAAAACCACTTTTTGTACTTGTGATAGTGTTGAAAAACCACTTTTCGCACTTGTGTTAGTGTTGAAAAACCACTTTTCGCACTTGTGTTGGTGCAGGAAACCACTTTTGCACTTGTATTAGTGTGGAAAAAACACTTTTTGCACTTGTGATAGTGTTGAAAAACCACTTTTCGCACTTGTGTTACTGTTGAAAAACCACTTTTCGCACTTGTGTTGGTGCAGGAAACCACTTTTGCACTTGTATTAGTGTGGAAAAACCACTTTTCGCACTTGTGTTAGTGTTGAAAAAACACTTTTTGCACTTGTGCTAGTGTTGAAAAACCACTTTTCGCACTTGTGTTAGTGTTGAAAAACCACTTTTTGCACTTGTGATAGTGTTGAAAAACCACTTTTCGCACTTGTGTTAGTGTTGAAAAACCACTTTTCGCACTTGTGTTGTTGCAGGAAACCACTTTTGCACTTGTATTAGTGTGGAAAACCCACTTTTTGCACTTGTGATAGTGTTGAAAAACCACTTTTCGCACTTGTGTTAGTGTTGAAAAACCACTTTTCGCACTTGTGTTGGTGCAGGAAACCACTTTTGCACTTGTATTAGTGTGGAAAAACCACTTTTTGCACTTGTGATAGTGTTGAAAAACCACTTTTCGCACTTGTGTTAGTGTTGAAAAACCACTTTGCGCACTTGTGTTGGTGCAGGAAACCACTTTTGCACTTGTATTAGTGTGGAAAAACCACTTTTTGCACTTGTGATAGTGTGGAAAAAACACTTTTTGCACTTGTGATAGTGTTGAAAAACCACTTTTCGCACTTGTGTTAGTGTTGAAAAACCACTTTTCGCACTTGTGTTAGTGTTGAAAAACCACTTTTCGCACTTGTGTTAGTGTTGAAAAACCACTTTTGCACTTGTATTAGTGTGGAAAAACCACTTTTTGCACTGCTGATAGTGTTGAAAAACCACTTTTCGCACTTGAGTTAGTGTGGAAAAACCACTTTTCGCACTTGTGTTAGTGTTGAAAAACCACTTTTCGCACTTGTGTTAGTGTTGAAAAACCACTTTTCGCACTTGTGTTGGTGCAGGAAACCACTTTTGCACTTGTATTAGTGTGGAAAAAACACTTTTTGCACTTGCGATAGTGTTGAAAAACCACTTTTCGCACTTGTGTTAGTGTTGAAAAACCACTTTTCGCACTTGTGTTGGTGCAGGAAACCACTTTTGCACTTGTATTAGTGTGGAAAAACCACTTTTTGCACTTGTGATAGTGTTGAAAAACCACTTTTCGCACTTGTGTTAGTGTTGAAAAACCACTTTTCGCACTTGTGTTGGTGCAGGAAACCACTTTTGCACTTGTATTAGTGTGGAAAAAACACTTTTTGCACTTGTGATAGTGTTGAAAAACCACTTTTCGCACTTGTGTTACTGTTGAAAAACCACTTTTCGCACTTGTGTTGGTGCAGGAAACCACTTTTGCACTTGTATTAGTGTGGAAAAAACCACTTTTCGCACTTGTGTTAGTGTTGAAAAAACACTTTTTGCACTTGTGCTAGTGTTGAAAAACCACTTTTCGCACTTGTGTTAGTGTTGAAAAACCACTTTTTGCACTTGTGATAGTGTTGAAAAACCACTTTTCGCACTTGTGTTAGTGTTGAAAAACCACTTTTCGCACTTGTATTGTTGCAGGAAACCACTTTTGCACTTGTATTAGTGTGGAAAAACCACTTTTTGCACTTGTGATAGTGTTGAAAAACCACTTTTCGCACTTGTGTTAGTGTTGAAAAACCACTTTGCGCACTTGTGTTGGTGCAGGAAACCACTTTTGCAGTTGTATTAGTGTGGAAAAACCACTTTTTGCACTTGTGATAGTGTGGAAAAAACACTTTTTGCACTTGTGATAGTGTTGAAAAACCACTTTTCGCACTTGTGTTAGTGTTGAAAAACCACTTTTCGCACTTGTGTTAGTGTTGAAAAACCACTTTTCGCACTTGTGTTAGTGTTGAAAAACCACTTTTGCACTTGTATTAGTGTGGAAAAACCACTTTTTGCACTTCTGATAGTGTTGAAAAACCACTTTTCGCACTTGAGTTAGTGTGGAAAAACCACTTTTCGCACTTGTGTTAGTGTTGAAAAACCACTTTTCGCACTTGTGTTAGTGTTGAAAAACCACTTTTCGCACTTGTGTTGGTGCAGCGAACTACTTTTTGCACTTGTATTAGTGTGGAAAACCCACTTTTCGCACATGTGTTAGTGTTGAAAACCCACTTTTCACACTTGTGTTAGTGTTGAAAAACCACTCTTCGCACTTGTGTTGGTGAAGGAAACCACTTTTCGCACTTGTGTTCATGTTGAAAAACAACTTTTCGCACTTGTGTTGGTGCAGGGAACTACTTTTTGCACTTGCATTAGTGTGGAAAAACAACTTTTCGCACTTGTGTTAGTGTTGAAAATCCACTTTTCGCACTGGTGTTAGTGTTGAAAAACCACTTTTCGCACATGTGTTAGTGTTGAAAACCCACTTTTCGCACTTGCGTTGGTGTAGGAAACGACTTTTGGCACTTGTGTTAGTGTTGAAAAACCACTTTTCGCACTTGTGTTTGTGAAGGAAACCACTTTTGCACTTGTATTAGTGTGGAAAAACCACTTTTTGCACTTGTGATAGTGTTGAAAAACCACTTTTCGCACTTGTGTTAGTGTTGAAAAACCACTTTTCGCACTTGTGTTGTTGCAGGAAACACTTTTGCACTTGTATTAGTGTGGAAAACCCACTTTTCGCACTTGTGTTAGTGTTGAAAAACCACTTTTCGCACTTGTGTTGTTGCAGGAAACCACTTTTGCACTTGTATTAGTGTGGAAAACCCACTTTTCGCAATTGTGTTAGTGTTGAAAAACTACTTTTCGCACTTGTGTTGTTGCAGGAAACCACTTTTGCACTTGTATTAGTGTGGAAAACCCACTTTTCGCAATTGTGTTAGTGTTGAAAAAACACTTTTCGCACTTGTGTTAGTGTTGAAAAACCACTTTTCGCACTTGTGTTAGTGTTGAAAAACCACTTTTCGCACTTGTGTTAGTGTTGAAAAACCACTTTTCGCACTTGCGTTGGTGCAGGAAACCACTTTTGCACTTGTATTAGTGTGGAAAAAACACTTTTTGCACTTGCGATAGTGTTGAAAAACCACTTTTCGCACTTGTGTTAGTGTTGAAAAACCACTTTTCGCACTTGTGTTGGTGCAGGAAACCACTTTTGCACTTGTATTAGTGTGGAAAAACCACTTTTTGCACTTGTGATAGTGTTGAAAAACCACTTTTCGCACTTGTGTTAGTGTTGAAAAACCACTTTTCGCACTTGTGTTGGTGCAGGAAACCACTTTTGCACTTGTATTAGTGTGGAAAAAACACTTTTTGCACTTGTGATAGTGTTGAAAAACCACTTTTTGCACTTGTGTTACTGTTGAAAAACCACTTTTCGCACTTGTGTTGGTGCAGGAAACCACTTTTGCACTTGTATTAGTGTGGAAAAACCACTTTTCGCACTTGTGTTAGTGTTGAAAAAACACTTTTTGCACTTGTGCTAGTGTTGAAAAACCACTTTTCGCACTTGTGTTAGTGTTGAAAAACCACTTTTCGCACTTGTGTTAGTGTTGAAAAACCACTTTTCGCACTTGTGTTAGTGTTGAAAAACCACTTTTCGCACTTGTGTTAGTGTTGAAAAACCACTTTTGCACTTGTATTAGTGTGAAAAAACCACTTTTCGCACTTGTGTTAGTGTTGAAAAACCACTTTTCGCACTTGTGTTAGTGTTGAAAAACCACTTTTCGCACTTGTGTTGGTGCAGGAAACCACTTTTGCACTTGTATTAGTGTGGAAAAACCACTTTTTGCACTTGTGATAGTGTTGAAAAACCACTTTTCGCACTTGTGTTAGTGTTGAAAAACCACTTTTCGCACTTGTGTTAGTGTTGAAAAACCACTTTTGCACTTGTATTAGTGTGGAAAAAATACTTTTGCACTTGTATTAGTGTGGAAAAACCCACTTTTCGCACTTGTGTTAGTGTTGAAAAACCACCTTTCGCACTTGTGTTAGTGTTGAAAAACCACTTTTTGCACTTGTGTTGGTGCAGGAAACCACTTTTGCACTTGTATTAGTGTGGAAAAAACCACTTTTTGCACTTGTGATAGTGTTGAAAAACCACTTTTCGCACTTGTGTTAGTGTTGAAAAACCACTTTTCGCACTTGTGTTGGTGCAGGAAACCACTTTTGCACTTGTATTAGTGTGGAAAAAACACTTTTTGCACTTGTGATAGTGTTGAAAAACCATTTTTCGCACTTGTTTAGTGTTGAAAAACCAATTTTCGCACTTGTGTTGGTGCAGGAAACCACTTTTGCACTTGTATTAGTGTGGAAAAACCACTTTTCACACTTGTGTTAGTGTTGAAAATCCACTTTTCCCACTTGTGTTAGTGTGGAAAAACCACTTTTCGCACTTGTGTTAGTGTTGAAAAACCACTTTTCGCACTTGTGTTAGTGTTGAAAAACCACTTTTCGCACTTGTGTTGGTGCAGCGAACTACTTTTTGCACTTGTATTAGTGTGGAAAACCCACTTTTCGCACATGTGTTAGTGTTGAAAACCCACTTTTCACACATGTGTTAGTGTTGAAAAACCACTCTTTGCACTTGTGTTGGTGAAGGAAACCAC
Organism: Myxine glutinosa; assembly: GCF_964187855.1. Lineage (NCBI taxonomy): Eukaryota > Metazoa > Chordata > Myxini > Myxiniformes > Myxinidae > Myxine > Myxine glutinosa. Next base: position 84,615,492 of record NC_136273.1, read on the forward strand.
TTTTCGCACTTGTGTTCGTGTTGAAAAACAACTTTTCGCACTTGTGTGGTGCAGGGAACTACTTTTTGCACTTGCATTAGTGTGGAAAAACAACTTTTCGCACTCGTGTTAGTGTTGAAAATCCACTTTTCGCACTGGTGTTAGTGTTGAAAAACCACTTTTCGCACATGTGTTAGTGTTGAAAACCCACTTTTCGCACTTGCGTTGGTGTAGGAAACGACTTTTCGCACTTGTGTTAGTGTTGAAAAACCACTTTTCGCACTTGTGTTAGTGTTGAAAAACCACTTTTCGCACTTGTTTTGGTGCAGGAACCCACTTTTGCACTTGTGATAGTGTTGAAAAACCACTTTTCGCACTTGTGTTAGTGTTGAAAAACCACTTTTCGCACTTGTGTTAGTGTTGAAAAACCACTTTTGCACTTGTATTAGTGTGGAAAAAACACTTTTGCACTTGTATTAGTGTGGAAAAACCACTTTTCGCACTTGTGTTAGTGTTGAAAAACCACTTTTCGCATTTGTGTTAGTGTTGAAAAACCACTTTTCGCACTTGTGTTGGTGCAGGAAACCACTTTTGCACTTGTATTAGTGTGGAAAAAACACTTTTTGCACTTGTGATAGTGTTGAAAAACCACTTTTAGCACTTGTGTTAGTGTTGAAAAACCACTTTTCGCACTTGTGTTGGTGCAGGAAACCACTTTTGCACTTGTATTAGTGTGGAAAAACCACTTTTCACACTTGTGTTGGTGTAGGAAACCACTTTTCCCACTTGTATTAGTGTGGAAAAACCACTTTTCGCACTCGTGTTAGTGTTGAAAATCCACTTTTCGCACTTGTGTAAGTGTTGAAAACCCATTTTTCGCACTTCTGTTGGTGGAGGAAACTACTTTTCGCACTTGTGTTCGTGTTGAAAAACCACTTTTCGCACTTGTGTTGGTGCAGCGAACTACTTTTTGCACTTGTATTATTGTGGAAAACCCACTTTTCGCACATGTGTTAGTGTTGAAAACCCACTTTTCACACTTGTGTTAGTGTTGAAAAACCACTCTTCGCACTTGTGTTGGTGAAGGAAACCACTTTTCGCACTTGTGTTCGTGTTGAAAAACCACTTTTCGCACTTGTGTTGGTGCAGGGAACTACTTTTTGCACTTGCATTAGTGTGGAAAAACAACTTTTCGCACTTGTGTTAGTGTTGAAAATCCACTTTTCGCACTGGTGTTAGTGTTGAAAAACCACTTTTCGCACATGTCTTAGTGTTGAAAACCCACTTTTCGCACTTGCGTTGGTGTAGGAAACGACTTTTGGCACTTGTGTTAGTGTTGAAAAACCACTTTTCGCACTTGTGTTTGTGAAGGAAACCACTTTTGCACTTGTATTAGTGTGGAAAAACCACTTTTTGCACTTGTGATAGTGTTGAAAAACCACTTTTCGCACTTGTGTTAGTGTTGAAAAACCACTTTTCGCACTTGTGTTGGTGCAGGAAACCACTTTTGCACTTGTATTAGTGTGGAAAAAACACTTTTTGCACTTGTGATAGTGTTGAAAAACCACTTTTCGCACTTGTGTTAGTGTTGAAAAACCACTTTTCGCACTTGTGTTGGTGCAGGAAACCACTTTTGCACTTGTATTAGTGTGGAAAATCCACTTTTCGCACTTGTGTTAGTGTTGAAAAACCACTTTTCGCACTTGTGTTAGTGTTGCAAAACCACTTTTCGCACTTGTGTTAGTGTTGAAAAACCACTTTTGCACTTGTGTTGGTGCAGGAAACCACTTTTGCACTTGTATTAGTGTTGAAAAACCACTTTTTGCACTTGTGCTAGTGTTGAAAAACCACTTTTCGCACTTGTGTTAGTGTTGCAAAACCACTTTTCGCACTTGTGTTAGTGTTGAAAAACCACTTTTGCACTTGTATTAGTGTGGAAAAAGTACTTTTCACACTTGTGTTAGTGTTGAAAAACCACTTTTCGCACTTGTGTTAGTGTTGAAAAACCACTTTTCGCACTTGTGTTGGTGCAGGAACCCACTTTTGCACTTGTATTAGTGTGGAAAACCACTTTTTGCACTTGTGATAGTGTTGAAAAACCACTTTTCGCAATTGTATTAGTGTGGAAAAAACACTTTTGCACTTGTATTAGTGTGGAAAAACCACTTTTCGCACTTGTGTTAGTGTTGAAAAACCACTTTTCGCACTTGTGTTGGTGCAGGAAACCACTTTTGCACTTGTATTAGTGTGGAAAAAACACTTTTTGCACTTGTGATAGTGTTGAAAAACCACTTTTCGCACTTGTGTTAGTGTTGAAAAACCACTTTTCGCACTTGTGTTGGTGCAGGAAACCGCTTTTGCACTTGTATTAGTGTGGAAAAACCACTTTTCACACTTGTGTTGGTGTAGGAAACCACTTTTCCCACTTGTATTAGTGTGGAAAAACCACTTTTCGCACTCGTGTTAGTGTTGAAAATCCACTTTTCGCACTTGTGTAAGTGTTGAAAACCCATTTTTCGCACTTGTGTTGGTGGAGGAAACTACTTTTCGCACTTGTGTTCGTGTTGAAAAACCACTTTTCGCACTTGTGTTGGTACAGCGAACTACTTTTTGCACTTGTATTTGTGTGGAAAACCCACTTTTCGCACATGTGTTTGTGTTGAAACCCCACTTTTCACACTTGTGTTAGTGTTGAAAAACCACTCTTCGCGCTTGTGTTGGTGAAGGAAACCACTTTTCGCACTTGTGTTCGTGTTGAAAAACCACTTTTCGCACATGTGTTGGTGCAGGGAACTACTTTTTGCACTTGCATTAGTGTGGAAAAACAACTTTTCGCATTTGTGTTAGTGTTGAAAATCCACTTTTCGCACTGGTGTTAGTGTTGAAAAACCACTTTTCGCACATGTCTTAGTGTTGAAAACCCACTTTTCGCACTTGCGTTGGTGTAGGAAACGACTTTTGGCACTTGTGTTAGTGTTGAAAAACCACTTTTCGCACTTGTGTTTGTGAAGGAAACCACTTTTGCACTTGTATTAGTGTGGAAAAACCACTTTTTGCACTTGTTATAGTGTTGAAAAACCACTTTTCGCACTTGTGTTAGTGTTGAAAAACCACTTTTCGCACTTGTGTTGTTGCAGGAAACCACTTTTGCACTTGTATTAGTGTGGAAAAACCACTTTTTGCACTTGTGATAGTGTTGAAAAACCACTTTTCGCACTTGTGTTAGTGTTGAAAAACCACTTTGCGCACTTGTGTTGGTGCAGGAAACCACTTTTGCACTTGTATTAGTGTGGAAAAACCACTTTTTGCACTTGTGATAGTGTGGAAAAAACACTTTTTGCACTTGTGATAGTGTTGAAAAACCACTTTTTGCACTTGTGTTAGTGTTGAAAAACCACTTTTCACACTTGTGTTGGTGCAGGAAACCACTTTTGCACTTGTATTAGTGTGGAAAAACCACTTTTCGCACTTGTGTTAGTGTTGAAAAAACACTTTTGGCACTTGCGCTAGTGTTGAAAAACCACTTTTCGCACTTGTGTTAGTGTTGAAAAACCACTTTTCGCACTTGTGTTAGTGTTGAAAAACCACTTTTCGCACTTGTGTTAGTGTTGAAAAACCACTTTTGCACTTGTATTAGTGTGGAAAAACCACTTTTCGCACTTGTGTTAGTGTTGAAAAACCACTTTTCGCACTTGTGTTAGTGTTGAAAAACCACTTTTCGCACTTGTGTTGGTGCAGGAAACCACTTTTGCACTTGTATTAGTGTGGAAAAACCACTTTTTGCACTTCTGATAGAGTTGAAAAACCACTTTTCGCACTTGTGTTAGTGTGGAAAAACCACTTTTCGCACTTGTGTTAGTGTTGAAAAACCACTTTTCGCACTTGTGTTAGTGTTGAAAAACCACTTTTCGCACTTGTGTTGGTGCAGCGAACTACTTTTTGCACTTGTATTAGTGTGGAAAACCCACTTTTCGCACATGTGTTAGTGGTGAAAACCCACTTTTCACACTTGTGTTAGTGTTGAAAAACCACTCTTCGCACTTGTGTTGGTGAAGGAAACCACTTTTCGCACTTGTGTTCATGTTGAAAAACAACTTTTCGCACTTGTGTTGGTGCAGGGAACTACTTTTTGCACTTGCATTAGTGTGGAAAAACAACTTTTCGCACTTGTGTTAGTGTTGAAAATCCACTTTTCGCACTGGTGTTAGTGTTGAAAAACCACTTTTCGCACATGTGTTAGTGTTGAAAAACCACTTTTCGCACTTGTGTTTGTGAAGGAAACCACTTTTGCACTTGTATTAGTGTGGAAAAACCACTTTTTGCACTTGTGATAGTGTTGAAAAACCACTTTTCGCACTTGTGTTAGTGTTGAAAAACCACTTTTCGCACTTGTGTTGTTGCAGGAAACCACTTTTGCACTTGTATTAGTGTGGAAAACCCACTTTTCGCAATTGTGTTAGTGTTGAAAAAACACTTTTTGCACTTGTGCTAGTGTTGAAAAACCACTTTTCGCACTTGTGTTAGTGTTGAAAAACCACTTTTCGCACTTGTGTTAGTGTTGAAAAACCACTTTTCGCACTTGTGTTAGTGTTGAAAAACCACTTTTCGCACTTGTGTTGGTGCAGGAAACCACTTTTGCACTTGTATTAGTGTGGAAAAAACACTTTTTGCACTTGCGATAGTGTTGAAAAACCACTTTTCGCACTTGTGTTAGTGTTGAAAAACCACTTTTCGCACTTGTGTTGGTGCAGGAAACCACTTTTGCACTTGTATTAGTGTGGAAAAACCACTTTTTGCACTTGTGATAGTGTTGAAAAACCACTTTTCGCACTTGTGTTAGTGTTGAAAAACCACTTTTCGCACTTGTGTTGGTGCAGGAAACCACTTTTGCACTTGTATTAGTGTGGAAAAACCACTTTTTGCACTTGTGATAGTGTTGAAAAACCACTTTTCGCACTTGTGTTAGTGTTGAAAAACCACTTTGCGCACTTGTGTTGGTGCAGGAAACCACTTTTGCACTTGTATTAGTGTGGAAAAACCACTTTTTGCACTTGTGATAGTGTGGAAAAAACACTTTTTGCACTTGTGATAGTGTTGAAAAACCACTTTTCGCACTTGTGTTAGTGTTGAAAAACCACTTTTCACACTTGTGTTGGTGCAGGAAACCACTTTTGCACTTGTATTAGTGTGGAAAAACCACTTTTCGCACTTGTGTTAGTGTTGAAAAAACACTTTTGGCACTTGCGCTAGTGTTGAAAAACCACTTTTCGCACTTGTGTTAGTGTTGAAAAACCACTTTTCGCACTTGTGTTAGTGTTGAAAAACCACTTTTCGCACTTGTGTTAGTGTTGAAAAACCACTTTTGCACTTGTATTAGTGTGGAAAAACCACTTTTCGCACTTGTGTTAGTGTTGAAAAACCACTTTTCGCACTTGTGTTAGTGTTGAAAAACCACTTTTCGCACTTGTGTTGGTGCAGGAAACCACTTTTGCACTTGTATTAGTGTGGAAAAACCACTTTTTGCACTTCTGATAGAGTTGAAAAACCACTTTTCGCACTTGTGTTAGTGTGGAAAAACCACTTTTCGCACTTGTGTTAGTGTTGAAAAACCACTTTTCGCACTTGTGTTAGTGTTGAAAAACCACTTTTCGCACTTGTGTTGGTGCAGCGAACTACTTTTTGCACTTGTATTAGTGTGGAAAACCCACTTTTCGCACATGTGTTAGTGGTGAAAACCCACTTTTCACACTTGTGTTAGTGTTGAAAAACCACTCTTCGCACTTGTGTTGGTGAAGGAAACCACTTTTCGCACTTGTGTTCATGTTGAAAAACAACTTTTCGCACTTGTGTTGGTGCAGGGAACTACTTTTTGCACTTGCATTAGTGTGGAAAAACAACTTTTCGCACTTGTGTTAGTGTTGAAAATCCACTTTTCGCACTGGTGTTAGTGTTGAAAAACCACTTTTCGCACATGTGTTAGTGTTGAAAACCCACTTTTCGCACTTGCGTTGGTGTAGGAAACGACTTTTGGCACTTGTGTTAGTGTTGAAAAACCACTTTTCGCACTTGTGTTTGTGAAGGAAACCACTTTTGCACTTGTATTAGTGTGGAAAAACCACTTTTTGCACTTGTGATAGTGTTGAAAAACCACTTTTCGCACTTGTGTTAGTGTTGAAAAACCACTTTTCGCACTTGTGTTGTTGCAGGAAACCACTTTTGCACTTGTATTAGTGTGGAAAACCCACTTTTCGCAATTGTGTTAGTGTTGAAAAAACACTTTTTGCACTTGTGCTAGTGTTGAAAAACCACTTTTCGCACTTGTGTTAGTGTTGAAAAACCACTTTTCGCACTTGTGTTAGTGTTGAAAAACCACTTTTCGCACTTGTGTTAGTGTTGAAAAACCACTTTTCGCACTTGTGTTGGTGCAGGAAACCACTTTTGCACTTGTATTAGTGTGGAAAAAACACTTTTTGCACTTCTGATAGTGTTGAAAAACCACTTTTCGCACTTGAGTTAGTGTGGAAAAACCACTTTTCGCACTTGTGTTAGTGTTGAAAAACCACTTTTCGCACTTGTGTTGGTGCAGGAAACCACTTTTGCACTTGTATTAGTGTGGAAAAACCACTTTTTGCACTTGTGATAGTGTTGAAAAACCACTTTTCGCACTTGTGTTAGTGTTGAAAAACCACTTTTCGCACTTGTGTTGGTGCAGGAAACCACTTTTGCACTTGTATTAGTGTGGAAAAAACACTTTTTGCACTTGTGATAGTGTTGAAAAACCACTTTTCGCACTTGTGTTAGTGTTGAAAAACCACTTTTCGCACTTGTGTTGGTGCAGGAAACCACTTTTGCACTTGTATTAGTGTGGAAAAACCACTTTTCGCACTTGTGTTAGTGTTGAAAAACCACTTTTCGCACTTGTGTTAGTGTTGAAAAACCACTTTTCGCACTTGTGTTAGTGTTGAAAAACCACTTTTCGCACTTGTGTTGGTGCAGGAAACCACTTTTGCACTTGTATTAGTGTGGAAAAAACACTTTTCGCACTTGTGTTAGTGTTGAAAAACCACTTTTCGCACTTGTGTTAGTGTTGAAAAACCACTTTTCGCACTTGTGTTAGTGTTGAAAAACCACTTTTCGCACTTGTGTTGGTGCAGGAACCCACTTTTGCACTTGTGTTGGTGCAGGAAACCACTTTTGCACTTGTATTAGTGTGGAAAAAACACTTTTTGCACTTGTGATAGTGTTGAAAAAGCACTTTTCGCACTTGTGTTGGTGCAGGAAACCACTTTTGCACTTGTATTAGTGTTGAAAAAACACTTTTCACACTTGTATTGGTGCAGGAAACCACTTTTGCACTTGTATTAGTATGGAAAAACCACTTTTCGCTCTTGTGTTAGTGTTGAAAAACCACTTTTCGCACTTGTGTTAGTGTTGAAAAACCACTTTTCGCACTTGTGTTAGTGTTGAAAAACCACTTTTCGCACTTGTGTTGGTGCAGGAAACCACTTTTGCACTTGTATTAGTGTGGAAAAAACACTTTTTGCACTTGTGATAGTGTTGAAAAACCACTTTTCGCACTTGTGTTAGTGTTGAAAAACCACTTTTTGCACTTGTGTTGGTGCAGGAAACCACATTTGCACTTGTATTAGTGTGGAAAAAACACTTTTTGCACTTGTGATAGTGTTGAAAAACCACTTTTCGCACTTGTGTTAGTGTTGAAAAACCACTTTTCGCACTTGTGTTGGTGCAGGAAACCACTTTTGCACTTGTTTTAGTGTGGAAAAAACACTTTTTGCACGTGATAGTGTTGAAAAACAACTTTTCGCACTTGTGTTAGTGTTGAAAAACCACTTTTCGCACTTGTGTTGGTGCAGGAAACCACTTTTGCACTTGTATTAGTGTGGAAAAAACACTTTTTGCACTTGTGATAGTGTTGAAAAACCACTTTTCGCACTTGTGTTAGTGTTGAAAAACCACTTTTCGCACTTGTGTTGGTGCAGGAAACCACTTTTGCACTTGTATTAGTGTGGAAAAACCACTTTTCACACTTGTGTTGGTTTAGGAAACCACTTTTCCCACTTGTATTAGTGTGGAAAAACCACTTTTCGCACTCGCGTTAGTGTTGAAAATCCACTTTTCGCACTTGTGGAAGTGTTGAAAACCCATTTTTCGCACTTGTGTTGGTGGAGGAAACTACTTTTCGCACTTGTGTTCGTGTTGAAAAACCACTTTTCGCACTTGTGTTGGTGCAGCGAACTACTTTTTGCCCTTGTATTAGTGTGGAAAACCCACTTTTCGCACATGTGTTAGTGTTGAAACCCCACTTTTCACACTTGTGTTAGTGTTGAAAAACCACTCTTCGCGCTTGTGTTGGTGAAGGAAACCACTTTTCGCACTTGTGTTCGTGTTGAAAAACCACTTTTCGCACTTGTGTTGGTGCAGGAAACCACTTTTGCACTTGTATTAGTGTGGAAAAACCACTTTTCGCAGTTGTGTTGGTGCAGGAAACCACTTTTTGCACTTGCGCTAGTGTTGCAAAACCACTTTTCGCACTTGTGTTAGTGTTGAAAAACCACTTTTCGCACTTGTGTTAGTGTTGAAAAAACACTTTCCGCACTTGTGTTAGTGTTGAAAAACCACTTTTCGCACTTGTGTTGGTGCAGGAAACCACTTTTGCACTTGTATTAGTGTGGAAAAAACACTTTTTGCACTTGTGATAGTGTTGAAAAAGCACTTTTCGCACTTGTGTTGGTGCAGGAAACCACTTTTGCACTTGTATTAGTGTTGAAAAAACACTTTTCACACTTGTATTGGTGCAGGAAACCACTTTTGCACTTGTATTAGTATGGAAAAACCACTTTTCGCTCTTGTGTTAGTGTTGAAAAACCACTTTTCGCACTTGTGTTAGTGTTGAAAAACCACTTTTCGCACTTGTGTTAGTGTTGAAAAACCACTTTTCGCACTTGTGTTGGTGCAGGAAACCACTTTTGCACTTGTATTAGTGTGGAAAAAACACTTTTTGCACTTGTGATAGTGTTGAAAAACCACTTTTCGCACTTGTGTTAGTGTTGAAAAACCACTTTTTGCACTTGTGTTGGTGCAGGAAACCACATTTGCACTTGTATTAGTGTGGAAAAAACACTTTTTGCACTTGTGATAGTGTTGAAAAACCACTTCTCGCACTTGTGTTAGTGTTGAAAAACCACTTTTCGCACTTGTGTTGGTGCAGGAAACCACTTTTGCACTTGTTTTAGTGTGGAAAAAACACTTTTTGCACGTGATAGTGTTGAAAAACAACTTTTCGCACTTGTGTTAGTGTTGAAAAACCACTTTTCGCACTTGTGTTGGTGCAGGAAACCACTTTTGCACTTGTATTAGTGTGGAAAAAACACTTTTTGCACTTGTGATAGTGTTGAAAAACCACTTTTCGCACTTGTGTTAGTGTTGAAAAACCACTTTTCGCACTTGTGTTGGTGCAGGAAACCACTTTTGCACTTGTATTAGTGTGGAAAAACCACTTTTCGCACTTGTGTTAGTGTTGAAAAAACACTTTTTGCACTTGTGCTAGTGTTGAAAAACCACTTTTCGCACTTGTGTTAGTGTTGAAAAACCACTTTTCGCACTTGTGTTAGTGTTGAAAAACCACTTTTCGCACTTGTGTTAGTGTTGAAAAACCACTTTTCGCACTTGTGTTGGTGCAGGAAACCACTTTTGCACATGTATTAGTGTGGAAAAAACACTTTTTGCACTTGTGATAGTGTTGAAAAACCACTTTTCACACTTGTGTTAGTGTTGAAAAACCACTTTTTGCACTTGTGTTGGTGCAGGAAACCACTTTTGCACTTGTATTAGTGTGGGAAAACCACTTTTTGCACTTGTGATAGTGTTGAAAAACCACTTTTCGCACTTGTGTTAGTGTTGAAAAACCACTTTTCGCACTTGTGTTGGTGCAGGAAACCACTTTTGCACTTGTATTAGTGTGGAAAAAACACTTTTTGCACTTGTGCTAGTGTTGAAAAACCACTTTTCGCACTTGTGTTAGTGTTGAAAAACCACTTTTCGCACTTGTGTTGGTGCAGGAAACCACTTTTGCACTTGTATTAGTGTGGAAAAACCACTTTTCACACTTGTGTTAGTGTTGAAAAAACACTTTTTGCACTTGTGCTAGTGTTGAAAAACCACTTTTCGCACTTGTGTTAGTGTTGAAAAACCACTTTTTGCACTTGTGTTAGTGTTGAAAAACCACTTTTGCACTTGTATTAGTGTGGAAAAACCACTTTTCGCACTTGTGTTAGTGTTGAAAAACCACTTTTCGCACTTGTGTTAGTGTTGAAAAACCACTTTTCGCACTTGTGTTGGTGCAGGAACCCACTTTTGCACTTGTATTAGTGTGGAAAAACCACTTTTTGCACTTGTGATAGTGTTGAAAAACCACTTTTCGCACTTGTGTTAGTGTTGAAAAACCACTTTTGCACTTGTATTGGTGTGGAAAAAACACTTTTGCACTTGTATTAGTGTGGAAAAACCACTTTTCGCACTTGTGTTAGTGTTGAAAAACCACTTTTCGCACTTGTGTTAGTGTTGAAAAACCACTTTTCGCACTTGTGTTGGTGCAGGAAACCACTTTTGCACTTGTATTAGTGTGGAAAAAACACTTTTTGCACTTGTGATAGTGTTGAAAAACCACTTTTCGCACTTGTGTTAGTGTTGAAAAACCACTTTTCGCACTTGTGTTGGTGCAGGAAACCACTTTTGCACTTGTATTAGTGTGGAAAATCCACTTTTCGCACTTGTGTTAGTGTTGAAAAACCACTTTTCGCACTTGTGTTAGTGTTGCAAAACCACTTTTCGCACTTGTGTTAGTGTTGAAAAACCACTTTTGCACTTGTGTTGGTGCAGGAAACCACTTTTGCACTTGTATTAGTGTTGAAAAACCACTTTTTGCACTTGTGCTAGTGTTGAAAAACCACTTTTCGCACTTGTGTTAGTGTTGCAAAACCACTTTTCGCACTTGTGTTAGTGTTGAAAAACCACTTTTGCACTTGTATTAGTGTGGAAAAAGTACTTTTCACACTTGTGTTAGTGTTGAAAAACCACTTTTCGCACTTGTGTTAGTGTTGAAAAACCACTTTTCGCACTTGTGTTGGTGCAGGAACCCACTTTTGCACTTGTATTAGTGTGGAAAACCACTTTTTGCACTTGTGATAGTGTTGAAAAACCACTTTTCGCACTTGTATTAGTGTGGAAAAAACACTTTTGCACTTGTATTAGTGTGGAAAAACCACTTTTCGCACTTGTGTTAGTGTTGAAAAACCACTTTTCGCACTTGTGTTGGTGCAGGAAACCACTTTTGCACTTGTATTAGTGTGGAAAAAACACTTTTTGCACTTGTGATAGTGTTGAAAAACCACTTTTCGCACTTGTGTTAGTGTTGAAAAACCACTTTTCGCACTTGTGTTGGTGCAGGAAACCGCTTTTGCACTTGTATTAGTGTGGAAAAACCACTTTTCACACTTGTGTTGGTGTAGGAAACCACTTTTCCCACTTGTATTAGTGTGGAAAAACCACTTTTCGCACTCGTGTTAGTGTTGAAAATCCACTTTTCGCACTTGTGTAAGTGTTGAAAACCCATTTTTCGCACTTGTGTTGGTGGAGGAAACTACTTTTCGCACTTGTGTTCGTGTTGAAAAACCACTTTTCGCACTTGTGTTGGTACAGCGAACTACTTTTTGCACTTGTATTTGTGTGGAAAACCCACTTTTCGCACATGTGTTTGTGTTGAAACCCCACTTTTCACACTTGTGTTAGTGTTGAAAAACCACTCTTCGCGCTTGTGTTGGTGAAGGAAACCACTTTTCGCACTTGTGTTCGTGTTGAAAAACCACTTTTCGCACATGTGTTGGTGCAGGGAACTACTTTTTGCACTTGCATTAGTGTGGAAAAACAACTTTTCGCATTTGTGTTAGTGTTGAAAATCCACTTTTCGCACTGGTGTTAGTGTTGAAAAACCACTTTTCGCACATGTCTTAGTGTTGAAAACCCACTTTTCGCACTTGCGTTGGTGTAGGAAACGACTTTTGGCACTTGTGTTAGTGTTGAAAAACCACTTTTCGCACTTGTGTTTGTGAAGGAAACCACTTTTGCACTTGTATTAGTGTGGAAAAACCACTTTTTGCACTTGTGATAGTGTTGAAAAACCACTTTTCGCACTTGTGTTAGTGTTGAAAAACCACTTTTCGCACTTGTGTTGTTGCAGGAAACCACTTTTGCACTTGTATTAGTGTGGAAAAACCACTTTTTGCACTTGTGATAGTGTTGAAAAACCACTTTTCGCACTTGTGTTAGTGTTGAAAAACCACTTTGCGCACTTGTGTTGGTGCAGGAAACCACTTTTGCACTTGTATTAGTGTGGAAAAACCACTTTTTGCACTTGTGATAGTGTGGAAAAAACACTTTTTGCACTTGTGATAGTGTTGAAAAACCACTTTTCGCACTTGTGTTAGTGTTGAAAAACCACTTTTCACACTTGTGTTGGTGCAGGAAACCACTTTTGCACTTGTATTAGTGTGGAAAAACCACTTTTCGCACTTGTGTTAGTGTTGAAAAAACACTTTTGGCACTTGCGCTAGTGTTGAAAAACCACTTTTCGCACTTGTGTTAGTGTTGAAAAACCACTTTTCGCACTTGTGTTAGTGTTGAAAAACCACTTTTCGCACTTGTGTTAGTGTTGAAAAACCACTTTTGCACTTGTATTAGTGTGGAAAAACCACTTTTCGCACTTGTGTTAGTGTTGAAAAACCACTTTTCGCACTTGTGTTAGTGTTGAAAAACCACTTTTCGCACTTGTGTTGGTGCAGGAAACCACTTTTGCACTTGTATTAGTGTGGAAAAACCACTTTTTGCACTTCTGATAGAGTTGAAAAACCACTTTTCGCACTTGTGTTAGTGTGGAAAAACCACTTTTCGCACTTGTGTTAGTGTTGAAAAACCACTTTTCGCACTTGTGTTAGTGTTGAAAAACCACTTTTCGCACTTGTGTTGGTGCAGCGAACTACTTTTTGCACTTGTATTAGTGTGGAAAACCCACTTTTCGCACATGTGTTAGTGGTGAAAACCCACTTTTCACACTTGTGTTAGTGTTGAAAAACCACTCTTCGCACTTGTGTTGGTGAAGGAAACCACTTTTCGCACTTGTGTTCATGTTGAAAAACAACTTTTCGCACTTGTGTTGGTGCAGGGAACTACTTTTTGCACTTGCATTAGTGTGGAAAAACAACTTTTCGCACTTGTGTTAGTGTTGAAAATCCACTTTTCGCACTGGTGTTAGTGTTGAAAAACCACTTTTCGCACATGTGTTAGTGTTGAAAACCCACTTTTCGCACTTGCGTTGGTGTAGGAAACGACTTTTGGCACTTGTGTTAGTGTTGAAAAACCACTTTTCGCACTTGTGTTTGTGAAGGAAACCACTTTTGCACTTGTATTAGTGTGGAAAAACCACTTTTTGCACTTGTGATAGTGTTGAAAAACCACTTTTCGCACTTGTGTTAGTGTTGAAAAACCACTTTTCGCACTTGTGTTGTTGCAGGAAACCACTTTTGCACTTGTATTAGTGTGGAAAACCCACTTTTCGCAATTGTGTTAGTGTTGAAAAAACACTTTTTGCACTTGTGCTAGTGTTGAAAAACCACTTTTCGCACTTGTGTTAGTGTTGAAAAACCACTTTTCGCACTTGTGTTAGTGTTGAAAAACCACTTTTCGCACTTGTGTTAGTGTTGAAAAACCACTTTTCGCACTTGTGTTGGTGCAGGAAACCACTTTTGCACTTGTATTAGTGTGGAAAAAACACTTTTTGCACTTGCGATAGTGTTGAAAAACCACTTTTCGCACTTGTGTTAGTGTTGAAAAACCACTTTTCGCACTTGTGTTGGTGCAGGAAACCACTTTTGCACTTGTATTAGTGTGGAAAAACCACTTTTTGCACTTGTGATAGTGTTGAAAAACCACTTTTCGCACTTGTGTTAGTGTTGAAAAACCACTTTTCGCACTTGTGTTGGTGCAGGAAACCACTTTTGCACTTGTATTAGTGTGGAAAAAACACTTTTTGCACTTGTGATAGTGTTGAAAAACCACTTTTCGCACTTGTGTTAGTGTTGAAAAACCACTTTTCGCACTTGTGTTGGTGCAGGAAACCACTTTTGCACTTGTATTAGTGTGGAAAAACCACTTTTCGCACTTGTGTTAGTGTTGAAAAACCACTTTTCGCACTTGTGTTAGTGTTGAAAAACCACTTTTCGCACTTGTGTTAGTGTTGAAAAACCACTTTTCGCACTTGTGTTGGTGCAGGAAACCACTTTTGCACTTGTATTAGTGTGGAAAAAACACTTTTCGCACTTGTGTTAGTGTTGAAAAACCACTTTTCGCACTTGTGTTAGTGTTGAAAAACCACTTTTCGCACTTGTGTTAGTGTTGAAAAACCACTTTTCGCACTTGTGTTGGTGCAGGAACCCACTTTTGCACTTGTGTTGGTGCAGGAAACCACTTTTGCACTTGTATTAGTGTGGAAAAAACACTTTTTGCACTTGTGATAGTGTTGAAAAAGCACTTTTCGCACTTGTGTTGGTGCAGGAAACCACTTTTGCACTTGTATTAGTGTTGAAAAAACACTTTTCACACTTGTATTGGTGCAGGAAACCACTTTTGCACTTGTATTAGTATGGAAAAACCACTTTTCGCTCTTGTGTTAGTGTTGAAAAACCACTTTTCGCACTTGTGTTAGTGTTGAAAAACCACTTTTCGCACTTGTGTTAGTGTTGAAAAACCACTTTTCGCACTTGTGTTGGTGCAGGAAACCACTTTTGCACTTGTATTAGTGTGGAAAAAACACTTTTTGCACTTGTGATAGTGTTGAAAAACCACTTTTCGCACTTGTGTTAGTGTTGAAAAACCACTTTTTGCACTTGTGTTGGTGCAGGAAACCACATTTGCACTTGTATTAGTGTGGAAAAAACACTTTTTGCACTTGTGATAGTGTTGAAAAACCACTTTTCGCACTTGTGTTAGTGTTGAAAAACCACTTTTCGCACTTGTGTTGGTGCAGGAAACCACTTTTGCACTTGTTTTAGTGTGGAAAAAACACTTTTTGCACGTGATAGTGTTGAAAAACAACTTTTCGCACTTGTGTTAGTGTTGAAAAACCACTTTTCGCACTTGTGTTGGTGCAGGAAACCACTTTTGCACTTGTATTAGTGTGGAAAAAACACTTTTTGCACTTGTGATAGTGTTGAAAAACCACTTTTCGCACTTGTGTTAGTGTTGAAAAACCACTTTTCGCACTTGTGTTGGTGCAGGAAACCACTTTTGCACTTGTATTAGTGTGGAAAAACCACTTTTCACACTTGTGTTGGTTTAGGAAACCACTTTTCCCACTTGTATTAGTGTGGAAAAACCACTTTTCGCACTCGCGTTAGTGTTGAAAATCCACTTTTCGCACTTGTGGAAGTGTTGAAAACCCATTTTTCGCACTTGTGTTGGTGGAGGAAACTACTTTTCGCACTTGTGTTCGTGTTGAAAAACCACTTTTCGCACTTGTGTTGGTGCAGCGAACTACTTTTTGCCCTTGTATTAGTGTAGAAAACCCACTTTTCGCACATGTGTTAGTGTTGAAACCCCACTTTTCACACTTGTGTTAGTGTTGAAAAACCACTCTTCGCGCTTGTGTTGGTGAAGGAAACCACTTTTCGCACTTGTGTTCGTGTTGAAAAACCACTTTTCGCACTTGTGTTGGTGCAGGAAACCACTTTTGCACTTGTATTAGTGTGGAAAAACCACTTTTCGCAGTTGTGTTGGTGCAGGAAACCACTTTTTGCACTTGCGCTAGTGTTGCAAAACCACTTTTCGCACTTGTGTTAGTGTTGAAAAACCACTTTTCGCACTTGTGTTAGTGTTGAAAAAACACTTTCCGCACTTGTGTTAGTGTTGAAAAACCACTTTTCGCACTTGTGTTGGTGCAGGAAACCACTTTTGCACTTGTATTAGTGTGGAAAAAACACTTTTTGCACTTGTGATAGTGTTGAAAAAGCACTTTTCGCACTTGTGTTGGTGCAGGAAACCACTTTTGCACTTGTATTAGTGTTGAAAAAACACTTTTCACACTTGTATTGGTGCAGGAAACCACTTTTGCACTTGTATTAGTATGGAAAAACCACTTTTCGCTCTTGTGTTAGTGTTGAAAAACCACTTTTCGCACTTGTGTTAGTGTTGAAAAACCACTTTTCGCACTTGTGTTAGTGTTGAAAAACCACTTTTCGCACTTGTGTTGGTGCAGGAAACCACTTTTGCACTTGTATTAGTGTGGAAAAAACACTTTTTGCACTTGTGATAGTGTTGAAAAAACACTTTTCGCACTTGTGTTAGTGTTGAAAAACCACTTTTTGCACTTGTGTTGGTGCAGGAAACCACATTTGCACTTGTATTAGTGTGGAAAAAACACTTTTTGCACTTGTGATAGTGTTGAAAAACCACTTCTCGCACTTGTGTTAGTGTTGAAAAACCACTTTTCGCACTTGTGTTGGTGCAGGAAACCACTTTTGCACTTGTTTTAGTGTGGAAAAAACACTTTTTGCACGTGATAGTGTTGAAAAACAACTTTTCGCACTTGTGTTAGTGTTGAAAAACCACTTTTCGCACTTGTGTTGGTGCAGGAAACCACTTTTGCACTTGTATTAGTGTGGAAAAAACACTTTTTGCACTTGTGATAGTGTTGAAAAACCACTTTTCGCACTTGTGTTAGTGTTGAAAAACCACTTTTCGCACTTGTGTTGGTGCAGGAAACCACTTTTGCACTTGTATTAGTGTGGGAAAACCACTTTTCGCACTTGTGTTAGTGTTGAAAAAACACTTTTTGCACTTGTGCTAGTGTTGAAAAACCACTTTTCGCACTTGTGTTAGTGTTGAAAAACCACTTTTCGCACTTGTGTTAGTGTTGAAAAACCACTTTTCGCACTTGTGTTAGTGTTGAAAAACCACTTTTCGCACTTGTGTTGGTGCAGGAAACCACTTTTGCACATGTATTAGTGTGGAAAAAACACTTTTTGCACTTGTGATAGTGTTGAAAAACCACTTTTCACACTTGTGTTAGTGTTGAAAAACCACTTTTTGCACTTGTGTTGGTGCAGGAAACCACTTTTGCACTTGTATTAGTGTGGGAAAACCACTTTTTGCACTTGTGATAGTGTTGAAAAACCACTTTTCGCACTTGTGTTAGTGTTGAAAAACCACTTTTCGCACTTGTGTTGGTGCAGGAAACCACTTTTGCACTTGTATTAGTGTGGAAAAAACACTTTTTGCACTTGTGCTAGTGTTGAAAAACCACTTTTCGCACTTGTGTTAGTGTTGAAAAACCACTTTTCGCACTTGTGTTGGTGCAGGAAACCACTTTTGCACTTGTATTAGTGTGGAAAAACCACTTTTCACACTTGTGTTAGTGTTGAAAAAACACTTTTTGCACTTGTGCTAGTGTTGAAAAACCACTTTTCGCACTTGTGTTAGTGTTGAAAAACCACTTTTTGCACTTGTGTTAGTGTTGAAAAACCACTTTTGCACTTGTATTAGTGTGGAAAAACCACTTTTCGCACTTGTGTTAGTGTTGAAAAACCACTTTTCGCACTTGTGTTAGTGTTGAAAAACCACTTTTCGCACTTGTGTTGGTGCAGGAACCCACTTTTGCACTTGTATTAGTGTGGAAAAACCACTTTTTGCACTTGTGATAGTGTTGAAAAACCACTTTTCGCACTTGTGTTAGTGTTGAAAAACCACTTTTGCACTTGTATTGGTGTGGAAAAAACACTTTTGCACTTGTATTAGTGTGGAAAAACCACTTTTCGCACTTGTGTTAGTGTTGAAAAACCACTTTTCGCACTTGTGTTCGTGTTGAAAAACCACTTTTCGCACTTGTGTTGGTGCAGGAAACCACTTTTGCACTTGTATTAGTGTGGCACTTTTTGCACTTGTGATAGTGTTGAAAAACCACTTTTCGCACTTGTGTTAGTGTTGAAAAACCACTTTTCGCACTTGTGTTGGTGCAGGAAACCACTTTTGCACTTGTATTAGTGTGGAAAAAACACTTTTTGCACTTGTGATAGTGTTGAAAAACCACTTTTAGCACTTGTGTTAGTGTTGAAAAACCACTTTTCGCACTTGTGTTGGTGCAGGAAACCACTTTTGCACTTGTATTAGTGTGGAAAAAACACTTTTCACACTTGTGTTGGTGTAGGAAACCACTTTTCCCACTTGTATTAGTGTGGAAAAACCACTTTTCGCACTCGTGTTAGTGTTGAAAATCCACTTTTCGCACTTGTGTAAGTGTTGAAAACCCATTTTTCGCACTTGTGTTGGTGGAGGAAACTACTTTTGCACTTGTATTAGTGTGGAACAAACACTTTTTGCACTTGTGCTAGTGTTGAAAAACCACTTTTCGCACTTGTGTTAGTGTTGAAAAACCACTTTTCGCACTTGTGTTGGTGCAGGAAACCACTTTTGCACTTGTATTAGTGTGGAAAAACCACTTTTCGCACTTGTGTTAGTGTTGAAAAAACACTTTTTGCACTTGTGCTAGTGTTGAAAAACCACTTTTCGCACTTGTGTTAGTGTTGAAAAACCACTTTTCGCACTTGTGTTAGTGTTGAAAAACCACTTTTGCACTTGTATTAGTGTGGAAAAACCACTTTTCGCACTTGTGTTAGTGTTGAAAAACCACTTTTCGCACTTGTGTTAGTGTTGAAAAACCACTTTTCGCACTTGTGTTGGTGCAGGAACCCACTTTTGCACTTGTATTAGTGTGGAAAAACCACTTTTTGCACTTGTGATAGTGTTGAAAAACCACTTTTCGCACTTGTGTTAGTGTTGAAAAACCACTTTTGCACTTGTATTAGTGTGGAAAAAACACTTTTGCACTTGTATTAGTGTGGAAAAACCACTTTTCGCACTTGTGTTAGTGTTGAAAAACCACTTTTCGCACTTGTGTTCGTGTTGAAAAACCACTTTTCGCACTTGTGTTGGTGCAGGAAACCACTTTTGCACTTGTATTAGTGTGGCACTTTTTGCACTTCTGATAGTGTTGAAAAACCACTTTTCGCACTTGTGTTAGTGTTGAAAAACCACTTTTCGCACTTGTGTTGGTGCAGGAAACCACTTTTGCACTTGTATTAGTGTGGAAAAAACACTTTTCACACTTGTGTTGGTGTAGGAAACCACTTTTCCCACTTGTATTAGTGTGGAAAAACCACTTTTCGCACTTGTGTTAGTGTTGAAAATCCACTTTTCGCACTTGTGTAAGTGTTGAAAACCCATTTTTCGCACTTGTGTTGGTGGAGGAAACTACTTTTCGCACTTGTGTTCGTGTTGAAAAACCACTTTTCGCACTTGTGTTGGTGCAGCGAACTACTTTTTGCACTTGTATTAGTGTGGAAAACCCACTTTTCGCACATGTGTTAGTGTTGAAAACCCACTTTTCACACTTGTGTTAGTGTTGAAAAACCACTCTTCGCACTTGTGTTGGTGAAGGAAACCACTTTTCGCATTTGTGTTCGTGTTGAAAAACCACTTTTCGCACTTGTGTTGGTGCAGGGAACTACTTTTTGCACTTGCATTAGTGTGGAAAAACAACTTTTCGCACTTGTGTTAGTGTTGAAAATCTACTTTTCGCACTGGTGTTAGTGTTGAAAAACCACTTTTTGCACTTGTGTTAGTGTTGAAAAAACACTTTTTGCACTTGTGCTAGTGTTGAAAAACCACTTTTCGCACTTGTGTTAGTGTTGAAAAAACACTTTTTGCACTTGTGCTAGTGTTGAAAAACCACTTTTCGCACTTGTGTTAGTGTTGAAAAACCACTTTTCGCACTTGTGTTAGTGTTGAAAAACCACTTTTCGCACTTGTGTTAGTGTTGAAAAACCACTTTTCGCACTTGTGTTGGTGCAGGAAACCACTTTTGCACATGTATTAGTGTGGAAAAAACACTTTTTGCACTTGTGATAGTGTTGAAAAACCACTTTTCACACTTGTGTTAGTGTTGAAAAACCACTTTTCGCACTTGTGTTGGTGCAGGAAACCACTTTTGCACTTGTATTAGTGTGGGAAAACCACTTTTTGCACTTGTGATAGTGTTGAAAAACCACTTTTCGCACTTGTGTTAGTGTTGAAAAACCACTTTTCGCACTTGTGTTGGTGCAGGAAACCACTTTTGCACTTGTATTAGTGTGGAAAAAACACTTTTTGCACTTGTGCTAGTGTTGAAAAACCACTTTTCGCACTTGTGTTAGTGTTGAAAAACCACTTTTCGCACTTGTGTTGGTGTAGGAAACCACTTTTGCACTTGTATTAGTGTGGAAAAACCACTTTTCGCACTTGTGTTAGTGTTGAAAAAACACTTCTTGCACTTGTGCTAGTGTTGAAAAACCACTTTTCGCACTTGTGTTAGTGTTGAAAAACCACTTTTCGCACTTGTGTTAGTGTTGAAAAACCACTTTTGCACTTGTATTAGTGTGGAAAAACCACTTTTCGCACTTGTGTTAGTGTTGAAAAACCACTTTTCGCACTTGTGTTAGTGTTGAAAAACCACTTTTCGCACTTGTGTTGGTGCAGGAACCCACTTTTGCACTTGTATTAGTGTGGAAAAACCACTTTTTGCACTTGTGATAGTGTTGAAAAACCACTTTTCGCACTTGTGTTAGTGTTGAAAAACCACTTTTGCACTTGTATTAGTGTGGAAAAAACACTTTTGCACTTGTATTAGTGTGGAAAAACCACTTTTCGCACTTGTGTTAGTGTTGAAAAACCACTTTTCGCACTTGTGTTCGTGTTGAAAAACCACTTTTCGCACTTGTGTTGGTGCAGGAAACCACTTTTGCACTTGTATTAGTGTGGCACTTTTTGCACTTGTGATAGTGTTGAAAAACCACTTTTCGCACTTGTGTTAGTGTTGAAAAACCACTTTTCGCACTTGTGTTGGTGCAGGAAACCACTTTTGCACTTGTATTAGTGTGGAAAAAACACTTTTTGCACTTGTGATAGTGTTGAAAAACCACTTTTAGCACTTGTGTTAGTGTTGAAAAACCACTTTTCGCACTTGTGTTGGTGCAGGAAACCACTTTTGCACTTGTATTAGTGTGGAAAAAACACTTTTCACACTTGTGTTGGTGTAGGAAACCACTTTTCCCACTTGTATTAGTGTGGAAAAACCACTTTTCGCACTCGTGTTAGTGTTGAAAATCCACTTTTCGCACTTGTGTAAGTGTTGAAAACCCATTTTTCGCACTTGTGTTGGTGGAGGAAACTACTTTTGCACTTGTATTAGTGTGGAACAAACACTTTTTGCACTTGTGCTAGTGTTGAAAAACCACTTTTCGCACTTGTGTTAGTGTTGAAAAACCACTTTTCGCACTTGTGTTGGTGCAGGAAACCACTTTTGCACTTGTATTAGTGTGGAAAAACCACTTTTCGCACTTGTGTTAGTGTTGAAAAAACACTTTTTGCACTTGTGCTAGTGTTGAAAAACCACTTTTCGCACTTGTGTTAGTGTTGAAAAACCACTTTTCGCACTTGTGTTAGTGTTGAAAAACCACTTTTGCACTTGTATTAGTGTGGAAAAACCACTTTTCGCACTTGTGTTAGTGTTGAAAAACCACTTTTCGCACTT
The DNA here is from genome assembly GCF_964187855.1 of Myxine glutinosa. Classification (NCBI taxonomy): domain Eukaryota; kingdom Metazoa; phylum Chordata; class Myxini; order Myxiniformes; family Myxinidae; genus Myxine; species Myxine glutinosa. The sequence goes on from NC_136273.1 coordinate 84,637,162, forward strand.
GTGTTAGTGTTGAAAAACCACTTTTCGCACTTGTGTTGGTGCAGGAACCCACTTTTGCACTTGTATTAGTGTGGAAAAACCACTTTTTGCACTTGTGATAGTGTTGAAAAACCACTTTTCGCACTTGTGTTAGTGTTGAAAAACCACTTTTGCACTTGTATTAGTGTGGAAAAAACACTTTTGCACTTGTATTAGTGTGGAAAAACCACTTTTCGCACTTGTGTTAGTGTTGAAAAACCACTTTTCGCACTTGTGTTCGTGTTGAAAAACCACTTTTCGCACTTGTGTTGGTGCAGGAAACCACTTTTGCACTTGTATTAGTGTGGCACTTTTTGCACTTCTGATAGTGTTGAAAAACCACTTTTCGCACTTGTGTTAGTGTTGAAAAACCACTTTTCGCACTTGTGTTGGTGCAGGAAACCACTTTTGCACTTGTATTAGTGTGGAAAAAACACTTTTCACACTTGTGTTGGTGTAGGAAACCACTTTTCCCACTTGTATTAGTGTGGAAAAACCACTTTTCGCACTTGTGTTAGTGTTGAAAATCCACTTTTCGCACTTGTGTAAGTGTTGAAAACCCATTTTTCGCACTTGTGTTGGTGGAGGAAACTACTTTTCGCACTTGTGTTCGTGTTGAAAAACCACTTTTCGCACTTGTGTTGGTGCAGCGAACTACTTTTTGCACTTGTATTAGTGTGGAAAACCCACTTTTCGCACATGTGTTAGTGTTGAAAACCCACTTTTCACACTTGTGTTAGTGTTGAAAAACCACTCTTCGCACTTGTGTTGGTGAAGGAAACCACTTTTCGCATTTGTGTTCGTGTTGAAAAACCACTTTTCGCACTTGTGTTGGTGCAGGGAACTACTTTTTGCACTTGCATTAGTGTGGAAAAACAACTTTTCGCACTTGTGTTAGTGTTGAAAATCTACTTTTCGCACTGGTGTTAGTGTTGAAAAACCACTTTTTGCACTTGTGTTAGTGTTGAAAAAACACTTTTTGCACTTGTGCTAGTGTTGAAAAACCACTTTTCGCACTTGTGTTAGTGTTGAAAAAACACTTTTTGCACTTGTGCTAGTGTTGAAAAACCACTTTTCGCACTTGTGTTAGTGTTGAAAAACCACTTTTCGCACTTGTGTTAGTGTTGAAAAACCACTTTTCGCACTTGTGTTAGTGTTGAAAAACCACTTTTCGCACTTGTGTTGGTGCAGGAAACCACTTTTGCACATGTATTAGTGTGGAAAAAACACTTTTTGCACTTGTGATAGTGTTGAAAAACCACTTTTCACACTTGTGTTAGTGTTGAAAAACCACTTTTCGCACTTGTGTTGGTGCAGGAAACCACTTTTGCACTTGTATTAGTGTGGGAAAACCACTTTTTGCACTTGTGATAGTGTTGAAAAACCACTTTTCGCACTTGTGTTAGTGTTGAAAAACCACTTTTCGCACTTGTGTTGGTGCAGGAAACCACTTTTGCACTTGTATTAGTGTGGAAAAAACACTTTTTGCACTTGTGCTAGTGTTGAAAAACCACTTTTCGCACTTGTGTTAGTGTTGAAAAACCACTTTTCGCACTTGTGTTGGTGTAGGAAACCACTTTTGCACTTGTATTAGTGTGGAAAAACCACTTTTCGCACTTGTGTTAGTGTTGAAAAAACACTTCTTGCACTTGTGCTAGTGTTGAAAAACCACTTTTCGCACTTGTGTTAGTGTTGAAAAACCACTTTTCGCACTTGTGTTAGTGTTGAAAAACCACTTTTGCACTTGTATTAGTGTGGAAAAACCACTTTTCGCACTTGTGTTAGTGTTGAAAAACCACTTTTCGCACTTGTGTTAGTGTTGAAAAACCACTTTTCGCACTTGTGTTGGTGCAGGAACCCACTTTTGCACTTGTATTAGTGTGGAAAAACCACTTTTTGCACTTGTGATAGTGTTGAAAAACCACTTTTCGCACTTGTGTTAGTGTTGAAAAACCACTTTTGCACTTGTATTAGTGTGGAAAAAACACTTTTGCACTTGTATTAGTGTGGAAAAACCACTTTTCGCACTTGTGTTAGTGTTGAAAAACCACTTTTCGCACTTGTGTTCGTGTTGAAAAACCACTTTTCGCACTTGTGTTGGTGCAGGAAACCACTTTTGCACTTGTATTAGTGTGGTACTTTTTGCACTTGTGATAGTGTTGAAAAACCACTTTTCGCACTTGTGTTAGTGTTGAAAAACCACTTTTCGCACTTGTGTTGGTGCAGGAAACCACTTTTGCACTTGTATTAGTGTGGAAAAAACACTTTTTGCACTTGTGATAGTGTTGAAAAACCACTTTTAGCACTTGTGTTAGTGTTGAAAAACCACTTTTCGCACTTGTGTTGGTGCAGGAAACCACTTTTGCACTTGTATTAGTGTGGAAAAAACACTTTTCACACTTGTGTTGGTGTCGGAAACCACTTTTCCCACTTGTATTAGTGTGGAAAAACCACTTTTCGCACTCGTGTTAGTGTTGAAAATCCACTTTTCGCACTTGTGTAAGTGTTGAAAACCCATTTTTCGCACTTGTGTTGGTGGAGGAAACTACTTTTCGCACTTGTGTTCGTGTTGAAAAACCACTTTTCGCACTTGTGTTGGTGCAGCGAACTACTTTTTGCACTTGTATTAGTGTGGAAAACCCACTTTTCGCACATGTGTTAGTGTTGAAAACCCACTTTTCACACTTGTGTTAGTGTTGAAAAACCACTCTTCGTACTTGTGTTGGTGAAGGAAACCACTTTTCGCATTTGTGTTCGTGTTGAAAAACCACTTTTCGCACTTGTGTTGGTGCAGGGAACTACTTTTTGCACTTGCATTAGTGTGGAAAAACAACTTTTCGCACTGGTGTTAGTGTTGAAAAACCACTTTTTGCACTTGTGTTAGTGTTAAAAAAAACACTTTTTGCACTTGCGCTAGTGTTGAAAAACCACTTTTCGCACTTGTGTTAGTGTTGCAAAACCACTTTTCGCACTTGTGTTTGTGAAGGAAACCACTTTTGCACTTGTATTAGTGTGGAAAAACCACTTTTTGCACTTGTGATAGTGTTGAAAAACCACATTTCGCACTTGTGTTAGTGTTGAAAAACCACTTTTCGCACTTGTGTTGTTGCAGGAAACCACTTTTGCACTTGTATTAGTGTGGAAAAACCACTTTTTTCACTTGTGATAGTGTTGAAAAACCACTTTTCGCACTTGTGTTAGTGTTGAAAAACCACTTTTCGCCCTTGTGTTGGTGCAGGAAACCACTTTTGCACTTGTATTAGTGTGGAAAAAACACTTTTTGCACTTGTGATAGTGTTGAAAAACCACTTTTCGCACTTGTGTTAGTGTTGAAAAACCACTTTTCGCACTTGTGTTGGTGCAGGAAACCACTTTTGCACTTGTATTAGTGTGGAAAAACCACTTTTTGCACTTGTGTTAGTGTTGAAAAAACACTTTTTGCACTTGCGCTAGTGTTGAAAAACCACTTTTCGCACTTGTGTTAGTGTTGCAAAACCACTTTTCGCACTTGTGTTAGTGTTGACAAACCACTTTTGCACTTGTATTAGTGTGGAAAAACCACTTTTCGCACTTGTGTTGGTGCAGGGAACTACTTTTTGCACTTGCATTAGTGTGGAAAAACAACTTTTCGCACTTGTGTTAGTGTTGAAAATCTACTTTTCGCACTGGTGTTAGTGTTGAAAAACCACTTTTCACACATGTCTTAGTGTTGAAAACCCACTTTTCGCACTTGCGTTGGTGTAGGAAACGACTTTTGGCACTTGTGTTAGTGTTGAAAAACCACTTTTCGCACTTGTGTTTGTGAAGGAAACCACTTTTGCACTTGTATTAGTGTGGAAAAACCACTTTTTGCACTTGTGATAGTGTTGAAAAACCACATTTCGCACTTGTGTTAGTGTTGAAAAACCACTTTTCGCACTTGTGTTGTTGCAGGAAACCACTTTTGCACTTGTATTAGTGTGGAAAAACCACTTTTTTCACTTGTGATAGTGTTGAAAAACCACTTTTCGCACTTGTGTTAGTGTTGAAAAACCACTTTTCGCACTTGTGTTGGTGCAGGAAACCACTTTTGCACTTGTATTAGTGTGGAAAAAACACTTTTTGCACTTGTGATAGTGTTGAAAAACCACTTTTCGCACTTGTGTTAGTGTTGAAAAACCACTTTTTGCACTTGTGTTGGTGCAGGAAACCACTTTTGCACTTGTATTAGTGTGGAAAAACCACTTTTTGCACTTGTGTTAGTGTTGAAAAAACACTTTTTGCACTTGCGCTAGTGTTGAAAAACCACTTTTCGCACTTGTGTTAGTGTTGCAAAACCACTTTTCGCACTTGTGTTAGTGTTGACAAACCACTTTTGCACTTGTATTAGTGTGGAAAAACCACTTTTCGCACCTGTGTTAGTGTTGAAAAACCACTTTTCGCACTTGTGTTGGTGCAGGAACCCACTTTTGCACTTGTATTAGTGTGGAAAACCACTTTTTGCACTTGTGATAGTGTTGAAAAACCACTTTTCGCACTTGTGTTAGTGTTGAAAAACCACTTTTCGCACTTGTGTTAGTGTTGAAAAACCACTTTTGCACTTGTATTAGTGTGGAAAAAAGACTTTCGCACTTGTATTAGTGTGGAAAAACCACTTTTCGCACTTGTGTTAGTGTTGAAAAACCACTTTTCGCACTTGTGTTAGTGTTGAAAAACCACTTTTCGCACTTGTGTTGGTGCAGGAAACCACTTTTGCACTTGTATTAGTGTGGCACTTTTTGCACTTGTGATAGTGTTAAAAAACCACTTTTCGCACTTGTGTTAGTGTTGAAAAACCACTTTTCGCACTTGTGTTGGTGCAGGAAACCACTTTTGCACTTGTATTAGTGTGGAAAAAAACACTTTTTTGCACTTGTGATAGTTTTGAAAAAACCACTTTTCGCACTTGTGTTAGTGGTGAAAAACCACTTTTCGCACTTGTGTTGGTGCAGGAAACCACTTTTTGCACTTGTATTAGTGTGGAAAAAACCACTTTTCACACTTGTGTTGGTTTAGGAAACCACTTTTCCCACTTGTATTAGTGTGGAAAAACCACTTTTCGCACTCGCGTTAGTGTTGAAAATCCACTTTTCGCACTTGTGGAAGTGTTGAAAACCCATTTTTCGCACTTGTGTTGGTGGAGGAAACTACTTTTCGCACTTGTGTTCGTGTTGAAAAACCACTTTTCGCACTTGTGTTGGTGCAGCGAACTACTTTTTGCACTTGTATTAGTGTGGAAAACCCACTTTTCGCACATGTGTTAGTGTTGAAACCCCACTTTTCACACTTGTGTTAGTGTTGAAAAAACCACTCTTTCGCGCTTGTGTTGGTGAAGGAAACCACTTTTCGCACTTGTGTTCGTGTTGAAAAACCACTTTTCGCACTTGTGTTGGTGCAGGGAACTACTTTTTGCACTTGCATTAGTGTGGAAAAAACAACTTTTCGCACTTGTGTTAGAGTTGAAAATCCACTTTTCGCACTGGTGTTAGTGTTGAAAAACCACTTTTCGCACATGTCTTAGTGTTGAAAACCCACTTTTCACACTTGCGTTGGTGTAGGAAACGACTTTTTGGCACTTGTGTTAGTGTTGAAAAACCACTTTTGCACTTGTATTAGTGTGGAAAAAGTACTTTTCACACTTGTGTTAGTGTTGAAAAACCACTTTTCGCACTTGTGTTAGTGTTGAAAACCCACTTTTCGCACTTGTGTTGGTGCAGGAACCACTTTTGCACTTGTATTACTGTGGAAAACCACTTTTTGCACTTGTGATAGTGTTGAAAAACCACTTTTCGCACTTGTATTAGTGTGGAAAAAACACTTTTGCACTTGTATTAGTGTGGAAAAACCACTTTTTCGCACTTGTGTTAGTGTTGAAAAACCACTTTTTGCACTTGTGTTGGTGCAGGAAACCACTTTTGCACTTGTATTAGTGTGGAAAAAAACACTTTTTGCACTTGTGATAGTGTTGAAAAACCACTTTTCGCACTTGTGTTAGTGTTGAAAAACCACTTTTCGCACTTGTGTTGGTGCAGGAAACCACTTTTGCACTTGTATTAGTGTGGAAAAACCACTTTTCACACTTGTGTTGGTGTAGGAAACCACTTTTCCCACTTGTATTAGTGTGGAAAAAACCACTTTTCGCACTCGTGTTAGTGTTGAAAATCCACTTTTCGCACTTGTGCAAGTGTTGAAAACCCATTTTTCGCACTTGTGTTGGTGGAGGGAAACTACTTTTCGCACTTGTGTTCGTGTTGAAAAAACACTTTTCGCACTTGTGTTGGTGCAGCGAACTACTTTTTGCACTTGTATTAGTGTGGAAAACCCACCTTTCGCACATGTGTTTGTGTTGAAACCCCACTTTTCACACTTGTGTTAGTCTTGAAAAACCACTCTTCGCGCTTGTGTTGGTGAAGGAAACCACTTTTCGCACTTGTGTTCGTGTTTAAAACCACTTTTCGCACTTGTGTTGGTGCAGGGAACTACTTTTTGCACTTGCATTAGTGTGGAAAAAACAACTTTTCGCACTTGTGTTAGTGTTGAAAATCCACTTTTTGCACTGGTGTTAGTGTTGAAAAACCACTTTTCGCACATGTCCTTAGTGTTGAAAACCCACTTTTCGCACTTGCGTTGGTGTAGGAAACGACTTTTGGCACTTGTGTTAGTGTTGAAAAGCCACTTTTCGCACTTGTGTTTGTGAAGGAAACGACTTTTGCACTTGTATTAGTGTGGGGAAAACCACTTTTTGCACTTGTGATAGTGTTGAAAAACCACTTTTCGCACTTGTGTTAGTGTTGAAAAACCACTTTTCGCACTTGTGTTGTTGCAGGAAACCACTTTTGCACTTGTATTAGTGTGGAAAAACCACTTTTTTGCACTTGTGATAGTGTTGAAAAACCACTTTTCGCACTTGTGTTAGTGTTGAAAAACCACTTTGCGCACTTGTGTTGGTGCAGGAAACCACTTTTGCACTTGTATTAGTGTGGAAAAACCACTTTTTGCACTTGTGATAGTGTGGAAAAAACACTTTTTGCACTTGTGATAGTGTTGAAAAAACCACTTTTCGCACTTGTGTTAGTGTTGAAAAACAACTTTTCGCACTTGTGTTAGTGTTGAAAAACCACTTTTCGCACTTGTGTTAGTGTTGAAAAACCACTTTTCGCACTTGTGTTAGTGTTGAAAAACCACTTTTCGCACTTGTGTTAGTGTTGAAAAACCACTTTTCGCACTTGTGTTTGTGAAGGAAACCACTTTTGCACTTGTATTAGTGTGGAAAAACCACTTTTTGCACTTGTGATAGTGTTGAAAAACCACATTTCGCACTTGTGTTAGTGTTGAAAAACCACTTTTCGCACTTGTGTTGTTGCAGGAAACCACTTTTGCACTTGTATTAGTGTGGAAAAACCACTTTTTTCACTTGTGATAGTGTTGAAAAACCACTTTTCGCACTTGTGTTAGTGTTGAAAAACCACTTTTCGCACTTGTGTTGGTGCAGGAAACCACTTTTCCACTTGTATTAGTGTGGAAAAAACACTTTTTGCACTTGTGATAGTGTTGAAAAACCACTTTTCGCACTTGTGTTAGTGTTGAAAAACCACTTTTTGCACTTGTGTTGGTGCAGGAAACCACTTTTGCACTTGTATTAGTGTGGAAAAACCACTTTTTGCACTTGTGTTAGTGTTGAAAAACACTTTTTGCACTTGTGCTCGTGTTGAAAAACCACTTTTCGCACTTGTGTTAGTGTTGCAAAACCACTTTTCGCACTTGTGTTAGTGTTGACAAACCACTTTTCGCACTTGTGTTGGTGCAGGAAACCACTTTTGCACTTGTATTAGTGTGGAAAAAGTACTTTTCACACTTGTGTTAGTGTTGAAAAACCACTTTTCGCACTTGTGTTAGTGTTGAAAACCCCACTTTTCGCACTTGTGTTGGTGCAGGAACCCACTTTTGCACTTGTATTACTGTGGAAAACCACTTTTTGCACTTGTGATAGTGTTTGAAAAACCACTTTTCGCACTTGTATTAGTGTGGAAAAAAACACTTTGCACTTGTATTAGTGTGGAAAAACCACTTTTCGCACTTGTGTTAGTGTTGAAAAACCACTTTTTGCACTTGTGTTGGTGCAGGAAACCACTTTTGCACTTGTATTAGTGTGGAAAAAACACTTTTTGCACTTGTGATAGTGTTGAAAAACCACTTTTCGCACTTGTGTTAGTGTTGAAAAACCACTTTTCGCACTTGTGTTGGTGCAGGAAACCACTTTTGCACTTGTATTAGTGTGGAAAAACCACTTTTCACACTTGTGTTGGTGTAGGAAACCACTTTTCCCACTTGTATTAGTGTGGAAAAACCACTTTTCGCACTCGTGTTAGTGTTGAAAATCCACTTTTCGCACTTGTGCAAGTGTTGAAAACCCATTTTTCGCACTTGTGTTGGTGGAGGAAACTACTTTTCGCACTTGTGTTCGTGTTGAAAAAACACTTTTCGCACTTGTGTTGGTGCAGCGAACTACTTTTTGCACTTGTATTAGTGTGGAAAACCCACCTTTCGCACATGTGTTTGTGTTGAAACCCCACTTTTCACACTTGTGTTAGTCTTGAAAAACCACTCTTCGCGCTTGTGTTGGTGAAGGAAACCACTTTTCGCACTTGTGTTCGTGTTTAAAAACCACTTTTCGCACTTGTGTTGGTGCAGGGAACTACTTTTTGCACTTGCATTAGTGTGGAAAAACAACTTTTCGCACTTGTGTTAGTGTTGAAAATCCACTTTTTGCACTGGTGTTAGTGTTGAAAAACCACTTTTCGCACATGTCTTAGTGTTGAAAACCCACTTTTCGCACTTGCGTTGGTGTAGGAAACGACTTTTGGCACTTGTGTTAGTGTTGAAAAGCCACTTTTCGCACTTGTGTTTGTGAAGGAAACGACTTTTGCACTTGTATTAGTGTGGGAAAACCACTTTTTGCACTTGTGATAGTGTTGAAAAACCACTTTTCGCACTTGTGTTAGTGTTGAAAAACCACTTTTCGCACTTGTGTTGTTGCAGGAAACCACTTTTGCACTTGTATTAGTGTGGAAAAACCACTTTTTGCACTTGTGATAGTGTTGAAAAACCACTTTTCGCACTTGTGTTAGTGTTGAAAAACCACTTTGCGCACTTGTGTTGGTGCAGGAAACCACTTTTGCACTTGTATTAGTGTGGAAAAACCACTTTTTGCACTTGTGATAGTGTGGAAAAAACACTTTTTGCACTTGTGATAGTGTTGAAAAACCACTTTTCGCACTTGTGTTAGTGTTGAAAAACAACTTTTCGCACTTGTGTTAGTGTTGAAAAACCACTTTTCGCACTTGTGTTAGTGTTGAAAAACCACTTTTCGCACTTGTGTTAGTGTTGAAAAACCACTTTTCGCACTTGTGTTAGTGTTGAAAAACCACTTTTCGCACTTGTGTTTGTGAAGGAAACCACTTTTGCACTTGTATTAGTGTGGAAAAACCACTTTTTGCACTTGTGATAGTGTTGAAAAACCACATTTCGCACTTGTGTTAGTGTTGAAAAACCACTTTTCGCACTTGTGTTGTTGCAGGAAACCACTTTTGCACTTGTATTAGTGTGGAAAAACCACTTTTTTCACTTGTGATAGTGTTGAAAAACCACTTTTCGCACTTGTGTTAGTGTTGAAAAACCACTTTTCGCACTTGTGTTGGTGCAGGAAACCACTTTTCCACTTGTATTAGTGTGGAAAAAACACTTTTTGCACTTGTGATAGTGTTGAAAAACCACTTTTCGCACTTGTGTTAGTGTTGAAAAACCACTTTTTGCACTTGTGTTGGTGCAGGAAACCACTTTTGCACTTGTATTAGTGTGGAAAAACCACTTTTTGCACTTGTGTTAGTGTTGAAAAAACACTTTTTGCACTTGTGCTCGTGTTGAAAAACCACTTTTCGCACTTGTGTTAGTGTTGCAAAACCACTTTTCGCACTTGTGTTAGTGTTGACAAACCACTTTTGCACTTGTATTAGTGTGGAAAAACCACTTTTCGCACTTGTGTTAGTGTTGAAAAACCACTTTTCGCACTTGTGTTGGTGCAGGAACCCACTTTTGCATTTGTATTAGTGTGGAAAACCACTTTTTGCACTTGTGATAGTGTTGAAAAACCACTTTTCGCACTTGTGTTAGTGTTGAAAAACCACTTTTGCACTTGTATTAGTGTGGAAAAAAGACTTTCGCACTTGTATTAGTGTGGAAAAACCACTTTTCGCACTTGTGTTAGTGTTGAAAAACCACTTTTCGCACTTGTGTTAGTGTTGAAAAACCACTTTTCGCACTTGTGTTGGTGCAGGAAACCACTTTTGCACTTGTATTAGTGTGGCACTTTTTGCACTTGTGATAGTGTTAAAAAACCACTTTTCGCACTTGTGTTAGTGTTGAAAAACCACTTTTCGCACTTGTGTTGGTGCAGGAAACCACTTTTGCACTTGTATTAGTGTGGAAAAAACACTTTTTGCACTTGTGATAGTGTTGAAAAACCACTTTTCGCACTTGTGTTAGTGTTGAAAAACCACTTTTCGCACTTGTGTTGGTGCAGGAAACCACTTTTGCACTTGTATTAGTGTGGAAAAACCACTTTTCACACTTGTGTTGGTTTAGGAAACCACTTTTCCCACTTGTATTAGTGTGGAAAAACCACTTTTCGCACTCGCGTTAGTGTTGAAAATCCACTTTTCGCACTTGTGGAAGTGTTGAAAACCCATTTTTCGCACTTGTGTTGGTGGAGGAAACTACTTTTCGCACTTGTGTTCGTGTTGAAAAACCACTTTTCGCACTTGTGTTGGTGCAGCGAACTACTTTTTGCACTTGTATTAGTGTGGAAAACCCACTTTTCGCACATGTGTTAGTGTTGAAACCCCACTTTTCACACTTGTGTTAGTGTTGAAAAACCACTCTTCGCGCTTGTGTTGGTGAAGGAAACCACTTTTCGCACTTGTGTTCGTGTTGAAAAACCACTTTTCGCACTTGTGTTGGTGCAGGGAACTACTTTTTGCACTTGCATTAGTGTGGAAAAACAACTTTTCGCACTTGTGTTAGAGTTGAAAATCCACTTTTCGCACTGGTGTTAGTGTTGAAAAACCACTTTTCGCACATGTCTTAGTGTTGAAAACCCACTTTTCACACTTGCGTTGGTGTAGGAAACGACTTTTGGCACTTGTGTTAGTGTTGAAAAACCACTTTTGCACTTGTATTAGTGTGGAAAAAGTACTTTTCACACTTGTGTTAGTGTTGAAAAACCACTTTTCGCACTTGTGTTGGTGCAGGAACCCACTTTTGCACTTGTATTACTGTGGAAAACCACTTTTTGCACTTGTGATAGTGTTGAAAAACCACTTTTCGCACTTGTATTAGTGTGGAAAAAACACTTTTGCACTTGTATTAGTGTGGAAAAACCACTTTTCGCACTTGTGTTAGTGTTGCAAAACCACTTTTCGCACTTGTGTTAGTGTTGACAAACCACTTTTGCACTTGTATTAGTGTGGAAAAACCACTTTTCGCACTTGTGTTAGTGTTGAAAAACCACTTTTCGCACTTGTGTTGGTGCAGGAACCCACTTTTGCATTTGTATTAGTGTGGAAAACCACTTTTTGCACTTGTGATAGTGTTGAAAAACCACTTTTCGCACTTGTGTTAGTGTTGAAAAACCACTTTTGCACTTGTATTAGTGTGGAAAAAAGACTTTCGCACTTGTATTAGTGTGGAAAAACCACTTTTCGCACTTGTGTTAGTGTTGAAAAACCACTTTTCGCACTTGTGTTAGTGTTGAAAAACCACTTTTCGCACTTGTGTTGGTGCAGGAAACCACTTTTGCACTTGTATTAGTGTGGCACTTTTTGCACTTGTGATAGTGTTAAAAAACCACTTTTCGCACTTGTGTTAGTGTTGAAAAACCACTTTTCGCACTTGTGTTGGTGCAGGAAACCACTTTTGCACTTGTATTAGTGTGGAAAAAACACTTTTTGCACTTGTGATAGTGTTGAAAAACCACTTTTCGCACTTGTGTTAGTGTTGAAAAACCACTTTTCGCACTTGTGTTGGTGCAGGAAACCACTTTTGCACTTGTATTAGTGTGGAAAAACCACTTTTCACACTTGTGTTGGTTTAGGAAACCACTTTTCCCACTTGTATTAGTGTGGAAAAACCACTTTTCGCACTCGCGTTAGTGTTGAAAATCCACTTTTCGCACTTGTGGAAGTGTTGAAAACCCATTTTTCGCACTTGTGTTGGTGGAGGAAACTACTTTTCGCACTTGTGTTCGTGTTGAAAAACCACTTTTCGCACTTGTGTTGGTGCAGCGAACTACTTTTTGCACTTGTATTAGTGTGGAAAACCCACTTTTCGCACATGTGTTAGTGTTGAAACCCCACTTTTCACACTTGTGTTAGTGTTGAAAAACCACTCTTCGCGCTTGTGTTGGTGAAGGAAACCACTTTTCGCACTTGTGTTCGTGTTGAAAAACCACTTTTCGCACTTGTGTTGGTGCAGGGAACTACTTTTTGCACTTGCATTAGTGTGGAAAAACAACTTTTCGCACTTGTGTTAGAGTTGAAAATCCACTTTTCGCACTGGTGTTAGTGTTGAAAAACCACTTTTCGCACATGTCTTAGTGTTGAAAACCCACTTTTCACACTTGCGTTGGTGTAGGAAACGACTTTTGGCACTTGTGTTAGTGTTGAAAAACCACTTTTGCACTTGTATTAGTGTGGAAAAAGTACTTTTCACACTTGTGTTAGTGTTGAAAAACCACTTTTCGCACTTGTGTTAGTGTTGAAAACCCACTTTTCGCACTTGTGTTGGTGCAGGAACCCACTTTTGCACTTGTATTACTGTGGAAAACCACTTTTTGCACTTGTGATAGTGTTGAAAAACCACTTTTCGCACTTGTATTAGTGTGGAAAAAACACTTTTGCACTTGTATTAGTGTGGAAAAACCACTTTTCGCACTTGTGTTAGTGTTGAAAAACCACTTTTCGCACTTGTGTTGGTGCAGGAAACCACTTTTGCACTTGTATTAGTGTGGAAAAAACACTTTTTGCACTTGTGATAGTGTTGAAAAACCACTTTTCGCACTTGTGTTAGTGTTGAAAAACCACTTTTCGCACTTGTGTTGGTGCAGGAAACCACTTTTGCACTTGTATTAGTGTGGAAAAACCACTTTTCACACTTGTGTTGGTGTAGGAAACCACTTTTCCCACTTGTATTAGTGTGGAAAAACCACTTTTCGCACTCGTGTTAGTGTTGAAAATCCACTTTTCGCACTTGTGCAAGTGTTGAAAACCCATTTTTCGCACTTGTGTTGGTGGAGGAAACTACTTTTCGCACTTGTGTTCGTGTTGAAAAAACACTTTTCGCACTTGTGTTGGTGCAGCGAACTACTTTTTGCACTTGTATTAGTGTGGAAAACCCACCTTTCGCACATGTGTTTGTGTTGAAACCCCACTTTTCACACTTGTGTTAGTCTTGAAAAACCACTCTTCGCGCTTGTGTTGGTGAAGGAAACCACTTTTCGCACTTGTGTTCGTGTTGAAAAACCACTTTGCGCACTTGTGTTGGTGCAGGAAACCACTTTTGCACTTGTATTAGTGTGGAAAAACCACTTTTTGCACTTGTGATAGTGTGGAAAAAACACTTTTTGCACTTGTGATAGTGTTGAAAAACCACTTTTCGCACTTGTGTTAGTGTTGAAAAACCACTTTTCGCACTTGTGTTAGTGTTGAAAAACCACTTTTCGCACTTGTGTTAGTGTTGAAAAACCACTTTTCGCACTTGTGTTAGTGTTGAAAAACCACTTTTCGCACTTGTGTTAGTGTTGAAAAACCACTTTTCGCACTTGTGTTTGTGAAGGAAACCACTTTTGCACTTGTATTAGTGTGGAAAAACCACTTTTTGCACTTGTGATAGTGTTGAAAAACCACATTTCGCACTTGTGTTAGTGTTGAAAAACCACTTTTCGCACTTGTGTTGTTGCAGGAAACCACTTTTGCACTTGTATTAGTGTGGAAAAACCACTTTTTTCACTTGTGATAGTGTTGAAAAACCACTTTTCGCACTTGTGTTAGTGTTGAAAAACCACTTTTCGCACTTGTGTTGGTGCAGGAAACCACTTTTCCACTTGTATTAGTGTGGAAAAAACACTTTTTGCACTTGTGATAGTGTTGAAAAACCACTTTTCGCACTTGTGTTAGTGTTGAAAAACCACTTTTTGCACTTGTGTTGGTGCAGGAAACCACTTTTGCACTTGTATTAGTGTGGAAAAACCACTTTTTGCACTTGTGTTAGTGTTGAAAAAACACTTTTTGCACTTGTGCTAGTGTTGAAAAACCACTTTTCGCACTTGTGTTAGTGTTGCAAAACCACTTTTCGCACTTGTGTTAGTGTTGACAAACCACTTTTGCACTTGTATTAGTGTGGAAAAACCACTTTTCGCACTTGTGTTAGTGTTGAAAAACCACTTTTCGCACTTGTGTTGGTGCAGGAACCCACTTTTGCATTTGTATTAGTGTGGAAAACCACTTTTTGCACTTGTGATAGTGTTGAAAAACCACTTTTCGCACTTGTGTTAGTGTTGAAAAACCACTTTTGCACTTGTATTAGTGTGGAAAAAAGACTTTCGCACTTGTATTAGTGTGGAAAAACCACTTTTCGCACTTGTGTTAGTGTTGAAAAACCACTTTTCGCACTTGTGTTAGTGTTGAAAAACCACTTTTCGCACTTGTGTTGGTGCAGGAAACCACTTTTGCACTTGTATTAGTGTGGCACTTTTTGCACTTGTGATAGTGTTAAAAAACCACTTTTCGCACTTGTGTTAGTGTTGAAAAACCACTTTTCGCACTTGTGTTGGTGCAGGAAACCACTTTTGCACTTGTATTAGTGTGGAAAAAACACTTTTTGCACTTGTGATAGTGTTGAAAAACCACTTTTCGCACTTGTGTTAGTGTTGAAAAACCACTTTTCGCACTTGTGTTGGTGCAGGAAACCACTTTTGCACTTGTATTAGTGTGGAAAAACCACTTTTCACACTTGTGTTGGTTTAGGAAACCACTTTTCCCACTTGTATTAGTGTGGAAAAACCACTTTTCGCACTCGCGTTAGTGTTGAAAATCCACTTTTCGCACTTGTGGAAGTGTTGAAAACCCATTTTTCGCACTTGTGTTGGTGGAGGAAACTACTTTTCGCACTTGTGTTCGTGTTGAAAAACCACTTTTCGCACTTGTGTTGGTGCAGCGAACTACTTTTTGCACTTGTATTAGTGTGGAAAACCCACTTTTCGCACATGTGTTAGTGTTGAAACCCCACTTTTCACACTTGTGTTAGTGTTGAAAAACCACTCTTCGCGCTTGTGTTGGTGAAGGAAACCACTTTTCGCACTTGTGTTCGTGTTGAAAAACCACTTTTCGCACTTGTGTTGGTGCAGGGAACTACTTTTTGCACTTGCATTAGTGTGGAAAAACAACTTTTCGCACTTATGTTAGAGTTGAAAATCCACTTTTCGCACTGGTGTTAGTGTTGAAAAACCACTTTTCGCACATGTCTTAGTGTTGAAAACCCACTTTTCACACTTGCGTTGGTGTAGGAAACGACTTTTGGCACTTGTGTTAGTGTTGAAAAACCACTTTTGCACTTGTATTAGTGTGGAAAAAGTACTTTTCACACTTGTGTTAGTGTTGAAAAACCACTTTTCGCACTTGTGTTAGTGTTGAAAACCCACTTTTCGCACTTGTGTTGGTGCAGGAACCCACTTTTGCACTTGTATTACTGTGGAAAACCACTTTTTGCACTTGTGATAGTGTTGAAAAACCACTTTTCGCACTTGTATTAGTGTGGAAAAAACACTTTTGCACTTGTATTAGTCTGGAAAAACCACTTTTCGCACTTGTGTTAGTGTTGAAAAACCACTTTTCGCACTTGTGTTGGTGCAGGAAACCACTTTTGCACTTGTATTAGTGTGGAAAAAACACTTTTTGCACTTGTGATAGTGTTGAAAAACCACTTTTCGCACTTGTGTTAGTGTTGAAAAACCACTTTTCGCACTTGTGTTGGTGCAGGAAACCACTTTTGCACTTGTATTAGTGTGGAAAAACCACTTTTCACACTTGTGTTGGTGTAGGAAACCACTTTTCCCACTTGTATTAGTGTGGAAAAACCACTTTTCGCACTCGTGTTAGTGTTGAAAATCCACTTTTCGCACTTGTGCAAGTGTTGAAAACCCATTTTTCGCACTTGTGTTGGTGGAGGAAACTACTTTTCGCACTTGTGTTCGTGTTGAAAAAACACTTTTCGCACTTGTGTTGGTGCAGCGAACTACTTTTTGCACTTGTATTAGTGTGGAAAACCCACCTTTCGCACATGTGTTTGTGTTGAAACCCCACTTTTCACACTTGTGTTAGTCTTGAAAAACCACTCTTCGCGCTTGTGTTGGTGAAGGAAACCACTTTTCGCACTTGTGTTCGTGTTGAAAAACCACTTTTCGCACTTGTGTTGGTGCAGGGAACTACTTTTTGCACTTGCATTAGTGTGGAAAAACAACTTTTCGCACTTGTGTTAGTGTTGAAAATCCACTTTTCGCACTGGTGTTAGTGTTGAAAAACCACTTTTCGCACATGTCTTAGTGTTGAAAACCCACTTTTCGCACTTGCGTTGGTGTAGGAAACGACTTTTGGCACTTGTGTTAGTGTTGAAAAGCCACTTTTCGCACTTGTGTTTGTGAAGGAAACCACTTTTGCACTTGTATTAGTGTGGAAAAACCACTTTTTGCACTTGTGATAGTGTTGAAAAACCACTTTTCGCACTTGTGTTAGTGTTGAAAAACCACTTTTCGCACTTGTGTTGTTGCAGGAAACCACTTTTGCACTTGTATTAGTGTGGAAAAACCACTTTTTGCACTTGTGATAGTGTTGAAAAACCACTTTTCGCACTTGTGTTAGTGTTGAAAAACCACTTTGCGCACTTGTGTTGGTGCAGGAAACCACTTTTGCACTTGTATTAGTGTGGAAAAACCACTTTTTGCACTTGTGATAGTGTGGAAAAAACACTTTTTGCACTTGTGATAGTGTTGAAAAACGACTTTTCGCACTTGTGTTAGTGTTGAAAAACCACTTTTCGCACTTGTGTTAGTGTTGAAAAACCACTTTTCGCACTTGTGTTAGTGTTGAAAAACCACTTTTGCACTTGTATTAGTGTGGAAAAACCACTTTTTGCACTTCTGATAGTGTTGAAAAACCACTTTTCGCACTTGAGTTAGTGTGGAAAAACCACTTTTCGCACTTGTGTTAGTGTTGAAAAACCACTTTTCGCACTTGTGTTAGTGTTGAAAAACCACTTTTCGCACTTGTGTTGGTGCAGCGAACTACTTTTTGCACTTGTATTAGTGTGGAAAACCCACTTTTCGCACATGTGTTAGTGTTGAAAACCCACTTTTCACACTTGTGTTAGTGTTGAAAAACCACTCTTCGCACTTGTGTTGGTGAAGGAAACCACTTTTCGCACTTGTGTTCATGTTGAAAAACAACTTTTCGCACTTGTGTTGGTGCAGGGAACTACTTTTTGCACTTGCATTAGTGTGGAAAAACAACTTTTCGCACTTGTGTTAGTGTTGAAAATCCACTTTTCGCACTGGTGTTAGTGTTGAAAAACCACTTTTCGCACATGTGTTAGTGTTGAAAACCCACTTTTCGCACTTGCGTTGGTGTAGGAAACGACTTTTGGCACTTGTGTTAGTGTTGAAAAACCACTTTTCGCACTTGTGTTTGTGAAGGAAACCACTTTTGCACTTGTATTAGTGTGGAAAAACCACTTTTTGCACTTGTGATAGTGTTGAAAAACCACTTTTCGCACTTGTGTTAGTGTTGAAAAACCACTTTTCGCACTTGTGTTGTTGCAGGAAACCACTTTTGCACTTGTATTAGTGTGGAAAACCCACTTTTCGCAATTGTGTTAGTGTTGAAAAAACACTTTTTGCACTTGTGCTAGTGTTGAAAAACCACTTTTCGCACTTGTGTTAGTGTTGAAAAACCACTTTTCGCACTTGTGTTAGTGTTGAAAAACCACTTTTCGCACTTGTGTTAGTGTTGAAAAACCACTTTTCGCACTTGTGTTGGTGCAGGAAACCACTTTTGCACTTGTATTAGTGTGGAAAAACACTTTTTGCACTTGCGATAGTGTTGAAAAACCACTTTTCGCACTTGTGTTAGTGTTGAAAAACCACTTTTCGCACTTGTGTTGGTGCAGGAAACCACTTTTGCACTTGTATTAGTGTGGAAAAACCACTTTTTGTACTTGTGATAGTGTTGAAAAACCACTTTTCGCACTTGTGTTAGTGTTGAAAAACCACTTTTCGCACTTGTGTTGGTGCAGGAAACCACTTTTGCACTTGTATTAGTGTGGAAAAAACACTTTTTGCACTTGTGATAGTGTTGAAAAACCACTTTTCGCACTTGTGTTACTGTTGAAAAACCACTTTTCGCACTTGTGTTGGTGCAGGAAACCACTTTTGCACTTGTATTAGTGTGGAAAAACCACTTTTCGCACTTGTGTTAGTGTTGAAAAAACACTTTTTGCACTTGTGCTAGTGTTGAAAAACCACTTTTCGCACTTGTGTTAGTGTTGAAAAACCACTTTTTGCACTTGTGATAGTGTTGAAAAACCACTTTTCGCACTTGTGTTAGTGTTGAAAAACCACTTTTCGCACTTGTGTTGTTGCAGGAAACCACTTTTGCACTTGTATTAGTGTGGAAAACCCACTTTTTGCACTTGTGATAGTGTTGAAAAACCACTTTTCGCACTTGTGTTAGTGTTGAAAAACCACTTTTCGCACTTGTGTTGGTGCAGGAAACCACTTTTGCACTTGTATTAGTGTGGAAAAACCACTTTTTGCACTTGTGATAGTGTTGAAAAACCACTTTTCGCACTTGTGTTAGTGTTGAAAAACCACTTTGCGCACTTGTGTTGGTGCAGGAAACCACTTTTGCACTTGTATTAGTGTGGAAAAACCACTTTTTGCACTTGTGATAGTGTGGAAAAAACACTTTTTGCACTTGTGATAGTGTTGAAAAACCACTTTTCGCACTTGTGTTAGTGTTGAAAAACCACTTTTCGCACTTGTGTTAGTGTTGAAAAACCACTTTTCGCACTTGTGTTAGTGTTTAAAAACCACTTTTGCACTTGTATTAGTGTGGAAAAACCACTTTTTGCACTTCTGATAGTGTTGAAAAACCACTTTTCGCACTTGAGTTAGTGTGGAAAAACCACTTTTCGCACTTGTGTTAGTGTTGAAAAACCACTTTTCGCACTTGTGTTAGTGTTGAAAAACCACTTTTCGCACTTGTGTTGGTGCAGGAAACCACTTTTGCACTTGTATTAGTGTGGAAAAAACACTTTTTGCACTTGCGATAGTGTTGAAAAACCACTTTTCGCACTTGTGTTAGTGTTGAAAAACCACTTTTCGCACTTGTGTTGGTGCAGGAAACCACTTTTGCACTTGTATTAGTGTGGAAAAACCACTTTTTGCACTTGTGATAGTGTTGAAAAACCACTTTTCGCACTTGTGTTAGTGTTGAAAAACCACTTTTCGCACTTGTGTTGGTGCAGGAAACCACTTTTGCACTTGTATTAGTGTGGAAAAAACACTTTTTGCACTTGTGATAGTGTTGAAAAACCACTTTTCGCACTTGTGTTACTGTTGAAAAACCACTTTTCGCACTTGTGTTGGTGCAGGAAACCACTTTTGCACTTGTATTAGTGTGGAAAAACCACTTTTCGCACTTGTGTTAGTGTTGAAAAAACACTTTTTGCACTTGTGCTAGTGTTGAAAAACCACTTTTCGCACTTGTGTTAGTGTTGAAAAACCACTTTTTGCACTTGTGATAGTGTTGAAAAACCACTTTTCGCACTTGTGTTAGTGTTGAAAAACCACTTTTCGCACTTGTATTGTTGCAGGAAACCACTTTTGCACTTGTATTAGTGTGGAAAAACCACTTTTTGCACTTGTGATAGTGTTGAAAAACCACTTTTCGCACTTGTGTTAGTGTTGAAAAACCACTTTGCGCACTTGTGTTGGTGCAGGAAACCACTTTTGCAGTTGTATTAGTGTGGAAAAACCACTTTTTGCACTTGTGATAGTGTGGAAAAAACACTTTTTGCACTTGTGATAGTGTTGAAAAACCACTTTTCGCACTTGTGTTAGTGTTGAAAAACCACTTTTCGCACTTGTGTTAGTGTTGAAAAACCACTTTTCGCACTTGTGTTAGTGTTGAAAAACCACTTTTGCACTTGTATTAGTGTGGAAAAACCACTTTTTGCACTTCTGATAGTGTTGAAAAACCACTTTTCGCACTTGAGTTAGTGTGGAAAAACCACTTTTCGCACTTGTGTTAGTGTTGAAAAACCACTTTTCGCACTTGTGTTAGTGTTGAAAAACCACTTTTCGCACTTGTGTTGGTGCAGCGAACTACTTTTTGCACTTGTATTAGTGTGGAAAACCCACTTTTCGCACATGTGTTAGTGTTGAAAACCCACTTTTCACACTTGTGTTAGTGTTGAAAAACCACTCTTCGCACTTGTGTTGGTGAAGGAAACCACTTTTCGCACTTGTGTTCATGTTGAAAAACAACTTTTCGCACTTGTGTTGGTGCAGGGAACTACTTTTTGCACTTGCATTAGTGTGGAAAAACAACTTTTCGCACTTGTGTTAGTGTTGAAAATCCACTTTTCGCACTGGTGTTAGTGTTGAAAAACCACTTTTCGCACATGTGTTAGTGTTGAAAACCCACTTTTCGCACTTGCGTTGGTGTAGGAAACGACTTTTGGCACTTGTGTTAGTGTTGAAAAACCACTTTTCGCACTTGTGTTTGTGAAGGAAACCACTTTTGCACTTGTATTAGTGTGGAAAAACCACTTTTTGCACTTGTGATAGTGTTGAAAAACCACTTTTCGCACTTGTGTTAGTGTTGAAAAACCACTTTTCGCACTTGTGTTGTTGCAGGAAACACTTTTGCACTTGTATTAGTGTGGAAAACCCACTTTTCGCACTTGTGTTAGTGTTGAAAAACCACTTTTCGCACTTGTGTTGTTGCAGGAAACCACTTTTGCACTTGTATTAGTGTGGAAAACCCACTTTTCGCAATTGTGTTAGTGTTGAAAAACTACTTTTCGCACTTGTGTTGTTGCAGGAAACCACTTTTGCACTTGTATTAGTGTGGAAAACCCACTTTTCGCAATTGTGTTAGTGTTGAAAAAACACTTTTCGCACTTGTGTTAGTGTTGAAAAACCACTTTTCGCACTTGTGTTAGTGTTGAAAAACCACTTTTCGCACTTGTGTTAGTGTTGAAAAACCACTTTTCGCACTTGCGTTGGTGCAGGAAACCACTTTTGCACTTGTATTAGTGTGGAAAAAACACTTTTTGCACTTGCGATAGTGTTGAAAAACCACTTTTCGCACTTGTGTTAGTGTTGAAAAACCACTTTTCGCACTTGTGTTGGTGCAGGAAACCACTTTTGCACTTGTATTAGTGTGGAAAAACCACTTTTTGCACTTGTGATAGTGTTGAAAAACCACTTTTCGCACTTGTGTTAGTGTTGAAAAACCACTTTTCGCACTTGTGTTGGTGCAGGAAACCACTTTTGCACTTGTATTAGTGTGGAAAAAACACTTTTTGCACTTGTGATAGTGTTGAAAAACCACTTTTTGCACTTGTGTTACTGTTGAAAAACCCCTTTTCGCACTTGTGTTGGTGCAGGAAACCACTTTTGCACTT
This sequence comes from Myxine glutinosa, assembly GCF_964187855.1. Taxonomy (NCBI): domain Eukaryota; kingdom Metazoa; phylum Chordata; class Myxini; order Myxiniformes; family Myxinidae; genus Myxine; species Myxine glutinosa. The sequence continues at coordinate 84,658,993 of NC_136273.1, forward strand.
GTATTAGTGTGGAAAAACCACTTTTCGCACTTGTGTTAGTGTTGAAAAACCACTTTTCGCACTTGTGTTAGTGTTGAAAAACCACTTTTCGCACTTGTGTTAGTGTTGAAAAACCACTTTTGCACTTGTATTAGTGTGGAAAAACCACTTTTTGCACTTCTGATAGTGTTGAAAAACCACTTTTCGCACTTGAGTTAGTGTGGAAAAACCACTTTTCGCACTTGTGTTAGTGTTGAAAAACCACTTTTCGCACTTGTGTTAGTGTTGAAAAACCACTTTTCGCACTTGTGTTGGTGCAGGAAACCACTTTTGCACTTGTATTAGTGTGGAAAAAACACTTTTTGCACTTGCGATAGTGTTGAAAAACCACTTTTCGCACTTGTGTTAGTGTTGAAAAACCACTTTTCGCACTTGTGTTGGTGCAGGAAACCACTTTTGCACTTGTATTAGTGTGGAAAAACCACTTTTTGCACTTGTGATAGTGTTGAAAAACCACTTTTAGCACTTGTGTTAGTGTTGAAAAACCACTTTTCGCACTTGTGTTGTTGCAGGAAACCACTTTTGCACTTGTATTAGTGTGGAAAACCCACTTTTCGCAATTGTGTTAGTGTTGAAAAACTACTTTTCGCACTTGTGTTGTTGCAGGAAACCACTTTTGCACTTGTATTAGTGTGGAAAACCCACTTTTCGCAATTGTGTTAGTGTTGAAAAAACACTTTTCGCACTTGTGTTAGTGTTGAAAAACCACTTTTCGCACTTGTGTTAGTGTTGAAAAACCACTTTTCGCACTTGTGTTAGTGTTGAAAAACCACTTTTCGCACTTGCGTTGGTGCAGGAAACCACTTTTGCACTTGTATTAGTGTGGAAAAAACACTTTTTGCACTTGCGATAGTGTTGAAAAACCACTTTTCGCACTTGTGTTAGTGTTGAAAAACCACTTTTCGCACTTGTGTTGGTGCAGGAAACCACTTTTGCACTTGTATTAGTGTGGAAAAACCACTTTTTGCACTTGTGATAGTGTTGAAAAACCACTTTTCGCACTTGTGTTAGTGTTGAAAAACCACTTTTCGCACTTGTGTTGGTGCAGGAAACCACTTTTGCACTTGTATTAGTGTGGAAAAAACACTTTTTGCACTTGTGATAGTGTTGAAAAACCACTTTTTGCACTTGTGTTACTGTTGAAAAACCCCTTTTCGCACTTGTGTTGGTGCAGGAAACCACTTTTGCACTTGTATTAGTGTGGAAAAACCACTTTTCGCACTTGTGTTAGTGTTGAAAAACCACTTTTCGCACTTGTGTTAGTGTTGAAAAACCACTTTTCGCACTTGTGTTAGTGTTGAAAAACCACTTTTGCACTTGTATTAGTGTGGAAAAACCACTTTTTGCACTTCTGATAGTGTTGAAAAACCACTTTTCGCACTTGAGTTAGTGTGGAAAAACCACTTTTCGCACTTGTGTTAGTGTTGAAAAACCACTTTTCGCACTTGTGTTAGTGTTGAAAAACCACTTTTCGCACTTGTGTTGGTGCAGGAAACCACTTTTGCACTTGTATTAGTGTGGAAAAAACACTTTTTGCACTTGCGATAGTGTTGAAAAACCACTTTTCGCACTTGTGTTAGTGTTGAAAAACCACTTTTCGCACTTGTGTTGGTGCAGGAAACCACTTTTGCACTTGTATTAGTGTGGAAAAACCACTTTTTGCACTTGTGATAGTGTTGAAAAACCACTTTTCGCACTTGTGTTAGTGTTGAAAAACCACTTTTCGCACTTGTGTTGGTGCAGGAAACCACTTTTGCACTTGTATTAGTGTGGAAAAAACACTTTTTGCACTTGTGATAGTGTTGAAAAACCACTTTTCGCACTTGTGTTACTGTTGAAAAACCACTTTTCGCACTTGTGTTGGTGCAGGAAACCACTTTTGCACTTGTATTAGTGTGGAAAAACCACTTTTCGCACTTGTGTTAGTGTTGAAAAAACACTTTTTGCACTTGTGCTAGTGTTGAAAAACCACTTTTCGCACTTGTGTTAGTGTTGAAAAACCACTTTTTGCACTTGTGATAGTGTTGAAAAACCACTTTTCGCACTTGTGTTAGTGTTGAAAAACCACTTTTCGCACTTGTATTGTTGCAGGAAACCACTTTTGCACTTGTATTAGTGTGGAAAAACCACTTTTTGCACTTGTGATAGTGTTGAAAAACCACTTTTCGCACTTGTGTTAGTGTTGAAAAACCACTTTGCGCACTTGTGTTGGTGCAGGAAACCACTTTTGCAGTTGTATTAGTGTGGAAAAACCACTTTTTGCACTTGTGATAGTGTGGAAAAAACACTTTTTGCACTTGTGATAGTGTTGAAAAACCACTTTTCGCACTTGTGTTAGTGTTGAAAAACCACTTTTCGCACTTGTGTTAGTGTTGAAAAACCACTTTTCGCACTTGTGTTAGTGTTGAAAAACCACTTTTGCACTTGTATTAGTGTGGAAAAACCACTTTTTGCACTTCTGATAGTGTTGAAAAACCACTTTTCGCACTTGAGTTAGTGTGGAAAAACCACTTTTCGCACTTGTGTTAGTGTTGAAAAACCACTTTTCGCACTTGTGTTAGTGTTGAAAAACCACTTTTCGCACTTGTGTTGGTGCAGCGAACTACTTTTTGCACTTGTATTAGTGTGGAAAACCCACTTTTCGCACATGTGTTAGTGTTGAAAACCCACTTTTCACACTTGTGTTAGTGTTGAAAAACCACTCTTCGCACTTGTGTTGGTGAAGGAAACCACTTTTCGCACTTGTGTTCATGTTGAAAAACAACTTTTCGCACTTGTGTTGGTGCAGGGAACTACTTTTTGCACTTGCATTAGTGTGGAAAAACAACTTTTCGCACTTGTGTTAGTGTTGAAAATCCACTTTTCGCACTGGTGTTAGTGTTGAAAAACCACTTTTCGCACATGTGTTAGTGTTGAAAACCCACTTTTCGCACTTGCGTTGGTGTAGGAAACGACTTTTGGCACTTGTGTTAGTGTTGAAAAACCACTTTTCGCACTTGTGTTTGTGAAGGAAACCACTTTTGCACTTGTATTAGTGTGGAAAAACCACTTTTTGCACTTGTGATAGTGTTGAAAAACCACTTTTCGCACTTGTGTTAGTGTTGAAAAACCACTTTTCGCACTTGTGTTGTTGCAGGAAACACTTTTGCACTTGTATTAGTGTGGAAAACCCACTTTTCGCACTTGTGTTAGTGTTGAAAAACCACTTTTCGCACTTGTGTTGTTGCAGGAAACCACTTTTGCACTTGTATTAGTGTGGAAAACCCACTTTTCGCAATTGTGTTAGTGTTGAAAAACTACTTTTCGCACTTGTGTTGTTGCAGGAAACCACTTTTGCACTTGTATTAGTGTGGAAAACCCACTTTTCGCAATTGTGTTAGTGTTGAAAAAACACTTTTCGCACTTGTGTTAGTGTTGAAAAACCACTTTTCGCACTTGTGTTAGTGTTGAAAAACCACTTTTCGCACTTGTGTTAGTGTTGAAAAACCACTTTTCGCACTTGCGTTGGTGCAGGAAACCACTTTTGCACTTGTATTAGTGTGGAAAAAACACTTTTTGCACTTGCGATAGTGTTGAAAAACCACTTTTCGCACTTGTGTTAGTGTTGAAAAACCACTTTTCGCACTTGTGTTGGTGCAGGAAACCACTTTTGCACTTGTATTAGTGTGGAAAAACCACTTTTTGCACTTGTGATAGTGTTGAAAAACCACTTTTCGCACTTGTGTTAGTGTTGAAAAACCACTTTTCGCACTTGTGTTGGTGCAGGAAACCACTTTTGCACTTGTATTAGTGTGGAAAAAACACTTTTTGCACTTGTGATAGTGTTGAAAAACCACTTTTTGCACTTGTGTTACTGTTGAAAAACCCCTTTTCGCACTTGTGTTGGTGCAGGAAACCACTTTTGCACTTGTATTAGTGTGGAAAAACCACTTTTCGCACTTGTGTTAGTGTTGAAAAAACACTTTTTGCACTTGTGCTAGTGTTGAAAAACCACTTTTCGCACTTGTGTTAGTGTTGAAAAACCACTTTTCGCACTTGTGTTAGTGTTGAAAAACCACTTTTCGCACTTGTGTTAGTGTTGAAAAACCACTTTTCGCACTTGTGTTAGTGTTGAAAAACCACTTTTGCACTTGTATTAGTGTGGAAAAACCACTTTTCGCACTTGTGTTAGTGTTGAAAAACCACTTTTCGCACTTGTGTTAGTGTTGAAAAACCACTTTTCGCACTTGTGTTGGTGCAGGAAACCACTTTTGCACTTGTATTAGTGTGGAAAAACCACTTTTTGCACTTGTGATAGTGTTGAAAAACCACTTTTCGCACTTGTGTTAGTGTTGAAAAACCACTTTTCGCACTTGTGTTAGTGTTGAAAAACCACTTTTGCACTTGTATTAGTGTGGAAAAAACACTTTTGCACTTGTATTAGTGTGGAAAAACCCACTTTTCGCACTTGTGTTAGTGTTGAAAAACCACCTTTCGCACTTGTGTTAGTGTTGAAAAACCACTTTTTGCACTTGTGTTGGTGCAGGAAACCACTTTTGCACTTGTATTAGTGTGGAAAAAACCACTTTTTGCACTTGTGATAGTGTTGAAAAACCACTTTTCGCACTTGTGTTAGTGTTGAAAAACCACTTTTCGCACTTGTGTTGGTGCAGGAAACCACTTTTGCACTTGTATTAGTGTGGAAAAAACACTTTTTGCACTTGTGATAGTGTTGAAAAACCATTTTTCGCACTTGTGTTAGTGTTGAAAAACCAATTTTCGCACTTGTGTTGGTGCAGGAAACCACTTTTGCACTTGTATTAGTGTGGAAAAACCACTTTTCACACTTGTGTTAGTGTTGAAAATCCACTTTTCCCACTTGTGTTAGTGTGGAAAAACCACTTTTCGCACTTGTGTTAGTGTTGAAAAACCACTTTTCGCACTTGTGTTAGTGTTGAAAAACCACTTTTCGCACTTGTGTTGGTGCAGCGAACTACTTTTTGCACTTGTATTAGTGTGGAAAACCCACTTTTCGCACATGTGTTAGTGTTGAAAACCCACTTTTCACACATGTGTTAGTGTTGAAAAACCACTCTTTGCACTTGTGTTGGTGAAGGAAACCACTTTTCGCACTTGTGTTCGTGTTGAAAAACAACTTTTCGCACTTGTGTGGTGCAGGGAACTACTTTTTGCACTTGCATTAGTGTGGAAAAACAACTTTTCGCACTTGTGTTAGTGTTGAAAATCCACTTTTCGCACTGGTGTTAGTGTTGAAAAACCACTTTTCGCACATGTGTTAGTGTTGAAAACCCACTTTTCGCACTTGCGTTGGTGTAGGAAACGACTTTTCGCACTTGTGTTAGTGTTGAAAAACCACTTTTCGCACTTGTGTTAGTGTTGAAAAACCACTTTTCGCACTTGTTTTGGTGCAGGAACCCACTTTTGCACTTGTGATAGTGTTGAAAAACCACTTTTCGCACTTGTGTTAGTGTTGAAAAACCACTTTTCGCACTTGTGTTAGTGTTGAAAAACCACTTTTGCACTTGTATTAGTGTGGAAAAAACACTTTTGCACTTGTATTAGTGTGGAAAAACCACTTTTCGCACTTGTGTTAGTGTTGAAAAACCACTTTTCGCATTTGTGTTAGTGTTGAAAAACCACTTTTCGCACTTGTGTTGGTGCAGGAAACCACTTTTGCACTTGTATTAGTGTGGAAAAAACACTTTTTGCACTTGTGATAGTGTTGAAAAACCACTTTTAGCACTTGTGTTAGTGTTGAAAAACCACTTTTCGCACTTGTGTTGGTGCAGGAAACCACTTTTGCACTTGTATTAGTGTGGAAAAACCACTTTTCACACTTGTGTTGGTGTAGGAAACCACTTTTCCCACTTGTATTAGTGTGGAAAAACCACTTTTCGCACTCGTGTTAGTGTTGAAAATCCACTTTTCGCACTTGTGTAAGTGTTGAAAACCCATTTTTCGCACTTCTGTTGGTGGAGGAAACTACTTTTCGCACTTGTGTTCGTGTTGAAAAACCACTTTTCGCACTTGTGTTGGTGCAGCGAACTACTTTTTGCACTTGTATTATTGTGGAAAACCCACTTTTCGCACATGTGTTAGTGTTGAAAACCCACTTTTCACACTTGTGTTAGTGTTGAAAAACCACTCTTCGCACTTGTGTTGGTGAAGGAAACCACTTTTCGCACTTGTGTTCGTGTTGAAAAACCACTTTTCGCACTTGTGTTGGTGCAGGGAACTACTTTTTGCACTTGCATTAGTGTGGAAAAACAACTTTTCGCACTTGTGTTAGTGTTGAAAATCCACTTTTCGCACTGGTGTTAGTGTTGAAAAACCACTTTTCGCACATGTCTTAGTGTTGAAAACCCACTTTTCGCACTTGCGTTGGTGTAGGAAACGACATTTGGCACTTGTGTTAGTGTTGAAAAACCACTTTTCGCACTTGTGTTTGTGAAGGAAACCACTTTTGCACTTGTATTAGTGTGGAAAAACCACTTTTTGCACTTGTGATAGTGTTGAAAAACCACTTTTCGCACTTGTGTTAGTGTTGAAAAACCACTTTTCGCACTTGTGTTGGTGCAGGAAACCACTTTTGCACTTGTATTAGTGTGGAAAAAACACTTTTTGCACTTGTGATAGTGTTGAAAAACCACTTTTCGCACTTGTGTTAGTGTTGAAAAACCACTTTTCGCACTTGTGTTGGTGCAGGAAACCACTTTTGCACTTGTATTAGTGTGGAAAATCCACTTTTCGCACTTGTGTTAGTGTTGAAAAACCACTTTTCGCACTTGTGTTAGTGTTGCAAAACCACTTTTCGCACTTGTGTTAGTGTTGAAAAACCACTTTTGCACTTGTGTTGGTGCAGGAAACCACTTTTGCACTTGTATTAGTGTGGAAAAACCACTTTTTGCACTTGTGCTAGTGTTGAAAAACCACTTTTCGCACTTGTGTTAGTGTTGCAAAACCACTCTTCGCACTTGTGTTAGTGTTGAAAAACCACTTTTGCACTTGTATTAGTGTGGAAAAAGTACTTTTAACACTTGTGTTAGTGTTGAAAAACCACTTTTCGCACTTGTGTTAGTGTTGAAAAACCACTTTTCGCACTTGTGTTGGTGCAGGAACCCACTTTTGCACTTGTATTAGTGTGGAAAACCACTTTTTGCACTTGTGATAGTGTTGAAAAACCACTTTTCGCACTAGTATTAGTGTGGAAAAAACACTTTTGCACTTGTATTAGTGTGGAAAAACCACTTTTCGCACTTGTGTTAGTGTTGAAAAACCACTTTTCGCACTTGTGTTGGTGCAGGAAACCACTTTTGCACTTGTATTAGTGTGGAAAAAACACTTTTTGCACTTGTGATAGTGTTGAAAAACCACTTTTCGCACTTGTGTTAGTGTTGAAAAACCACTTTTCGCACTTGTGTTGGTGCAGGAAACCGCTTTTGCACTTGTATTAGTGTGGAAAAACCACTTTTCACACTTGTGTTGGTGTAGGAAACCACTTTTCCCACTTGTATTAGTGTGGAAAAACCACTTTTCGCACTCGTGTTAGTGTTGAAAATCCACTTTTCGCACTTGTGTAAGTGTTGAAAACCCATTTTTCGCACTTGTGTTGGTGGAGGAAACTACTTTTCGCACTTGTGTTCGTGTTGAAAAACCACTTTTCGCACTTGTGTTGGTGCAGCGAACTACTTTTTGCACTTGTATTTGTGTGGAAAACCCACTTTTCGCACATGTGTTTGTGTTGAAACCCCACTTTTCACACTTGTGTTAGTGTTGAAAAACCACTCTTCGCGCTTGTGTTGGTGAAGGAAACCACTTTTCGCACTTGTGTTCGTGTTGAAAAACCACTTTTCGCACATGTGTTGGTGCAGGGAACTACTTTTTGCACTTGCATTAGTGTGGAAAAACAACTTTTCGCATTTGTGTTAGTGTTGAAAATCCACTTTTCGCACTGGTGTTAGTGTTGAAAAACCACTTTTCGCACATGTCTTAGTGTTGAAAACCCACTTTTCGCACTTGCGTTGGTGTAGGAAACGACTTTTGGCACTTGTGTTAGTGTTGAAAAACCACTTTTCGCACTTGTGTTTGTGAAGGAAACCACTTTTGCACTTGTATTAGTGTGGAAAAACCACTTTTTGCACTTGTGATAGTGTTGAAAAACCACTTTTCGCACTTGTGTTAGTGTTGAAAAACCACTTTTCGCACTTGTGTTGTTGCAGGAAACCACTTTTGCACTTGTATTAGTGTGGAAAAACCACTTTTTGCACTTGTGATAGTGTTGAAAAACCACTTTTCGCACTTGTGTTAGTGTTGAAAAACCACTTTGCGCACTTGTGTTGGTGCAGGAAACCACTTTTGCACTTGTATTAGTGTGGAAAAACCACTTTTTGCACTTGTGATAGTGTGGAAAAAACACTTTTTGCACTTGTGATAGTGTTGAAAAACCACTTTTCGCACTTGTGTTAGTGTTGAAAAACCACTTTTCACACTTGTGTTGGTGCAGGAAACCACTTTTGCACTTGTATTAGTGTGGAAAAACCACTTTTCGCACTTGTGTTAGTGTTGAAAAAACACTTTTGGCACTTGCGCTAGTGTTGAAAAACCACTTTTCGCACTTGTGTTAGTGTTGAAAAACCACTTTTCGCACTTGTGTTAGTGTTGAAAAACCACTTTTCGCACTTGTGTTAGTGTTGAAAAACCACTTTTGCACTTGTATTAGTGTGGAAAAACCACTTTTCGCACTTGTGTTAGTGTTGAAAAACCACTTTTCGCACTTGTGTTAGTGTTGAAAAACCACTTTTCGCACTTGTGTTGGTGCAGGAAACCACTTTTGCACTTGTATTAGTGTGGAAAAACCACTTTTTGCACTTCTGATAGAGTTGAAAAACCACTTTTCGCACTTGTGTTAGTGTGGAAAAACCACTTTTCGCACTTGTGTTAGTGTTGAAAAACCACTTTTCGCACTTGTGTTAGTGTTGAAAAACCACTTTTCGCACTTGTGTTGGTGCAGCGAACTACTTTTTGCACTTGTATTAGTGTGGAAAACCCACTTTTCGCACATGTGTTAGTGGTGAAAACCCACTTTTCACACTTGTGTTAGTGTTGAAAAACCACTCTTCGCACTTGTGTTGGTGAAGGAAACCACTTTTCGCACTTGTGTTCATGTTGAAAAACAACTTTTCGCACTTGTGTTGGTGCAGGGAACTACTTTTTGCACTTGCATTAGTGTGGAAAAACAACTTTTCGCACTTGTGTTAGTGTTGAAAATCCACTTTTCGCACTGGTGTTAGTGTTGAAAAACCACTTTTCGCACATGTGTTAGTGTTGAAAACCCACTTTTCGCACTTGCGTTGGTGTAGGAAACGACTTTTGGCACTTGTGTTAGTGTTGAAAAACCACTTTTCGCACTTGTGTTTGTGAAGGAAACCACTTTTGCACTTGTATTAGTGTGGAAAAACCACTTTTTGCACTTGTGATAGTGTTGAAAAACCACTTTTCGCACTTGTGTTAGTGTTGAAAAACCACTTTTCGCACTTGTGTTGTTGCAGGAAACCACTTTTGCACTTGTATTAGTGTGGAAAACCCACTTTTCGCAATTGTGTTAGTGTTGAAAAAACACTTTTTGCACTTGTGCTAGTGTTGAAAAACCACTTTTCGCACTTGTGTTAGTGTTGAAAAACCACTTTTCGCACTTGTGTTAGTGTTGAAAAACCACTTTTCGCACTTGTGTTAGTGTTGAAAAACCACTTTTCGCACTTGTGTTGGTGCAGGAAACCACTTTTGCACTTGTATTAGTGTGGAAAAAACACTTTTTGCACTTGCGATAGTGTTGAAAAACCACTTTTCGCACTTGTGTTAGTGTTGAAAAACCACTTTTCGCACTTGTGTTGGTGCAGGAAACCACTTTTGCACTTGTATTAGTGTGGAAAAACCACTTTTTGCACTTGTGATAGTGTTGAAAAACCACTTTTCGCACTTGTGTTAGTGTTGAAAAACCACTTTTCGCACTTGTGTTGGTGCAGGAAACCACTTTTGCACTTGTATTAGTGTGGAAAAAACACTTTTTGCACTTGTGATAGTGTTGAAAAACCACTTTTCGCACTTGTGTTAGTGTTGAAAAACCACTTTTCGCACTTGTGTTGGTGCAGGAAACCACTTTTGCACTTGTATTAGTGTGGAAAAACCACTTTTCGCACTTGTGTTAGTGTTGAAAAACCACTTTTCGCACTTGTGTTAGTGTTGAAAAACCACTTTTCGCACTTGTGTTAGTGTTGAAAAACCACTTTTCGCACTTGTGTTGGTGCAGGAAACCACTTTTGCACTTGTATTAGTGTGGAAAAAACACTTTTCGCACTTGTGTTAGTGTTGAAAAACCACTTTTCGCACTTGTGTTAGTGTTGAAAAACCACTTTTCGCACTTGTGTTAGTGTTGAAAAACCACTTTTCGCACTTGTGTTGGTGCAGGAACCCACTTTTGCACTTGTGTTGGTGCAGGAAACCACTTTTGCACTTGTATTAGTGTGGAAAAAACCACTTTTTGCACTTGTGATAGTGTTGAAAAACCACTTTTCGCACTTGTGTTAGTGTTGAAAAACCACTTTTCGCACTTGTGTTGGTGCAGGAAACCACTTTTGCACTTGTATTAGTGTGGAAAAAACACTTTTTGCACTTGTGATAGTGTTGAAAAACCATTTTTCGCACTTGTGTTAGTGTTGAAAAACCAATTTTCGCACTTGTGTTGGTGCAGGAAACCACTTTTGCACTTGTATTAGTGTGGAAAAACCACTTTTCACACTTGTGTTAGTGTTGAAAATCCACTTTTCCCACTTGTGTTAGTGTGGAAAAACCACTTTTCGCACTTGTGTTAGTGTTGAAAAACCACTTTTCGCACTTGTGTTAGTGTTGAAAAACCACTTTTCGCACTTGTGTTGGTGCAGCGAACTACTTTTTGCACTTGTATTAGTGTGGAAAACCCACTTTTCGCACATGTGTTAGTGTTGAAAACCCACTTTTCACACATGTGTTAGTGTTGAAAAACCACTCTTCGCACTTGTGTTGGTGAAGGAAACCACTTTTCGCACTTGTGTTCGTGTTGAAAAACAACTTTTCGCACTTGTGTTGGTGCAGGGAACTACTTTTTGCACTTGCATTAGTGTGGAAAAACAACTTTTCGCACTTGTGTTAGTGTTGAAAATCCACTTTTCGCACTGGTGTTAGTGTTGAAAAACCACTTTTCGCACATGTGTTAGTGTTGAAAACCCACTTTTCGCACTTGCGTTGGTGTAGGAAATGACTTTTCGCACTTGTGTTAGTGTTGAAAAACCACTTTTCGCACTTGTGATAGTGTTGAAAAACCACTTTTCGCACTTGTTTTGGTGCAGGAACCCACTTTTGCACTTGTGATAGTGTTGAAAAACCACTTTTCGCACTTGTGTTAGTGTTGAAAAACCACTTTTCGCACTTGTGTTAGTGTTGAAAAACCACTTTTGCACTTGTATTAGTGTGGAAAAAACACTTTTGCACTTGTATTAGTGTGGAAAAACCACTTTTCGCACTTGTGTTAGTGTTGAAAAACCACTTTTCGCATTTGTGTTAGTGTTGAAAAACCACTTTTCGCACTTGTGTTGGTGCAGGAAACCACTTTTGCACTTGTATTAGTGTGGAAAAAACACTTTTTGCACTTGTGATAGTGTTGAAAAACCACTTTTAGCACTTGTGTTAGTGTTGAAAAACCACTTTTCGCACTTGTGTTGGTGCAGGAAACCACTTTTGCACTTGTATTAGTGTGGAAAAACCACTTTTCACACTTGTGTTGGTGTTGGAAACCACTTTTCCCACTTGTATTAGTGTGGAAAAACCACTTTTCGCACTCGTGTTAGTGTTGAAAATCCACTTTTCGCACTTGTGTAAGTGTTGAAAACCCATTTTTCGCACTTCTGTTGGTGGAGGAAACTACTTTTCGCACTTGTGTTCGTGTTGAAAAACCACTTTTCGCACTTGTGTTGGTGCAGCGAACTACTTTTTGCACTTGTATTATTGTGGAAAACCCACTTTTCGCACATGTGTTAGTGTTGAAAACCCACTTTTCACACTTGTGTTAGTGTTGAAAAACCACTCTTCGCACTTGTGTTGGTGAAGGAAACCACTTTTCGCACTTGTGTTCGTGTTGAAAAACCACTTTTCGCACTTGTGTTGGTGCAGGGAACTACTTTTTGCACTTGCATTAGTGTGGAAAAACAACTTTTCGCACTTGTGTTAGTGTTGAAAATCCACTTTTCGCACTGGTGTTAGTGTTGAAAAACCACTTTTCGCACATGTCTTAGTGTTGAAAACCCACTTTTCGCACTTGCGTTGGTGTAGGAAACGACTTTTGGCACTTGTGTTAGTGTTGAAAAACCACTTTTCGCACTTGTGTTTGTGAAGGAAACCACTTTTGCACTTGTATTAGTGTGGAAAAACCACTTTTTGCACTTGTGATAGTGTTGAAAAACCACTTTTCGCACTTGTGTTAGTGTTGAAAAACCACTTTTCGCACTTGTGTTGGTGCAGGAAACCACTTTTGCACTTGTATTAGTGTGGAAAAAAACACTTTTTGCACTTGTGATAGTGTTGAAAAACCACTTTTCGCACTTGTGTTAGTGTTGAAAAACCACTTTTCGCACTTGTGTTGGTGCAGGAAACCACTTTTGCACTTGTATTAGTGTGGAAAATCCACTTTTCGCACTTGTGTTAGTGTTGAAAAACCACTTTTCGCACTTGTGTTAGTGTTGCAAAACCACTTTTCGCACTTGTGTTAGTGTTGAAAAACCACTTTTGCACTTGTGTTGGTGCAGGAAACCACTTTTGCACTTGTATTAGTGTGGAAAAACCACTTTTTGCACTTGTGCTAGTGTTGAAAAACCACTTTTCGCACTTGTGTTAGTGTTGCAAAACCACTTTTCGCACTTGTGTTAGTGTTGAAAAACCACTTTTGCACTTGTATTAGTGTGGAAAAAGTACTTTTCACACTTGTGTTAGTGTTGAAAAACCACTTTTCGCACTTGTGTTAGTGTTGAAAAACCACTTTTCGCACTTGTGTTGGTGCAGGAACCCACTTTTGCACTTGTATTAGTGTGGAAAACCACTTTTTGCACTTGTGATAGTGTTGAAAAACCACTTTTCGCACTTGTATTAGTGTGGAAAAAACACTTTTGCACTTGTATTAGTGTGGAAAAACCACTTTTCGCACTTGTGTTAGTGTTGAAAAACCACTTTTCGCACTTGTGTTGGTGCAGGAAACCACTTTTGCACTTGTATTAGTGTGGAAAAAACACTTTTTGCACTTGTGATAGTGTTGAAAAACCACTTTTCGCACTTGTGTTAGTGTTGAAAAACCACTTTTCGCACTTGTGTTGGTGCAGGAAACCACTTTTGCACTTGTATTAGTGTGGAAAAACCACTTTTCACACTTGTGTTGGTGTAGGAAACCACTTTTCCCACTTGTATTAGTGTGGAAAAACCACTTTTCGCACTCGTGTTAGTGTTGAAAATCCACTTTTCGCACTTGTGTAAGTGTTGAAAACCCATTTTTCGCACTTGTGTTGGTGGAGGAAACTACTTTTCGCACTTGTGTTCGTGTTGAAAAACCACTTTTCGCACTTGTGTTGGTGCAGCGAACTACTTTTTGCACTTGTATTTGTGTGGAAAACCCACTTTTCGCACATGTGTTTGTGTTGAAACCCCACTTTTCACACTTGTGTTAGTGTTGAAAAACCACTCTTCGCGCTTGTGTTGGTGAAGGAAACCACTTTTCGCACTTGTGTTCGTGTTGAAAAACCACTTTTCGCACTTGTGTTGGTGCAGGGAACTACTTTTTGCACTTGCATTAGTGTGGAAAAACAACTTTTCGCATTTGTGTTAGTGTTGAAAATCCACTTTTCGCACTGGTGTTAGTGTTGAAAAACCACTTTTCGCACATGTCTTAGTGTTGAAAACCCACTTTTCGCACTTGCGTTGGTGTAGGAAACGACTTTTGGCACTTGTGTTAGTGTTGAAAAACCACTTTTCGCACTTGTGTTTGTGAAGGAAACCACTTTTGCACTTGTATTAGTGTGGAAAAACCACTTTTTGCACTTGTGATAGTGTTGAAAAACCACTTTTCGCACTTGTGTTAGTGTTGAAAAACCACTTTTCGCACTTGTGTTGTTGCAGGAAACCACTTTTGCACTTGTATTAGTGTGGAAAAACCACTTTTTGCACTTGTGATAGTGTTGAAAAACCACTTTTCGCACTTGTGTTAGCATTGAAAAACCACTTTGCGCACTTGTGTTGGTGCAGGAAACCACTTTTGCACTTGTATTAGTGTGGAAAAACCACTTTTTGCACTTGTGATAGTGTGGAAAAAACACTTTTTGCACTTGTGATAGTGTTGAAAAACCACTTTTCGCACTTGTGTTAGTGTTGAAAAACCACTTTTCGCACTTGTGTTGGTGCAGGAAACCACTTTTGCACTTGTATTAGTGTGGAAAAACCACTTTTCGCACTTGTGTTAGTGTTGAAAAAACACTTTTGGCACTTGCGCTAGTGTTGAAAAACCACTTTTCGCACTTGTGTTAGTGTCGAAAAACCACTTTTCGCACTTGTGTTAGTGTTGAAAAACCACTTTTCGCACTTGTGTTAGTGTTGAAAAACCACTTTTGCACTTGTATTAGTGTGGAAAAACCACTTTTCGCACTTGTGTTAGTGTTGAAAAACCACTTTTCGCACTTGTGTTAGTGTTGAAAAACCACTTTTCGCACTTGTGTTGGTGCAGCGAACTACTTTTTGCACTTGTATTAGTGTGGAAAACCCACTTTTCGCACATGTGTTAGTGGTGAAAACCCACTTTTCACACTTGTGTTAGTGTTGAAAAACCACTCTTCGCACTTGTGTTGGTGAAGGAAACCACTTTTCGCACTTGTGTTCATGTTGAAAAACAACTTTTCGCACTTGTGTTGGTGCAGGGAACTACTTTTTGCACTTGCATTAGTGTGGAAAAACAACTTTTCGCACTTGTGTTAGTGTTGAAAATCCACTTTTCGCACTGGTGTTAGTGTTGAAAAACCACTTTTCGCACATGTGTTAGTGTTGAAAACCCACTTTTCGCACTTGCGTTGGTGTAGGAAACGACTTTTGGCACTTGTGTTAGTGTTGAAAAACCACTTTTCGCACTTGTGTTTGTGAAGGAAACCACTTTTGCACTTGTATTAGTGTGGAAAAACCACTTTTTGCACTTGTGATAGTGTTGAAAAACCACTTTTCGCACTTGTGTTAGTGTTGAAAAACCACTTTTCGCACTTGTGTTGTTGCAGGAAACCACTTTTGCACTTGTATTAGTGTGGAAAACCCACTTTTCGCAATTGTGTTAGTGTTGAAAAAACACTTTTTGCACTTGTGCTAGTGTTGAAAAACCACTTTTCGCACTTGTGTTAGTGTTGAAAAACCACTTTTCGCACTTGTGTTAGTGTTGAAAAACCACTTTTCGCACTTGTGTTAGTGTTGAAAAACCACTTTTCGCACTTGTGTTGGTGCAGGAAACCACTTTTGCACTTGTATTAGTGTGGAAAAAACACTTTTTGCACTTGCGATAGTGTTGAAAAACCACTTTTCGCACTTGTGTTAGTGTTGAAAAACCACTTTTCGCACTTGTGTTGGTGCAGGAAACCACTTTTGCACTTGTATTAGTGTGGAAAAACCACTTTTTGCACTTGTGATAGTGTTGAAAAACCACTTTTCGCACTTGTGTTAGTGTTGAAAAACCACTTTTCGCACTTGTGTTGGTGCAGGAAACCACTTTTGCACTTGTATTAGTGTGGAAAAAACACTTTTTGCACTTGTGATAGTGTTGAAAAACCACTTTTCGCACTTGTGTTAGTGTTGAAAAACCACTTTTCGCACTTGTGTTGGTGCAGGAAACCACTTTTGCACTTGTATTAGTGTGGAAAAACCACTTTTCGCACTTGTGTTAGTGTTGAAAAAACACTTTTTGCACTTGTGCTAGTGTTGAAAAACCACTTTTCGCACTTGTGTTAGTGTTGAAAAACCACTTTTCGCACTTGTGTTAGTGTTGAAAAACCACTTTTCGCACTTGTGTTAGTGTTGAAAAACCACTTTTCGCACTTGTGTTATTGTTGAAAAACCACTTTTGCACTTGTATTAGTGTGGAAAAACCACTTTTCGCACTTGTGTTAGTGTTGAAAAACCACTTTTCGCACTTGTGTTAGTGTTGAAAAACCACTTTTCGCACTTGTGTTGGTGCAGGAAACCACTTTTGCACTTGTATTAGTGTGGAAAAACCACTTTTTCTACTTGTGATAGTGTTGAAAAACCACTTTTCGCACTTGTGTTAGTGTTGAAAAACCACTTTTCGCACTTGTGTTAGTGTTGAAAAACCACTTTTGCACTTGTATTAGTGTGGAAAAAACACTTTTGCACTTGTATTAGTGTGGAAAAACCACTTTTCGCACTTGTGTTAGTGTTGAAAAACCACCTTTCGCACTTGTGTTAGTGTTGAAAAACCACTTTTCGCACTTGTGTTGGTGCAGGAAACCACTTTTGCACTTGTATTAGTGTGGAAAAAACCACTTTTTGCACTTGTGATAGTGTTGAAAAACCACTTTTCGCACTTGTGTTAGTGTTGAAAAACCACTTTTCGCACTTGTGTTGGTGCAGGAAACCACTTTTGCACTTGTATTAGTGTGGAAAAAACACTTTTTGCACTTGTGATAGTGTTGAAAAACCATTTTTCGCACTTGTGTTAGTGTTGAAAAACCAATTTTCGCACTTGTGTTGGTGCAGGAAACCACTTTTGCACTTGTATTAGTGTGGAAAAACCACTTTTCACACTTGTGTTAGTGTTGAAAATCCACTTTTCCCACTTGTGTTGGTGCAGGAAACCACTTTTGCACTTGTATTAGTGTGGAAAAAACACTTTTTGCACATGTGATAGTGTTGAAAAACCACTTTTCGCACTTGTGTTAGTGTTGAAAAACCACTTTTTGCACTTGTGTTAGTGTTGAAAAACCACTTTTCGCACTTGTGTTAGAGTTGAAAAACCACTTTTCGCACTTGTGTTAGTGAAGGAAACCACTTTTCGCACTTGTGTTCGTGTTGAAAACCCACTTTTCGCACTTGTGTTCGTGTTGAAAACCCACTTTTCGCACTTGTGTTAGTGTTAAAAAACCACTTTTCACACTTGTGTTGGTGTAGGAACCCACTTTTCCCACTTGTATTAGTGTGGAAAAACTACTTTTCGCACTCGTGTTAGTGTTGAAAAACCACTTTTCGCACTCGTGTTAGTGTTGAAAATCCACTTTTCGCACTTGTGTAAGTGTTGAAAACCCATTTTTCGCACTTGTGTTGGTGGACGAAACTACTTTTCGCACTTGTGTTCGTGTTGAAAAACCACTTTTCGTACTTGTGTTGGTACAGCGAACTACTTTTTGCACTTGTATTAGTGTTGAAAATCCACTTTTCGCACTCGTGTTAGTGTTGAAAACCCATTTTTCGCACTTGTGTTGGTGAAGGAAACCACCTTTCGCACTTTTGTTAGTGTTGAAAATCCACTTTTCGCACTTGTGTTGGTGGAGGAAACCACTTTTCGCACTTGTGTTAGTGTTGAAAAACCACTTTTCGCACTTGTGTTGGTGTAGGAAACCACTTTTCGCACTTGTGTTCGTGTGGAAAAACCACTTTCCGCACTTGTGCTCGTGTTGAAAACCACGACCCGCACTTGTGTTAGTGTAGAAAAAGCACTTTCCACACTTGTGTTAGTGTTGAAAACCACTTTCCACACTCGTGCTCGTGTTGAAAACCACTTGCCGCACTTGTGTTAGCATTGCAAAACAACTTTTGGCACTCCTGTTTGTGTTTAAAAGCACTTTTTGCAGTCGTGCTGGTATTGAAAACCACCTTCTGCAAATGTGCCAGTGTTGAAAACCACTTCCTACACTTGTGTTAGTGTTGAAAAACCACTTTTTGCACTTGTGTTGGTGGAGGAGACCACTTTTCGCACTTGTGTTAGTGTTGAAAAACCACTTTTCGCACTTGTGTTGATGGAGGAAACCACTATTCGCCCTTGTATTAGTGCGAATATTATGTATTAGTGCGGTATAAATTGGTGGAGAAAAAAAATGATGATGACGCCATCCGTGACGTGGTTCGGCCGCTATATTTGTTTTAACACAAAAGCTTTTTTTTAAAACACTGAAAATACATCCTGGCGAGTGTTTGCAATCTCTGATTGTTCTTTTTCTTGTTTATATATGCATTATGAGTGTGTTACAGCAGGCCTGGATAAAATAGTTATTGGGTGGGACACAGAGGTGCTGATGACTCTTGACATGAAAGCTTGGAGAGAAGGGCACAAAATAATAGATCCAGGAAGATAATTCCACAGAGAAAGTTCTCAGCATAGAGTGCAAAAATCATGATTCATGAATCATGGTATGTTCCTGTCTGTAAAACCTGAGCGCAACTAAATTTGTTTCGAAATGTGTATCTCGCGCCCTCTGGCGTCATTATGATGTCAGTGTAGGCATTTGTCGTGACTTTTTACTCGTGCCTCAAGTACAAACTACAAAGGCCGCAATGAATCCCACCTTCTTGTAGAGTCGGCCTGACAAGACAGCAGGTGACGTGACTCACATTGTAAATGCAGATTTGCACGTCCCAATTGATATGATAGTTGTGTAATCTCAGCGATGGGCCAATTTGTGCCTCAACTTTTGTGTGAGGCCTTGTTGTAAATATCATGTTAACCCATATGAGTTTTTGTCCCCCGTCGCACCGCGGAGCGAAAGGGGGACTATGGTTTTCCCTTCCGTCCGTGTGTGCGTCCGTCCGTCCATCCGTGCGTGCGTGCGTGCGTCCGTCCGTGCATGCGTGCGGACGTGCGTGCGTGCGTGTGTGCGTAACTCCTTTAACGAAGGATTAAAGCGAAGGACCGAATTCTAATTTGGTGTGTGGGTGTATCTAGGCATAAGGAAGAACGCTATTGCAAATTGGGTCACCCCGTCAAACGCCAGGATGGCCGCCACCATGTATGTCTGAACCTTGTGAGCGGAATATCTTGAAAAATAAGCGAAGTACCAACTTCTAATCTGGTGTGTGGGTGTATCTACGCATAAGGAAGAACGCTATTGAAAATTGGGTCGCCACGTCAAAATCCAAGATAGCCGCCACCATATATATGTCTGAACCTTGTGAGCGAAATATCTTCAAAAATAAGCGAAGTACCAACTTCTAATCTGGTGTGTGGGTGTATCTACGCATAAGGGAGAACGCTATTGAAAATTGGTTCGCCACGTCAAAATCCAAGATGGCCGCCTTGCGTCTTCCACTTTGTCAACTCACATCACTTCACCGACAGGGGACCTAGGTGTAACGCTTATTTTTGTTAAACACTGGTGTAAGTGTCATGGATTAACCTTTACACATATCATATCTAGGACACAAACACGATGACATATCCACCAGGACATCAGCAGACAAATGGATAAATTTATAGGTTTTGGAGGGATCTCTGCTTTCACAAGCCTTATTATTCAGATGGAAACTGCAAAGGTGACAATTGTTTTTCCCCCGTTGAAGCCAATTTCTTTTGCGGTTCTGAAACTGACCCATGCAAAGGGCAAACTGTGATATCATGTTGTTGTCCCTGGATGTAACATTGGTGACCTCCTCCAGAACTTCACCAGTGTTTGTAATAAGATCTCATTTGGTTCGATAGCACGCACAATGCAATCACAGGTTAACAGGAACAGTCCGATTTTTTGATTTGACTAAAACTTGCATATGTAATAAATAGATAACTGTACAGTTTATCACTTATGCCATGATGTTTATAAGTTTGGCTAACATTCACTCACTTTAATATACAATTAAATGATTCCACGACCTGAATGTGGGCCACCATTGTTAAGAGATTCAATTTGGACCCTTACCTCTTGGGAAAAAATTGTGGTTAGTTTTTAATTTTTGGATAATACAGTGGTGGTTTTTTTGATACAGTACCACCAAGAACGGCACCCGGTAGAGCAGGCGTACCTCTGCCAGGCTGAACAGTTTACGTTTTGTATCCTCCTGGTCTGGATCCGGACCTGAATCAAACTCTAATTTTTATTTTTTTTGTATGCAAGATCAAGGCTCGTGAAAGAGCTAAAAGCATGGCTCATTGCTTGTTCTTGTCACCTAACTAACTCATGCACCTAGTTTTTTTTAAATATCAGGTTATATATCGTTTTTGGCCCTGTCACTCAATGGTAAAGAATCACCCGTAAAAATTAAAAAATTATCGTATCCGGATCCGGATTCGAATCTTCACCAAAATTGAATCAATTCATCATTGTCACACACCCAACCTCTCCACCAGGTTTCGTCCAAATTGATCCACAACTTTTTGAGATATCGTGTTCACAAACAGACAGACAGACTGGAAATCGGTCAGAGACCGAGGACTTGCAGGAATGTACTTTTTTTTCAGGGATGTTGGTTAGAAGGGAATCGGATAATGTTTGACAGAGTTATTAGTAAAAAAAAAAAAAAAAAGATTTGACCTTGAGTTTGACCTTTCAAGGTCACTCAAGGTCAAAGGTCATGGTGCCAAATGAAATGTCGTATGTGACTTCCTATATGTCAGTAACAGTAAGTGTATGCATATCTCTTGTACTTTTAGAGTTATAGTGGTTTGAAATATATTTTAAATGAAACCTCGATCCCCCTGATTTCACTTTTTGGGTGACCTTGAGCTTGACCTTGGGCCTCGAAAGTTTTTGGCACATACTATTCCAGGGCAAGGCAAATATGTGTGTAAAGTATGGCAATGCTATGTGCAACGATGTAGACATAGAACTGCGCACAAACAGACAGGCAAACCAACCAACCAACATACTTGCCGGAATTTTTCTGGCAAGTAACAAACGGACAGGTGAAAACATAACCTCCATTCACTTTTGGTATTGGAGGTAAAAACTATTCCATCTATCTATAATTCCACTAATCTCTGTGTGTATGTGTGTGTGTATGTATGCGACAACGATTTCTCGACAACTACCGGTCCGATATACTTGAAACTTGCCAGGTATATTGCTGGGGACCCGAGGATGTGCCTTTTCAAGGTTTGAAATTAATCGGACAAGTACTTACCGAGCTATGGCGATTTAGCCGTTCGCCGTTCGCTTTGGCGTTGCGAATGGACCAAACCATTCCATGTAAATAGAGGGGGGGGTTCTGTGGTCGTTGCGAATGGACGAAACCATTTCATGTAAATAGAGGGGGGGGATTGTCACTGTACTCGCAAGCCGTTCGCCGTTCGCTTTGGCGTTGCGAATGGACCAAACCATTTCATGTAAATAGAGGGGGGGGATATAATTTTAGATAGATATATAGTACGGGCATATATATAGTACGGGCATGCCCTAGTTAAGATTAAATAGTACAACATTATTTTCCTCTTTTTCTTATTTATTCCCTCCTATTCTGATATCTCTCTCTGGACCTGCTTTTTTGAATGGCTCAAATCTTCTCTTACAGATTGTACATCAACTTTCAACATTTCTGGCTATTCATGGGACTCTGTCTGTCCTGGTGTCATGAGAGACCTGTTATTGATGCACTCTTGTTTTCTCTTTGTCTGCATCTACTTGGGATAATCTTATGTAATATCAACATCATCTATGATCGTAACACCATCAATACCCCAAATATATCTATATTCTTTACCTATCCAATCAACATTATGAGATGCTCTCTTCCTCAACTCTGAATTAAATCCCACAATGTTGAAGTAGTTTGAAATTCAAACATGGATGTCCATGGACTTGGTTGGATTCCCCAAATTCAGTCTGTCCGCACACCTCAACTCTTGTTCATCTCTTCTCCCACCTTCCCGAAGCTGTTCAATCGCATTCTTCCCTCCAGGTCTTCAGGCAGACGATGAAACACCATTACATCTCATTTCATCATCCATCCATACTATACCCCCAAACGTTTCAACCCCTTTCATCCTCACGCAACCAACATAACACGCATAACATGAATTTAAAGTAGAACAGCACTCGGTAGAACGCATGCCTCCGCCAGGTTGAACCCGTTACGATTTGTATCCACTTATAGGCTGTATATCTATATAAATAAAGGAGGAGTGTCTGTGTGTGTGTGTGTGTGTGTGTGTCTGTCTGGATGTCCGCTTATAACTCAAGAACTACGCATCGGAGAAAAGTTTTAGACAGATTCGGAATCAGCATAAAATTCCGGTGGTTATAGGCTACTTTTTATTTTAATATCAATGGTTTAAAAAACCGGGCCAGCTGCAATTCTGTGGTGTAGTTTGTGGCGGCGCTATTGCCCCTTTCCGATCCCATGACGCATTGCGGTTCCGATTCGCGATAAGGTCTATGCGCTATCACCGACACTTTTCCACCTTTTCCATACCTTTTAATCAGATTTACCTTATCGTCCATCGTAACCACATTATGCTTGGAAACACTAGCATTATCCTTCTTCGGACCCATGGCTAACACAGACACAGTAAAGGAATACTGTACGTCGCCTCTGTTTTGAATGAGAATCAGCAGTTGCGCATACATACAGTATACTGTACGTACATATTTATATTTTTTTAATGTGCTTTTTATTGTATTTTAAATTGTTTTTTAGCTTCTTTTATTGTTAATTTATGTACTATTTTATTTATTTTAAATATATTTTTAAGGAAAACAAATGTTTTCACATCCGTAGGAGTGACGTAATGTCGCACATAATGACGTTCACTGCCCGGTCATGAAAGAAATTATGATTCTCTTGCCAAAGTGACATGAAGATCAGGCAGTAAACCTCCCAACTGAGTTTCTCAACAGTCGTCAGCCTCAAGGACTCCCAACACACAGGTTGATTCTCAAGGTGGGAGCACCAATCATGCTTCTAAGGAATCTTGATCCACCAAAGCTGTGTAATGGAACACGATTGACAATCCAGCAAATGATGCCGCATGTCCTAGAGGCAACCATCCTCTCAGGACAATACAGAGGAGAGAAAGTATTCATTCCAAGGATACCACTTATTCCACCTGACCTTCCATTCTCCTTCAAGAAGATTCAGTTCCCCATCAGGATATGTTTTGCTATGTCCATCAACAAGGCGCAGGGGCAATCAATGAAGGTTGTAGGCCTGAACTTCACAGAACAAGTGTTTGCCCATGGCCAGCTGTACGTGGGCTGCTCGAGGGTTGGAAAACCAAGCAATCTTTATGTCTTGGCACCAAGTAAGAAAACCAGAAATGTTGTATACCCAGAGGTTTTGAGAAATTGAAAATTGAAAAAACGTCATGTAGGAAATGTAGTGATATTGCTATAAAATATACATGTTCTTTTCATCATATATTTGTATTATTCTTATTCAACCCGGGCGAAGCTGGGTACCTCAGCTAGTCTTCTATATAAGAGAGATTTTGGTCTGTGTGTTTGTCTGTCTGTCTCCGTGTCGCCATTTTTCTCAGAGATAGCTGAACGGATCTTTGTCAAACTTTCAGAGGTTCATCAGTGAGTGCCTGGGTGTGTTTTGGAGGGGGGAAAAAAATTGAAACAAAAAAATGTTTTTTATTTTTTATTTTTATAAAAATCGCTCATTGTGTCAAAACCTTTTTAATTAATGACAGTTATATACAAGTACAAATTCGCATATATAAATACAAAACAATCACCAGACATTTGAACACAAATAATAAAACTTCCAGAAGCGGTCGAAGTTGGTGGTAAGGCTTCTTCTTCTTCCTGGGCGTCATCTTAACTCAGAAACGTGATGAACGGCATATTCACCAGCATATATTCAACGAAAAAGTAAAATGATGATTTGACATTTGTGATGGATTCTGATTTGGATGTAATTGCTTTTCCATTATATTTCCCCTCATTTCAAATATGTTAATGTTTCTTTTTCGCTTGAGCAACGTGGGGTACTCCAGCTATAAACGCTTATATACTTTACTCAGGGTACAAAAACAAATAGAACTTTGTCTGGGGGGGGGGTGGGGGTAACATAGGCTATGTGGCCGCGGCCTCATTCGGATGTGTGGGGGACTGGGAGAGGGGCATAATTCTCTATGTAAATGTGTACTGTGTAGCGCCACCTGGTGATGGTGGCAGTGGGTATTACAATTTCCATTTTTACCTGTGCAACACCGAGGTTATGAAGCACTCTTGGGAAAATTCTGACGCATGGGAAAATTCTTCCTCCTTCCCTTCACCCCCCTCCCCCAAAATGGAAGGGCCTGTCAAATCCACCCCCCCCCCCCCCCACCCCCCGCATTCCCCTCACCTTCCCCTCCTCTCCCCCTTCCACTCCCTTCCTCACCCCTCCCTCTCCTGGTCTCCCCACTCCCCCCCCCCCCCCCCCCGCATTGCCGGGTACTCCTGCTCGTATTATATATTGTTTTTGGCACCATCACTCAATGGTGAGGATTCACTTGTATAAAATTTTTAAAATCCTCTTATGCGGATCTGTATCCGGATCTTCACCAAAATCAAATTGATTCTTCCTTGTCGCACACCCAACCTGTACGCCAAGTTTCAGCAGAATCCGTCCATACATTTGTTAAATAACCCGCTCACAATCAGGGGTGAATATATATACTATATAACCTCTGTCCACCTTCAGTGGCAGAGGTAAATATCACTGTTGAGCAACAATGGTCTTGGGAGGATCAATGGTGCAGAGAATGATTCCTGTCTGCATTTTTTATCAAATCGCACTGCAAGAAATCTATGATTATCTATGATCGGTGAATCATAGAAATCTATAATTAATCAAGGTAGTGCTCACACTGGGATGAAGATTTTTGTTGATCGAGGGATCTTCAGAATCGTTCCTCAACTGTGAGGAACGACTGTGAGTTCCTGCCTTTTAAAACTCGCACAACCTCAACTATCAGGGTTTACAGATGACTCACCTTTTAATCATCCTCCCTCAAAGTTTAACCAATCCTATGCACATCCTTCTGTTCAGAGCGCTCAAGATGTTCCTCGTAAATGAAGAGCGCTGTGTACGAAACCGATCGTGTCGAAGTGTTTTGCTCAGAATGTTCAGTTGCTAACGCTGGGAGGCGTCCTCTGCCCATGTCAGTCCAGCTGTAGTCCTGGTCTCTCACACACCACGGGTCCCTCCTCCACCCCACCCATCCCTTCGTTAATCCAGGACTCCCCCTCCTGGCCTCGCCCAACCCCACCCGGGCTCGCCTACCCGACGTTCGTCCCAAAGTGCGTCTGTCCTCGACTCGAGTCCAGGTACGAGTGATCGGTGTCCTCCAACCAGAGACTTTAACATGGCGAGAAGGACGTTTGGACTAACCCTGTCGTTCTGCATGGAATAATGATGTACTTCATATATTGTCTTGCTCATTGTGCATCGTTTACTCACGTGTTTGCAATATTCCCGAGCTCGTACTGTAAAGGCAGATGCTGCTTTGAAGCGGCGCTCATGATTGTGCGCTTGTCCCTCCGACTGCCCCCCAATTGTCTGTGTCCACGTGTCTCGATGTCTCCTCGCGCTCCGCATAAGGAGCTCCGTGCAATTGTGCGCTCCCGTTATGTTGCACGCAATAGGATTCCGTTATGTTGGGTACGTTACAAAGCACAGTCGTTACAATTGTATGAAGGGGCAAGCCATGTATTGGGCACACTATGGTGTCCTGTGAGCTGCGTGGCTCGTTTTAATATGGCACTTGAGCCAATCAGTGCACGTTATATAGGGGGAAGTAGGCCTAATAATACATGGTGCTCCATTGGATGATGTTCCAACAGCCTCCTCCAGACCACTTCATAACTGATATAGTTTTAATGCATTTTACCTTTCCGTCGGTCACGTCCACCAGTTTTGAGCAGAAAACCAATGGGAGAGGAGCAGAACATCCTCAGAAAAACCCGAGTGTTCTCATTGTCTCCTTGCGATCTCTCATCCAAAAGACCTTCTGGTCCAAAGGGAAGGTCCAAAAGACCTCATTGTCTCCAGAAAACTAACCTCTCAATGTGTATTGTTCTTCTCGATACTGTTTTCAAACGTCCAAACTTTTCTGAAAGGGAGACATTCCACTTTTCTGGAGACGTTCTACATAGTTTGTGAAGTCTTTTGAACGTTCCACGCAGAGTTCCTGAAATATTTGGCTGAAATTGTCTCTTCCAGTCCTTGTTCCACCCGAACCATATATTTTGTGGCGTTTTTTCGTTCTGAACCACTCGTGTTGTAATTAGAGTCATTGATGCACATCTTGAAGTTTTCTTTTGGCACGGGTAGCCATAGAGAAACTGAAGGGAGGGAGAAACTGAAGGGCATAACTGAAACAATTATGCCAATTATATGTTGGTTCAGATTGTTACCGATTTACCTTGTGGTGCAAATATTTTACCAATCCGCTTGATTTTTCGTTTACGAAATGAAAAACTCAAACCGACGACGAACTTTGGGAACGCCAAAGTGCTGACCTTTTGATTTGGCCGAATGACGTCATCACGATGGTTGAGCGCAGTAAGTTTATCGGTTGTGTGTTCCATTACCAATCAGCTCGCTATCCCTCGGCAAGCCAGCCGTTCCTTATCAACCGTTTCCAGGGATGTAGTCCAGCCGGAGTGCACGGTGGCGGAGCTCCGGCAGTCAATCCATCAGAGGTGCACCTTAGATCCAACAGTTTAAAAAGAAAACCTGTTAGTGTCTTGTTGGGGTTTGTTAGTGTCTTGTTCTTGCGCCCTACATCGGGCAATTAAAATACATTTAATTATTCATGCAGGTGCATGAATCAAATTGGCACCCCTGTATATGAGATTTTCTAGAGCATTACCTGGTTCCTCTTAAGAACACAAGGGTAGTTCAGCATGCACACGAGATTTTTTGAATGTCCCTTATTTTGTATTGTTTGACATTTTCTACAAGCAATGGAATGTACCTTCTTTTCTATACTTTGCCACATGGCACATACCATATAAAGGGGCCTTTTCTATGCCCCTGGCATTTTCCCCAAGAATTACTACCGGAGTCGAAATTTTTATATGTCCAACTTTTTGGGGATCGCCCCTATGAGCCAAGCAAAAATAGGACCAAGGGTCCTGAAACTCACCTGGTTTAGGAGCAACAGTCACTCAAACCCCCCACAGACTCCCTCAGACCCTAAAAATTTTAATGCCGTGAACAAACTTCGGTACATCATGGGCGATGAAGGTTGCGATCAAGTTTCATTGAAATCGTGTGTGTAGTTTCGGAGAAGAGAGCAAATACCTATTTTGGGGGAGTCAATCACCCCTCCCCCGTAAACGACTTTAATGTGCTCAGATTTTGATGGGGTTAATACACCTTTTTTGGGCATCAGATATGAAGCTTGTGGCCAAATTTCATAAAAATTGTGTTTGTCGTTTCGAAGAAGAGAGCAAATACTTATTTTTGGGGGGGAACTTGGAAAATTAATGTTTTTGGGGGGGGGGGTCAACTCCCTCCTCCCTCCAAATAAAACATTAATTTTCTAAGTTTCAGATGTATATTCCAAGTTTCAGCTAATTTCAATGTATAGCCTTTGAGATATGAGCACCAACACATTTTTTGAGCGGAGGGACGAACATGTATGGGATTTGAACATGTATGGTATATATGGGATTTGAACATGTGTGTTATGCAGGATTTGAACATGTATGGTATATATGGGATTTGAACATGTGTGTTATGCAGGATTTGAACATGTATGTTATTTGGGTTTAAACATGTATGGTATACAGTATGTTAAACCTGGGTTCTGAGCATCATGAGCAATCAGTTCTGATGATAATACAAAACAAGCAATAAATACTTTGATTGAATGATTATTATGCACAATAATAACGACATTACAGCAGTGATTCTATGTTATTTATGAAAAAGATAAATGATCACAGTGAGGATGATTGTAATGAATGATACAAATTTATTACTTGTGCTCTACAGACAACAGACATGAAAGCCCTGGCTCTGTTACCCCTGTTGCTGTTGGTGTGGTGCATTGTACATACACTTGCTCTGGGTAAGACCATCTATAGTCTATACGGTCGTGAACAAAAGTTATTAGGTTTACTCTCCATGAAATGGAGAGTAACCTATTATATTACTGCTAGAGTTTTTCTTATTATTCTTCCGCCCTATTTTGCACCTCCGAAAACTTCATAATTAATGTTCTCAGCAACCGCTGGTCGGATTGACAGGAAATTTTCATCAAATGATCGTCTCGGCTCCTAGAATTTTATAATGCTAATTATGACGTCAAAGGTCACGTGGTATGGGCGCCATCTTGTAAAACAAATTCAACTTTTCCCCTCTGTATCTCCGAAACGCCTCAATGGAAAAATTTGAGGAATGGCTCATTCTAAAGAACTCTTCAACGGGAACAAAAGACATGTGTATCGAGTATATTAAAAATGCTAACCTTAAGAGGTTAGAATTCGTCAAACAAAAACTTTTCTCCCCGTAAATGGGATTTTTTTCCCAGATGCTTCGTTAAAAAAAACTCAGTTTTCAAAAAATTTCGAAGTCATACGTCACATGGTTCGGTCGCCATCTTGTTTTACGTGAAAAAACACAAAAACCCCTTTTTCTCTGCAACGGCTGAACGGATCGAGCCCAAACTTGGCATGCGTATTCGCATACCCATGACGAACAAACAAGTCAGTGAGCACGACGTCATCCGACACATGGTTTCAGAGTTATGACGTTTTAAAGCTCAAACTAGAAATGGAATCACCTCCATAATTTGTGGAGATATCGAGTGGAAACTTTAAAAACATGTTCCTCATGGGGGGATGTTTCATCGTTACTTGAGACGTTTTGATAAGTCACATGGTTTGGCCGCAATAAATAATGGAAGTTAAATTTTAAAAAGCTTGTAACTCTTGAACCACTGCATGTATCGACTTAAATTTTTAATGCAATGTAGCTCTCATCAAGCGAAACAAGTGTGCAAAATTTCAAGATGCTTGGATGTACGGTCTCGAAGCTATGTCTTTATTGTTGAAAGAAGAAGAAACACACCATTTTTCCTTCCAGGTCACGTCTCCCAGTGCTATTGCCATTTTAAGTTTTAATTTCCTTTAAAAAACATTTTCTCTGCAATAATAGGGCCGATTGAGATAAAATTTTCATCATAGGAGGGACTCGGTCGGTAGAATATTTTTATGGTAATTATGACATCGCAGGTCACGTGGTTCGGCCGCCATATTGTTTTTCGTGAAAACACGAAAACCCCTTTTTCTCTGCAACGGCTGAACAGATCGAGGCGAAACTTTGCAAGCAGAATCGCATACCCATGACGAACAAAAAAGTCAGCGAGCACGACATCATCCGACACATGGTTTCAGAGTTATGACGTTTTTAAGCATGAACCTTTAAAACCTAGCTCCTCCCTCATTTTTGATCCAATCGAGGAAAAAATTCACAGATCTGTTCAGCATGTCAGTCTACTAAAATGTCATTTTAGAATTTGCGATAGGTCACGTGGTTTGGCAGATATCGTTAATTAAACGAAAATTTTATTTTTTTAAATGGATATCTCTTGAATCGCTATATTGATCGATGTGAAACTTCATACTGTAGTAGAAGACATGAAGAGTAACAAGTGTGCAAAATCTCAAGATGATTGGATGTACGGTCTGGAAACTAGAAGTTGTTATTGCCTGAAGAAGAAGAACCACAACACTTTTTTTGGACCAGGCCATGTGACATAACCACCTCACGAGCTAAGGGTAGCTCGAAATTAAATTGTCTTCGGATTTGGCAGTCGCTGGAGGGTGTTAACATTCGAATGCAACAAATCTGGGCAAATTCTGATGAATTTTCATAAAACTACACGATATTGTCATTCACATTGGAAAATAACATTGTAAAACTCTCCGCCGCCTCGGCTTATTTCTCGCTCTGAAGTTCATCCTGTCTTCAATTTTAAGGAGAAAGAGAGGTATTTGCAAGCAATGGTGACCTTTATTTTGTGGAAATCCGATTTAAAATGATGAAGTTATTCAAAATCTAACATTTTAAATGGGTCGCATTTCCAAAGTGATTCTTCCACAGGTAAAATATCCACACGTGCAGGCACACCTTACGGCGTCAATTTGGCTCCGATTTCAAATCGGATTTCGATTGTCGTATTGCCTCGGATGAGTTAACAAAATACCACAACAAATTTGGTGACAATCATGAAAAATTTGACCAAGTTCGATCGACCTGATACTTCGTTCTTCCGCTGACATACGGCACGGGCCACGGACGACGTCATGCCACGGCAGGACGTTCTTCGACGGGTGGCAGATATCGTTCATTAAACGAAAATATATTTTTTTAATGGATGGGGTGGGGGGTGTGTGTGTGTATGTACGTGTGGAGGGGTGTGCATGTGGGGGGAGGGGTGTGGGGGTGTTTGTGTGTGTGCATGTGTGTTGGGGGTGGGGGGATGTATGCGTGTGTTTGTGTGTGTGTTAGGGTGGGGTGTGTGTGTGTGTGTGTGTGTGTGTGTGTGTGTGTGTGTGTGTGTGTGTGTGTGTGTGTGTGTGTGTGTGTGTGTGTGTGTGTGTGTGTGTGTGTGTGTTGGGGGTTGGGGTGGGGGGATGTGTGCATGTGTTTGTGGGTGGGGATGTGGGTGGGGATGTGTGTGTGTGTGGGGGGTGGGGGGGGCGGTGGGGTTGTGTGTCGGGGGATGTGTGTGGGGGATGTGTCTTGGGGGGTGGGGGGAGGGGGATGTGCGTTTGTCTGGATATGTGTGTGCGTGTGGGGGGAGGGGTGTGCGTGTGTTTGTGTGTTTGTGTGTGTGTGTGTGGATGTGTCTGTGTGTGTATGTTGGGGGTGGGGTGTGTGTGTGTGTGTGTGTGTGTGTGTGTGTAGGGGGGATGTGTGTGTGTGTGGGGGGGTGGAGGGATGTGTGTGTGTCGGTGGGGGGGGGGGGGGGGGGGGGGTTGGTGTGTGTGTGTGTGTGTGTGTGTGTGTTTGGGGGGAGGGGTGTGGGTGGGGGTAGGGGGGATGTGTGTGTGTGTGTGTGTGTGTGTGTGTGTGTGTGTGTGTGTGTGTGTGTGTGTGTGTGTGTGTGTGTGTGTGTGTGTGTGTGTGTGTGTGTGTAGGGGGGATGTGTGTGTAGGGGGGATGTGTGTGTGTGTGTGGGGCGAGGGATGTGTGTGTGGGGGGGGGGGGGTAGGGATGTGTGTGTGGGTGTGTGTGTGTGTGTTTGGAGGGGTGTGCATGTGGGGGGAGGGGTGTGTGTGTGTGTGTGGGAGGGGGTAGGGGGGATATGTGTGTGTGTGTGTGTGTGTGTGTTTGGGGTTGTGGTGGGGGGATGATTGCATGTGTTTGTGTGTGTGTGTGTGTGGGTGGGGGGTAGGGGGAATGTGTGTGTGTCGGGATGTGTGTGTGGGGGGGGGGGGGGTTGTGTGTCGGGGGATGTGTGTGGGGGATGTGTCTTGGGGGGTGGGGGGAGGGGGATGTGCGTTTGTCTGGATATGTGTGTGCGTGTGGGGGGAGGGTGTGTGCGTGTTTGTGTGTGTGTGTGTGTGTGTGTGTGTGTGTGTGTGTGTGTGTGTGGATATGTGTGTGTGTTGGGGGTGGGGTGTGTGTGTGTGTGTAGGGGGGGTGTGTATGTGTCGAGGTGGGGGGTGTGTGTGTGTGTGTACATGTGGAGGGGTGTGCATGTGGGGGGAGGGGTGTGGGGGTGTTTGTGTGTGTGCATGTGTGTTAGGGTTGGGGGGGTGGGGGGATGTGTGCGTGTGTTTGTGTTAGGGGTGTGTGTGTGTGTGTGTGTGTGTGTGTGTGTGTGTGTGTGTGTGTTGGGGGTGGGGGGATGTATGCATGTGTGTGTGTTAGGGTGGGGTGTGTGTTTGTGTGTTGGGGGTTGGGGGGATGTGTGCATGTGTTTGTGTGTGTGTATGTGGGTGGGGGGTAGGGGGAATGTCTGTGTGTGTGGGGATGTGTGTGTGGGGGGGGGGGGGTCGTGTGTCGGGGGATGTGTTTGGGGGATGTGTCTTGGGGGGTGGGGGGAGGGGGATGTGCGTTTGTCTGGATATGTGTGTGCGTGTGGGGGGAGGGGTGTGCGCGTGTTTGTGTGTGTGTGTGTGTGTGTGTGTGGGTGTGGGGGGCGGGGGGGTGGATATGTGTGTGTGTGGAGGTTGGAGGGTGTTGGGGTGTGCGTGTGGAGGAAGGAGGGCTGTGTGTGTGTGTGTGTGTGTGTGTGTGTGTGTGTAGGCGGGGGGGGGGGTTGGTGTGTGTGTGTGTGTGTTTAGAGGGGTGTGCATTTGGGGGGAGGGGTGTGGTGGGGGTAAGGGGGATGTGTGTGTGTGTATGTATGTGTGTGTGTGTGTGTGTCGGGGTTGTATCCAAGGGGGTTGTGTCAAAGCATGTCCAATGAAAGTGGGGTTGTATCAAAAGTGGGGTTGTATGAAAAGTGGGGTTGTATCAAAAGTGGGTGCGAGTAAACCGGTCATCACTGCCAGCAGTTTTAAAGTGGCAGTTCTAGTTTTTATTATTACTACTACTACTACTACGCCACGCCACGCCACGCCATTTTGCTGCTCCTCGAGCCGTGCTATTTTCGACATTTCCATCTCACCCTCTTCCGTTTTCGTTTGTATTTTTGGTTTATTTGGGTTATTTGAACCGAGTTGGTTCATTTTGTTACTTTACTTTGACGTCCCGTTTGAGTTATTAGCCCTTTGTGTTCGGGCCTAGCCGCGGCGTGCGGCCGCACCCGTGTGGGACTAGATTTGCCGCGCCCGATTTGTGGCGTATCACAAACTGTTTGACTTCCTTGTTTTTGCTTAATGACCCTTGACTTTCTGTGCTAAATTTGCATAGTTTTGGCGATTAAGCCGATAAGTTATTTGCTCAACGCGTGTTTGTTTATCCTTTTGAGCAAATCATTAGCATACCGGTACGGTCGTGCTAAAATAAGCAGAAGCTCGCGAACGAGCTCATTGATATATTTTTTTCCCATTTTCATTTGACGGGAAATATACCGTTAATAGCAATCATGCCTCTGGATGGTACGTGGGCAAAAATGGCCGCTACTACCTCTGGTGCAGGTGGGAACCGCCCTGCCCACCCGTTTAAGGCATTAACAAGGAAGCACGGGGTGAAATGCGAGTTGGGACAAATCACCCAAATAGAGGCCTATGTGAACGCACTCGCTAGTGTGGTTGATCCAGCAACGATAGTTGCAGCCTCGAAAATGTATGGACAAGCTGTGTTCTTTCTAAACTCAGAGGCTGCAGCAAACAAAGCCATTGAGAAAGGGATTAGTGTGGGAGGACTCTTTGTACAAGTCGAGCCGCTCTCAAGTCTTGGTACAAGGATAATTATATCTAATATACCTCCTTACGTGCCTGACAATGTCGTGGTGCCTTTCCTGGAACGACTGGGAGTGTTGAGATCACCCATCAAGCCTGTGTCTTTGGGCTGTCATGAGCCCTCCCTACAACATGTCTGGTCTTTTAAAAGACAAGTATCCATTGAATTGGGAAAGGAGGCTGAATGTGAGGGGTCGTTTGTTATTCCTTTTGACGGAAAGAATTACAGGGTGTTTTAAATGACAAACGAACCCCGTTGTTTTGTATGCAAAGCGAAGGATCACAGGAGAGCAGACTGCCCCACCATCATTAAAGAGGTTGCAGCTCCTCAACGTCCAGATCAGCCTCGAGAGGATCCCAGCGTCACTGTAGGTAACCTAAGAGAGGCGGTTGCTCCTTTGTGCTCGAGGGCAGTGGACCCTCAAGAAAGTTCTATACCAGCTTCTCATCCCAACTCTTCTGCTGCCATAAATCAATGGCAGGCAGTGGGAGCAGGGAAGGCAAAGAGAGCACAGAAGAGGAAATCAGAACCCGCAGAGGATGGGACGACGGAACACCCTGGTACAATTGAGGATGACACGGGAAGTAATGTGTCAAAGGGATTTGTAATGCCTAGTATTCTGAAGGAGAAAAGAGTGGTAACCCAATCTGAAGAAATGGAAGAAGAAGAAGAAGAAGAGGAAACTATTCATCAAACGACAGGATATGGAGAGTCTTCTCTCTCAGATCCACCCAAAGACAGTTTGAAGAATGAACAGGAAGGGAGACCGTCAGGTAGTAAACCCAGCACGGTAAAGACAAACAACCTAGAGGTATCTGACTTGACAGGGCCAAACGATACTGTGATGTTGGCTCCTGAGAAAATGCATCCAATAATAACAACTGCAACGAAGCTTCAAAATAAACCAGGGATTGAAACATCTACAAGAGCAGTTCTGAACCGAAGGATTAACACCGAAGTTTCAAAGGATTCTGAAGTAGCATTCATCGGTGGGACAGACAGAGAGAGGGAACCAGACACACAAGCATCAATAAAGTTGCTGGCACTGACCGACATCTCAGGTGATGTCACTTCACTCACTGTTGGCGCAGAAAGGGGAATAGTTGAGCACATCTCTATTTTACGACCCCAAAAGGTTGGATCTCCTATACCAACTGAGGAGGAGGCATCCATTCCCACAGGTGTAGCAACGTCCGCCGCATCAGAGCGAAAGGGGCGTTCCTCTGCGCCAGAAGATTATGCCAAGTCAGCCTTGAGAGACGACATGGCAGAAGACTTGACACATTGTACAAGTACACCAAAGGAGAAGGATCTTGAACCTCCAGACAGCGATGATGATGGGGAAGTATTGGTGATGGGGAAGACTATCAAGGGTCACTGACTGGTTTAGAGACAGACCTACCGGCAGGACGCCATTCCTACATTCCCAGCCAGGAGATACTCGAGTTCCTGGAACAAAGCTTGCATAGCAGGAAGAAAGTGGAAAATGCGCTGAAACGGTGGAAAGATTATGACTTGCTAGTGCATTCCTTGTATGCACTAAGGAGAGAGGGACATAAAACAAAGACTTCAGGCTCGGCCGAACAAGCCCGAGTCAGGAAGTTTCTAGCAAAGTTGTTGAGTTACGGGCCTGAATATAAATTCGTTTAGGAGGATGAATTTCACAGAAACAAAACTCTCAATACAATAATGACATCAAACTTACGAATAGGATAATTGAATGTCAATGGCTGTAAGGATGCATTCCGTGTGCACCAGGTATTGTCATTCTGTGTGAAGGAAAAACTTGAAGTAACCTTTTTGCAGGAAACCCACACGACCCCAGAGGCTGCATCCCGATGGGAAAACCAATGGGAAGGCTTGGCCTTTTTCAGTCACCTAACGGACACATCTTGTGGAGTGGCTACCCTCTTTTCACCAAAGAGGAAACCTGAAATACTTGTCGTAAAGGAAGCCAGTGTGGGGCGGTTGCTACATATAAAAGCAAAGTTTGAAGAATTTGTTGTCAATTTCGTCAACATTTATGCACCTTGTGTAGGAGTTGCAAGGGGGATTTTCTTCAACCGGTTGCAGAGATTCATGCTCACCTTGCCTGGTGAAGAGTGTGTAATTCTTGGAGGAGACTTTAATTGCACTCTAAACCCCTCCCTTGATCGAATAGGTCAGGAGCCGCATAATCCCTCTGTAAGAATATTACAACAAACCATAACACTGTTAAACTTGAGGGATACTTGGCACATACAACACCCCACAGACAGAACATTCACGTATACGAGTATCAGAGGTGGTCATATATCACAATCCCGGCTCGATAGAATTTACGTGTCTCACCGTTGGTGTAAGAGTGTCAGTGACTCCGGCATAAAAGTTGCCCATTTCACAGATCACAACTTGGCCTGGATCAAGTTTTCCCTGGCGGAAACAAGGCGAGGCCCTGGCTTGTGGCACCTGAACAATGCTTTAAGTCAGGATGAAGCCTTTTTGTCAATCTTTTTGAATTTTTGGCAAGCCTGGAGGAATAAAAAGGGAGATTTTTGCTCACTTGGATTCTGGTGGGATGTAGGCAAGGTACGATTGAAATTGCTGTGTCAGGAATACTCGTATGGATCGAGCAAAACACTTGGGTTAGGGATCAAAAGACTGGAAGAGGAACTGCTGCACCTTGAGAAGCACCGGGCCACACTTACCTCTACTGAACTGCAGGCATACCAAGAAAAAAAGAGCACCCTTAAAGCATGTAGTCGTGTGAAGGCACGAGGGGCATATGTGCGCTCTCGTTTGCAGTTTATTTCTGAGGATGAATATGTCCTGAATTATCTCAAAGGGGTGGAAAAACGCAAAGGTCAATTCAGGGCTATAGCGAGTGTTCTCGCAGAAGATGGTCTCTTGCTCAATGGCTCTGAGGGTGTTCAAAAACGAATTAGAGCCTTTTACGCTCAGCTGTATTCGGGTAAGAGCACAGATGCAGGTGCAGGTGGCACTTTGTGGAGTAGTCTTCCTGAAGCCTCTGTAGAAGACCGGGAGCAGCTGGAGACTCCATTATCTCTGGAAGAATTGAAAACCGCCCTGCACAGCCTATCAAGAGATAAAGCCCCTGGCATGGATGGCTTATCATGTGAATTCTATACAAAAGTATGGGACTTGGTTGGACCTGATTACCTAAGCGTAGCTCAGGAAGCATGTGATACAGGTATAATGCCCCTTTCTTGGCTTCGAGCGATGCTGGTCTTGATTCCCAAGGAGGGTGACTTGAGAGACTTGAAGAATTACCGCCCTGTGTCTCTGCTGTGTGTGGATTACAAGGTCATGGCTAAAATGTTGTCACTCCGTCTCGGACCAGTCCTGACAAAATTAGTCAGCCCGGACCAATCTTATGCCATTCCAGGCAGGACAATACATGACAACATATCCCTTGTCAGAGACCTGATACAGTATGCGGACATGACTCGGACTCAAGTCGGATTTCTTTCCTTGGATCAGGAGAAAGCCTTTGACCAGATGAACCATGAGTATCTGTTTGAAACCTTGCTAACATTTGGGTTGGGGAGGAGATTTGTAGGCATGATTCAGACGTTGTACATGTCGGCAGAATGCCTAGTCAAAGTCAACGGTTTCTTGCTCGCGCCCTTTCCATTTGAGAGAGGAATAAGACAAGGATGTCCCCTGTCCGGCCAATTAAATTCCCTATGTATCGAACCCTTCCTTTGTTTGATGAGAAGAAGGCTAACTGGCATTGTGGTGCCACACAACACGGTCAACCTCAAACTTTCTGCATATGCAGATGATGTTCTCGTGTTTGCCAGTAATGCAAGGGATATGCAAATAGTTTATGATTGTCAGCAGGTCTATTCAGCAGCATCGTCTGCTACAATCAATTGGAGGAAAAGCTCGGGGCTTCTAATTGGACAAATGCAGGTAAAGGAGTTACCAACACTTTTTCAGAAATTGACCTGGAGTCGCAATGAGCTCAAATATTTGGGGGTGCACTTATCCACTTCCCATGGGTCCTCACCACTCATTAACTGGAACACTTTAGGGGACAAGATCGAAGCAAAGTTGAGAGACTGGAGTGGACTACTAAAAGTCCTGTCTCTGAGGGGAAAAACACTCCTTATTAAACAGTTTATAATTCCGAAGTTAGTATTCAGGCTCTCTTGCATAAGCACTCCAGAGGAGTTTCTGGTTAAGATGCAGAGGAAGCTACTGGACTACTTTTGGAATGGTAAACACTGGGTTTCCCTGGGCATTCTGAGCTTGCCTTTTTCAGAAGGTGGACAGTCTTTTCCCTGCCTTCGAAGCCACTACCACGCATCCAGGCTGAAGACCATACAACGTTACCTACATCTGAACCCTGCACCGCAATGGTGCTCACTGGCATCATACTTCTTCAGCAAAGTGCTCAATCTTGGGTACAAAAGGAATCTTTTCATCATTACATCTCGGAGCCTGTCTAGTGCTACATTGCCTCCTTTTTATCAAGAAATGCTGAAGGCTTGGAATGTAGTCGACGTACAAAGAACAGTTCCTTATCCAGGCAAGGACCTGTTAGAAGAACCACTCATTCTCAACCCTCTTCTACAGGGCCCAACTCTGGCTTCCTTTTCAGTAAGAAGGAGCCTCTTAGCTGGTAGCATATCCACAGTGGGAGACCTTCTGAACGATGGTAAGAGAACGCTTTTACCCAAGGAACTCGCAGCGAAAATGGGCCTGAGGACAATCAGGATCCCCTCCAGGATACTTGAAGAGGTCAAAAGCTCCTTGCCTCCCGATTGTCTGGAATATCTAGAGAATCCCAAAGAGGGTGATGGATCTGGACAGATGTCCATCGGTAACTCCATGGATTTTAAAATCCGACCACGATGTTGCGAGCTCTCTCAGCCAATACCTGCAAACAATATGAGTAAGACCCCTGGCACAGTGGAAATGTCGTTCTGTGGGCTATCAAGGAAAAATATATACCTGCTAGTGATCCACTCGCTCCATTATATAGCTCTTGCAACCCGACTGGATACTCCCTGGCGTGAGATTCTTCCACTTCCTTCGACTGTTCATCCACGTTGGGATTCACTCTATCTCTACCCAACGCCAAGAATGATGGCAGACTTAAGTTGGAGGTTGCTACATGGTGCACTGAGCTCTGGATCTATGATGCGGCACTTCACTAACGTCTCAGAGGATTGCTGCTTTTGTGGTGAAAGGGAAACTATATTTCACATATACCTTCAATGCCACCGTCTTGAACCAGTGTTCTTACTGATGAAAAATCTTCTCTTGCGCTTCTGGCTTCACTTCTCTCCAACACTTTTTATCATCGGGCACCCGGTAAAGAAACTAAGCAAGTCACGAGATCTCCTTGTTAACTTTATTTTAGCCTGTGCAAAAATGGCAATATATAAAACCAGGAAGGCAAAAATTGAGAAAGATGTGGTGGAACACAGTTCTGTATGTCTGAAGGGCTTAATACGCTCACGCATTATTTCGGAGTACAAGGCGGCAGAATATAGTAACACTGTTCAAAAGTTTAAGGAAACCTGGACTATAAATGATGCACTTTGTACGGTCTCCCCACAAGATATTTTGCTCTTATTTGTATAAATGTGTTATTTGGCATTCTTTTTGGTGTTCTTTGGCGTTCTTTTTTTTGGTGTTCTTTGGCGTTCTTTTACCTTCCCCTTATCTGTCTTGGTAGTGCTTTCTCTTCAAAATGCTCTACCTTGTCTACTGTAGTTCAAACCATGGACTTGCAGAGATGAGGAATTGAGCGACATTAAACTGGGAACATATGTTTGCCTGAGCTTGCATGAGCTCTGAACGCAAATCTCTGTAACCTTTCCAACAAAAGCACTACTACTACTACTACTACTACTACTATAATACTACCTCCTCCTCCTCCTCCTCCTCCTACTACTACTACTCCTCCTCCTACTACTACTCCTACTACTCCTCCTACTACTCCTCCTACTCCTCCTCCTCCTCCTCCTACTACTACTACTCCTCCTCCTACTCCTCCTCCTACTACTCCTCCTCCTACTACTCCTCCTCCTACTCCTCCTACTACACCTCCTACTACTCCTCCTCCTCCTACTCCTCCTCCTCCTCCTCCTCCTACTACTCCTCCTCCTACTCCTCCTCCTCCTCCTATTATTCCCACTTCGTTGTGAGGTTAGCCAGGAAAAGTGTTCGGTCCATGAACCGTCTGGTCAGACATGACATTTGACTGAAGATGATTTGGGCAGGAATTTGTCATTTATTTCAGGGTGCCAGTGATAACTCGCCTTCTCTTTGTCTAAGACATTGAAGGACCTTTTGCATCCACAGACTAATGCTAGCAGACTGGGTACCCACGTCCATCTCAGGGTCGGCCCACCACCCTCCATGTGAAGCACAAATCCAACAGTTTACAGTCAGGTCGGAAATCAAACCCAGGCTCCAGAGCTCACAGGTAAATGCGCTACCTGTGCAACATCCTCTTGGACTAACAACGGTTATTATAGATTAATACAAAATACAGGAAATAAGTAAAGAAGAAGATAAAATTTAATATAACGGCCAAAATTGGATAGTGCACGAATTATTTGAAAGAGGGTAAAATTGAACCGTTGGAAAGGTGAAGAAAATGATCCTGTGATGAAGTTGCAATGGCGTTCCGACTGTTGGCAGCAAACAAATCCTGACATAACAGCAGATGAAAGTCTTGCGGATGGAGCTGTAATGGAATGCTTGATGATCGTTGAACATTCTGAGCCTGGAACTACTTTAGGCCTTCAACCAGTTCAGCACATGGACCGACATGAAGAAGTACAGAATACGAAAGCAATTAAAAGTTGGCATGAACTCTCTTCATCTCTCGCCAGATCTTACCAGCTCCGACTGCTTTCTCCAAACACCCTGTTGTGTAGAATCCATCTCGCAGAACTTTGTAGCATTTTCTCTTGTTCTCGAACAATCTGCCGTTTTCTCTTTCATGTTGCGCATGCTTGAATTCCCCACACTGGATGCAGCATTTTGTTTTGTTTTCTAATAGAGCTTATGTCGTCGTATGCAGAAGTGCATGCTTTTTTGTACCTTGACGCGGATGAGCAATACTCTTTTGAAAGTTGGTGGAGATTCACGTTGATTGGACAAAAAAAAAAACTGGTCAATTAATTTTTTATTTTTAAGGGCATTTTTCCCACTACATGCAAAAATCTGCCCTGTTTTGGTAGATGTAAATCAAGACTGCCAAAATTTTAACAAAATTTAAATTAATTAATTTAAATTAATTAATTAAATAAATTAATCTGAATTAATTTAAATTAAATTTAAACTGCCAAAATCAAGACTCTCTGCTCACCTTCACTCCTTCATTCCTCTTTTCTCCCGCCTCTGGAACAAACTCCCTCACTCTCTTCAATTCCACTTCTCCCTCCATGTCTTTAAAACAGCTGTTCACCGCCATCTCTTATCTTCCCCCATCCAAAACCTTGA
Organism: Myxine glutinosa; assembly: GCF_964187855.1. Classification (NCBI taxonomy): domain Eukaryota; kingdom Metazoa; phylum Chordata; class Myxini; order Myxiniformes; family Myxinidae; genus Myxine; species Myxine glutinosa. The sequence goes on from NC_136273.1 coordinate 84,699,838, forward strand.
TCTTTTCTACCCCCGCTAATTTCACCCCAAATCCACTTTTTTGAAATACCAACTTCTTTCCTGGAAGTCCTTGGTGTCCTTGTGTTTTATACTTCTCCCACCTCCCTCCCCCTTCCCACGCCTCCTCCCCCCAAGCCCTCTCCCTCCCACACATCTCCCGATGTCCCTGCTCTCAAATGTTGTGTATGTGTGCTTCCCCTTCTCTCCCCATCTTGTCTACCGCTCCCTCTTTTTATATATTTTGTTTGTCTGTTTGATTTATTTTTTTGGTGATAAATGTTAGCTCTTTCACGAGCCTCGATTCTGTATACAAAAAATATATATATATTTAATGTTTCCACTAATTGCGCCCTTAAGACAAGCTCGTCAACACTGGGGCGAGGCTGAGCACTGTTTAAAGCAACTTGCTCGGGTGTTGATAAATGTTTGTGTAATGCCATATAGCTTTTTATTATGCAATACATTGTGTGTAGGTTTATCAATAATATACAAGTAGGTTGTAGTTTTGAAAGATTGATTGTATTCATATGTAATCTGAGTTGTAGAGTCAACACCTTCATAAGTCTTTCATTGAGTTGTCAACCGATCAGGATTGGTGGAGGTGGGTAGAAAATGAAGAATACTATTAGGAACAAGTTTATAATTAAATTGAAATAAAATATTGATTTTAAAGGTCGTATAAAAAATTCCTTAAGTTTAGCGGCATTGATGCAGTCTTATACACCTCCTTATTTAACATGTCTAAGTAATGCTAAACGGAAGGGTTTTTAAAATGACAAAAGGTGATTTGTGTCCTGCAGTCTTCAAGTGTTTAATTCAATTTATATAAAACAAAGATTGTAAAAGTCGTATAAATGAATTAATTCCAGAATTCACCGCCGTTGAAACAGTGTCGATTGCACCACCCTGTCAAACACATTACATTAGTTATTAGTGCTTGTTGTTTGTGTCCTTTATGACGTTAAAAACAGTGAGTTTCCTGTTTGGAAGGATTTTCAATTTTGTTTAACTGCCAGGCAGACAGACAGAGTGGAGACATTATCTCACTTCTCTTTGCACATATGCGATCAGGACTGATTCAAAGCCAAAGTACTGCTATTCCTTGAATCAGAGCCAAAACTTGTTTTCCGATGAATGTTCCGATTCGTGTTCAAAATATAACATTCAATTGAAATACGAGTAAGTTGTTCCGCGATGATAAACTGACATTTTTTGACAGAAGGACAGACAGACAGAAGTGAACCGATTGCTTAACCTTGCATTTTACTTCAACCGATTTAATTTTGCCTTCTCCCCCCAAGCCCTCTCCCTCCCACAGATCTCCCGATGTCCCTGTTCTCTACTGTTGTACTTGTATGCTTCCCTCTCTCTCCCCATCTTGTCTTCCGCTCCCTTTATCATATGTTTTATGTGTCAGGTTTTTTTTTTTTTGGTGATTAATGTTAGCTCTTACATGAGCCTCGATCTTGTATACAAAATAACACAAGGTAATGGGAATATGTATGCAGAGATGGATTTGGTGTCAAACTCCTGGCATTTTGTGTACACAACATGTACATCACTACAAACTATAATACAGTCTTCTTTCCTTTGTATATTCTTTCCTCTGCTTTCATTTATTTGTGACCATAAGTCCTGGTCTTCACGGACCCGAGTGCCCAATGGATGCCGGCCTAGTTTGGAGGGAATCTTTGCATCATGTATGTGCATTATGTCAGCATAATTTTGCATTTAGGGTCAGAGTTGCTGTTTGTTTATTTTATCCTTCCTGACTACATCCTCACCTCTTAACTGGTGATCAGTGGGGTAGAGACGATGCATTCATGTGGCAGATGGCACTTGTTGCCAACAGGTTGTGCAGCATTTGCTGTTATGGGACTCGATCTGTGCCTTGCTGCCTCATCAAGTTAGGGGGTTTGAGATATATATACAGTATATATATATATATATATATATATATATATATATATATATATATATATATATATAAATATATATATATATATATATATATATATATATATATATACATACGGGTGTCCCAACACCTTAGCCCTCCCCCCCCCCCCCCCCCTTGCCCAGCCCAACGTAGGAGAGGTAGGGAAAAACCACGAATAGGAAAAAAAACCTTTATTATTCGACATCTCATGTGCACAGTTTCAAAGCTTTGCTTCAATATTTGGTGTGCCCACCGCCCGCCGACCGAACTGCCTCCAAACGCGCGGGGTAGGATTCCAAGAGAGACCCAAACAAGTCACGATCGAACTCCATTTCTTCGAGGACGTTAGTCAAAGCAGTGAGAAGCTCTTCCCTGGTGTTCTGGAGGCGTTGTTCAACTCTGTCCTTGAGTATCGCCCCCAAATGTTCACAGGCGTTGAGGTCGGGCGATGCTCCCGGCCACTCATCGTTTCCGAAAAAATCGACCTTGTTCGCCTTCAGAAGATTCTGGGTCGCCAGTGCGCTCATGCACGGGCCTCGGTCGTGCAGAAACGTGGTCTCCTTGATGCTGAGGACATTTTCTGGGTTCCGTAAGAACGGAATAACATGGCGGGTCAGCCAGCACAACGTCTCGGAGGTATTTGCCATCCCATGATTGTCCTTGCTCTTTGATGACCCACATCAGCCTTTTCGCTGTGAACATCAAGAAGACGCCAACGCACCGTGCTGTCTTCTTCTTCTTCTTTCGTGTATCATCAGATGGCCAGCTCAGTGTCGTGCAGCCATGCCCTCCTCTCTAGTCCTACGTCGAAGAGGCCGGCTTCTGAAGGTGGTCTGTATAGGGGGCAGGTGGTAATTATGTGTTCGGCAGTCTGCTCAGGCTCGCCGCACTCGCACGCGGCGCTGTCTGCCAGGCCCCACATCTTCAGCGATGATTTGAAGCGGCCGACCCCCGTACGTAGACGGTTCAGCAAGGTCCATTGCAGGCGTGGTAGATCTTCTCCTACGACGCCACCTCCTGGGTCCCAGATGTAGCGGTGGATGCGGGTGGGCCCGGCCGTTTCCCACACCTGCTTCCAAGTGCAGTGCTCCAACTCAATGTACTGTCCTCGATTTCTCTCGAATCTTGAGTTCTTGTGGAATGTCATCATTGTGAAGAGCCCAAATTCTGTCGTTCTGGAAGTTGGGACGTCGAGCCTCATAAATGAAAAATTCATCAGAAAGGGCCAGGAAAAGAAAATCATCAGAGGTCCACTCGCTCAACAACTCACAAAACCACATTCGATCCTCGACGTTCCTCTCCGTCAGCTTCGGTGCTGGAATTTGGTGAAAAGCCTTTGCGCCAATGGACTGAAGGAACCTGTGGATACTTGATAAGCTCTTCTTCTTCCCTCGAACCCGTTCAATCTCCTTTTGGAGCCCGCGAATGCTTTTCTTCTCCTTGGCAAGCGACTCAATGATGATATCCCTGCTTTCCTGAGACAAACATTGTGCTGTCTGGTCGGGCCGGCTGTCCATCTCGCAATCGAAGGGATCACGGTTCCAATTGCGTTTGACGAAGTCCTCAGACCTGTTCAGGTACTTGGCAACCCAGGATCGGGATATGGTTCCCGGCGTCTGATCCCTGGCGACTCGGAACGCGATAGCCATGATGCGGCATATCCACCTTTGCTTCTCGGAATCACCCGACCACGACATCACTTCACAAAATCTGCAACAGAACAAGAGAGACTCATTAGATCATTATGAAATTTGGTATTTGAGATGTCAAATGAATGATCCTTCCTGCTATATGCCCGTCATTGTACAGTGGCGACCCAGTAGAGCTGGGCAGGGGGGGGGGGCAAGGTGTTAGGACACCCTGTATATATACATACAGTGCCTATACAAAGTCTACACCTCCTTTCAAAATTTTCACATGTTGTTGCCTTATAGCTTGGAATTAAAATGCATTAAATCAGGCTTCCTCCACCTTTATTTACACATCGTAACCCACAACTTCCAAGTGAAAAACAAATTCGACAAATTTCAGAAAATTAATACAAAATACAAAACTGAAATATCTTGGTTGGATAAGCATGCACCCATTATAATAGCAATTGTTAATATTATATATGTCTATATGTGTATATATGTATACATGTCGAGATATGTATACATGTCGAGATGTGTATACATTCGTGGCCAAACATATTGGGATCCTTGCACTTCTTTCAAATAATGCACCCTTTATTTCCAGAAAATTGTTGAAATAAAAAAATCTTTTGGTATCCACAAATTTATTTCTTTGGTTTGCAGTGGAACAAAACAAAAAAGCTGAAAAAATTACTAAATCTTAGCTCATTCCACACAAATATCTTAAAATGTCCCAGACAATATTATTGGCACCTTTTAGAAGTTGTTAGAAATAATTAGATTTCAAGCAGGTGATTCTCCTTTACTTTGGAATTGAACTCACGAGTGGGGGGGCCTATGTACTCAATTTCAAGTTCGTGTGCAGTTCATGTTAATTTTGGCCAACCACTATAAATGTATTCCACTGGGTCCTACTAATCGGAAAAATGATGTCACCATTTTTTTTCTGTTGACCTTTAGTGACCTTGACTCAAGGTCAAAGTTCAAACGTCATTACAGTGACCATACTTCATTCAAAGTATATCGACCTTGGTACCAAAATGTGGCAAATTTCACAAGGAGCATTGGTTATGACATTTGTTTTGTCATTTGCCCTCTCAGATGTTTGCAATATGCAAATTAATAAGCAAATGACCTAATTAGAGAAAAAATATGCATAATTAACATATAGTCTTCACCATACATGTAAATCCCATCACTTCACATTGTTATTGAATGTCAATCATTCGTTACCATCTCAAAAGTGTTCTGCTGGATCCTAAACTGGAAAAATATGTTGCTTATTGTTTTCTGTTGACATGTTATTGATATTAACTGACCTTTGACATGTACTTGACTTTACTTACCTTGACCCAAGGTGAAATGTCAAATGTCACATGTGTGTGTCAAATGTCAAATGCACAGAGATGTGTGTGAGTGGTGCAGATGATGACAACTGTACTAACAATGACCACGGACATGCTTTTGGGATTGATGAAGAAGAAAAAGATTATGAAGATCCTTTGTTGTGAACAATATCATCTAAAAGCAAAAACATGTTTCCAGTTTACTCAGTGCAAAATTTTTTACAATGTGTGTCAACAATAGAACACAATCATGGTAATGCAGAATTGTGGCCAAAATATGCTCTTTGAACTTTGACCTTAGTTCAAGGTCACAAGAGTCACAAGACTATTGACAACATCAGTCAGCTAATAGGACCCAGGATACATTTGTGATTAATTACTAACAATTAACATTTTCTGGAGACGGGATGTACGAGCCATTATATGTATAACCGGGATATATGTTTAATAGGGAATGCTAATTATGCATATTTTTGTCTCTAATTAGCTCATTTGCATATTGCAAAAAAACCAAAGGTCAAATGACGAAACAAATGTCATAACCAATGCTCCTTGTGAAATTTGCCACATTTTGGTACCAAGGTCGATATACTTTGAATGAAGTATGGTCACTGTAATGACGTTTGAACTTTGACCTTGAGTCAAGGTCACTAAAGGTCAACAGAAAAAAAAACGACATCATTTTTCCGATTAGTAGGACCCAGTAGAACACACTTATAGTGGTTGCCCAAAATTAACATGAACTGCACACGAACTTGAAATTGAGTACATAGGCCCCACCCCCCATCCCCCCCCCCCCCCCCCACTACACCTGTGGTGAGTTGCAGGTGCCTGCAATATAAATATCACTCATTCATCCAGTTTGAATCGAGAAAAGGAGTCATTCTGCTGTTTTGTATCACTGTGTGTACCGCAATGAGCATGGAGAAAAGAAAGAAAACCGGAGACTTGTCTGAGGAAGTCAGACACAAGATTGTATCCAAGCATGGACAATCTCAAGGCTACAAGTCCATCTCCAGAGACATTGATGTTCCTGCGCCCTCCGTAGGCAATATTATCAGGAAGTTTAAGGCCCATGGCACTGTAGACAACCTCCCTGGACGTGGCGGCAAGAGGAAACTTGATTGAAGATTGCAGCGAAGGATTGTTCGAATTGTGGTGAAACCACCTCGATAAACTGCCAAACAGATTCAAGCTGACCTTCAGACACAACGTATGACAGTTTCAACTCGCACCATCCATCACCAACTCGGTGAAAGGGGGTTCGTTGGTAGGAGACCCAGGAGGACCCTACTGCTGAAAGACAGAGACATAAGAAAGCTCAACTGGAGTTTTTCCAAAACACACCTGAACAAGTCCAAATCCTTCAGGGAAAATGTCCTGTGGACAGATGAGAACAAATTAGAGCATTAAGATAAAGCACATCATCTCTATGTTTACAGAAAACAAAATGAAGCCTTCAAAGAAAAGAACACCTTCCCGACAGTCAAACATGGAGGAGGTTCAGTGATGTTTTGGGGTTGCTGTGCTGTCTCTGGCACAGTGTGCCTTGAATGTGTGCATGGCATCATGAAATCAGGAGATTACCAAGGCATTTTGGAGCGCAATGTTCAACCTAGTGTCAGAAAGCTGGGTCTCCATCGAAGGTCATGGGTCTTGCAGCAGGACAATGACCCCAAACACACTTCAAAAAGCACCCAGGAATGGTTCAAAACAAAACGCTCGAATGTTCTGAAGTGGCCAGCAATGAGTCCAGATCTACATACCATTAAACACCTTTGGGTAAATCGGAAAACAGCAATTGGGAGAAGGCACCCTTCAAATCTAGGAGAACTGGAGCAGTTTGCACAAGAAGAGTGGGCCAAACTGACAGTAGAGAGGTGTTGGAAGCTCATTCATGGCTACAGGAAGCGCTTGACTGCAGTTATTTTGTCCAAAGTCTGTGCTACCAAATATTAAGTCCAAGTTGTCAATAATTTTGTCAATGCCATTTCTTTTTTTTTTCTGATTTAAAAGGATATATTAAGTTCTAAATAAAAAACAAAGGTTCTGTAATATTAACAGTGAAATAAAAAATTGTGGAGCCCAAATATTTTTGTCAATTTCAACTTATTTTTAGAGAAAATTGTGAGTTATTTGAAAAAGGTGCTAAGGTGCCAATATTTTTGGCCACGACTGTGTGTCGATAAATGTATATATGTATGTATGTATGTATATATATATATATATATATATATATATATATATATATAGATAGATAGATAGATAGATATATATATATATATATATATATATATATATATATATATATATATATATATATATATATATATATATATATATATATATATATATACATATATATATATATATATATATATATATATATATATATATATATATATATATACATATATATATATATATATATATATATATATATATATATATATATATATACACAGACCCAATGTATATGTAATCATTGCACTGTATATCGAATTAAATTTTAATAGGGTGAAAGAAAATGAATACAGGTGGATAATAAGACACCACCCTGTATAAATCTGACTGTTGAAGGTGAACCCACAATCCGTCTCACCTCAGATAGGCATTTTTGAGATTAGTTTGTCATACTGTCAATGATCTATTTCCTTCAGTTCATGTACGTTGATTTTTTTTCTCTCCTTTTGCTTTCATCGCAGTGGAGAGCCCAAGAAACCTGCGAGTAAAACAGCTCAAGAATAACCGGCTCAAGGTGGTCTGGAAGCCTACAAAGCAGGATGTCTTGGGCTATCGGGTGACAGTGACACCAGAAACAGGTCTCATCGGAGTTATTTGAACATACAGTAGTTGATTATTCAGGTTTATTTTTGGTTTCATCCAAGTTATTTTTTAATCTGAGTTGTTTTTTGGGGTGCGGAGGTGGGGCTGCTTTCCTAATACTTGTTATTCTCCTGGCTCTGATCACTTTAGGCTTTCGGCGGATAACTTGTGATTTCGACTTTTCCTCAAGATGTCCAAACAACAATGTCATCAGATAGTCATGGGCAAAATCAACTCTTGCATTGCGTTCCAACATGTGCCAGCATTAAGGTTATTTCCAAAGGCACCAGGAATGCTCCATGTATTGGCGATTTAGGGAATGTTGGAATTTCTACTGAGACCAGTTTATGTCAGAAGATCATAGTCTTGGTGGGTGAGATATTGATAACATCCTTCATAAACAACTCAGCGCCAGGAAAACCATTAAAGGCCCAGGCCTGGAATGTCCATACTTGGTTTTTTTTTTACAAGTCGCCAACTACTCGGTATAATCCTCAGGGAGGTCCGGGTAATGTGAACCCATGAACTAATTTACTCATCCCAACCTACCTTTGGTTTACCAAGGTTATGTATTGTCAATGTCCTATTAAACCATGTGTTCCTAAATGATCTAGACCCGTAATGCAATTTCATCAAAACATCCCAAGTAAGTGCTCCAAACCATTTTTTTATGCGGCCACAAATTCCTTCGGGGAATTTTTCCATCAAAGTCAGTGTTGTCCCTCTTATTTCCCAGTTTTTCTTCCCTTTGAGGTATTGAATGAATGTCTGGTATTGATATAAACTTCTGAAAGTACGTGTGACCCTTACATACCGGATCCTTTTGGGCAATGATCCATCGGGGTAATGCCATGTGGAGATCTATACCCCATCTTACAATCCTTCCTCCTCTTCTATTTTCCTACACTTCATTTCCTTCTTCCCTTCGTAATGCCACATCCCTTTCCTCTTGCTTACTCGATCTGTGACCTTCTCCCCCACCCCCCCCCCCCCCCCCCCGACCACCCTGGGGAGCATCCTGCGTGCCATTGTGTTACTATAAACCATTTAAATGATGGAAATCAGGTTGCTTATTGAAGTTTTCTTGTGAAATTATATTACAGTTTTGTGGATGCACCACTTAATGATAACACAAATAATACTCCTAATAATAATAACTAGCCGAAACCCGTGGAACATCCACGGAAGGGAGGATGTGGTGTATGGATAGAGTGTACCATTATGGATGGCATAGGGGATTTGCTTGTTCGAGTAAGAGTTAGGAAGAAAGATGAGAATGAAGAGTGCGTATATGAACAACGTATTTATTGCAATCTACTTAAATGACAACGCTACGATATACTTTTGAAAAATGAATGGATTCGTAATAGGAATCGGCATAGCACCACTCTGGGATTGTCCACTCAGTGGACGGCTTGCTGTCGCCTTCGACTGTCCAATCAGCGGACGGCTTGCTTCGCCTTCACCCAGCAGACGCCAATAAGATGGCGTCGTAAGATGGCGTCGTATCGGCAGTTAATCGGATGCTTTTGGGCCCCAACGTCGGCTAATTCAGATTTTTCGAGTATGGCTGTACGTGATAAACAAAGAGCGCGGTTCGTAGATCGTAAATCCATGAGTGCCGTGGGCATCGGGTCACTGGGTGCGGCGTAAAAGGGATAACAAAGTCGAGTCCTTACGCTATTATTATATAGATATCAATATAATAATAACAAGGATGATGAAACAGCAACGCACCTTTTTTTTTTTTCCTTTTTTCTTTTTTGTTGTACACAAGGTCGAGGCTCGTGTAAGAGCTAACATTGATCACAAAAACACAAACTGACACATAAAACATAAAACATGATAAAGGGAGCGGGAGAACAAGATGGAGAGCAGAGACATCGGGAGATCTGTGGAAGGGAGAGGGCTTGGGGGGAGGAGGCATGGGAAGGGGGGGGGGGGTGGAAGAGGTAAAAAAAACAAAAACACAAAGACACAGCAAGGACTTCCAGGAAAGAAGTTGATATTTCAAAAAAGTGGATCTGGGGTGAAGTTAGCGGGGGTAGAAAAGATCAAGGTTTTGTATGGGGGAAGATTAGAGATGGTGATGAACAGCTGTTTTGAAGACCTGGAGGGAGGAGTGGGATTGAAGTTTCATTCGTCTATGCCATTTTTCACCATATGTGAAAGGCCCAAACTGTGTCATAGATCAACGTCTAATCTTGATGAATGAGCCGTACTTGCATGTACAACATAAATGTGTTTGAAAGTAACATTGGTTATGTAAAAAAAAAACTTTGTTTTAATTCATGGCGTTATTTTCACAACACTGCATGATCTGAGTGGTAAACACTGGCAAGCCGCAGCTGCCCACCATGTCCTCCAATCGGACAAAACGTCTTGGCAAACGCACCATCTCGTTCTGTGCATGATTAGAGGAGCTTTTGATTCCCTCCCATCCCATAGCAGAACGAATGCATCGACTGCCCTTTACTCCAGGAAAGTTCTCGACCCCCTTGGTCAGTATGGCTAATGCGATTGTGTGGGTTTCCTTTGCCTCGTGACCGTTCGTACCAAAACCAGAAGCAGACCACCATCGGTCCTCGATAACACATGTTGTGCAGCAGCTCTCGGAAGAAGAGGGTTTCCTCGGCTCCCTTGAAACAATAGAGAGGGACGTGCTCGAGATGGCTTTAGTCGAGGCCAGGGGGTTTTTGAGGCTGAGATGGAATGAGAATAATGCATCCTGTGGGACGTGGGGATGCTTTTAACTTTTATGTTTTCTTGGCACGTCGCTGGCCAAAGCTGAGCGTATTCACATTTGTCACTTGCTTTGTTCATGTCGCAAGTATTACGCATAATGAAAGAGCACTTATCTACGTCATAAAGACACACAGTCTCAAGATATTTTTTTTGGAAGCAGTTTTTATATCCAAGCTCAGGATGTGTAGTTGATGTGTTCATATATATGTAGTAGATGTACTGGATCGAGAGAAATCTTTGTCCAGGTGTCCATGTGCATGTTTGCTTGATATATTAGACTGTGGTTTATTATTGCCAAAGCACGAGGTACATTTTTATGAAGTTCATGGTCCTTAGAACATCAGCTCATAAAAAGTCAGTTAAGCAAAAACAAGAGGATCGTTTTCGAAATTGAACCTTGTGTTTTAATCTTGTGTGTGTGTTTCTTTAGGAGGCCCAGCACAGCATTTAAATTTACCCAAGACCAAATCTCAAACTGTCTTGAAGAATCTCCAGTCAGGGTTGGAGTACACCATCCAAGTCGTCGCCTACGATTCTTCAGGAGAAAGCCGGGCAGCTACGACCAGAACTCGCAGTACGTCACCCTCACACCTGGTCCACATCTGTGGCGTCCACCCGTGCCTTGTCCCATCTGCCCTGGTTGTACCACTGCCATCTATGCATTATCCCTTTCATTTCTCAATGGTGCCTCCGCATTTGGTCAACTGTCCCACCTTGTGCATGTTTACAATAAGCATTATCTGGAGCAAGATTGAACCATAGGAATGTATTAATTAGACCTGCCATGACGATACACAGGTGTAGCTAAAGGAACATTAATACTGTATTGGGTTCATAATAACACAAATGATTGTATTTCTGTTGGGAAACTTTTTTCAAATAGTCATTGGTTCTGGCACAAGCATGGAATGTATTCACAAATATATATGTATGTATGTATGTATGTATGTATGTATGTATGTATGTATCTATGTATGTATGTATGTATGTATGTATGTATGTATCTATGTATGTATGTATGTATGTATGTATCTATGTATGTATGTATGTATGTATGTATGTATGTATGTATATATATATATATTTATATATATATTTATTATATATACCTATATATATTTACCCTGCGCTCGCGAAGTGAAAAGCGGGGTTAAGCATTCGGGTACGTACGTGCGTGTCTGCATTTCAGTAAAGTAAAGTGTGTGCCGTGTCAGCATTTTAAAAATTCATTTTCTCGGCAACCGTTGGTCCGATTGACACTGAAGTTTTCACCATAGGAGGGCCTCCTCCTGTAGAATACTTTAGTGAATATTATGACGTCATAGGTCATGTGATACGGGCGCCATCTTGGAAAAAACAAAAAAAATTGCACCTCCATATCTCAAAAACCGCTGCATAGAAATAATTGAGACAGGTCTCATTGCAAAGACATCTCCATGCGGAATAACGTATGTGAATGATGACGTCATAGGTGCCGCCGTTATGATGTCATAATTCGACAAGTAAAAAACTTTATCCGATTAGGATGAAATTTCTTGAGCATCTTCTCGGTATAAATTGATGAGAAATAAAATTATAATGACATCGTAGGTCACGTGGTTCGGCCGCCATATTGTTTTGAGTGGAAAGCCTGAAAAACCAATTTTCTTCAAAACGACTGAACAGATCGAGGCCAAACTTTGCAGGCAGAATTGCATACCCATGACGAACAAAAAAAGTCAGCAAGATGATGTCATGCATCACATGGTTTCAGAGTTATGACGTTTTTAAGCATAAACTTTTAAAACCTAGCTCCTCCCTCATTTTTTATCCGATCGAGGGGAAACTTCACAGATGTGTTCAGCATATCAGTCTACTAAAATGACCTATTGGAATTTGCGATAGGTGACTTAGTTTGGTAGACATAATTAATTAAACGAAAATATAAAAAAATTCATAACTCTTGAACCGCTTCATTGATCGACGTGAAACTTTATATTATAGTAGAGGTTATGAAATGTAACAAGTGTGCAAAATTTCAAGATGATCAGATGTACAGTCTGGAAGCTAGAAGTTGTTATTGCATGAAGAAGAAGAGTCTTCTAGAGTGGGCATGGAATTAATTATCACACTGCACATGACGAGCAGGCAAAGTACGAAGCGACCTCACGGGGTCATTTTGACCTCAAATAAAATTCTGATTTCAGATTTGTCAATCGCTGAGGTATATTAACACATGACCAAAACAGATTTGGCGAAATTCCAACGATTTTTGACGAAAATATAACATTTGTGTCTGCATTTCAGTAAAGTAAAGTGTTTTCCATGTCAGCATTTAAAAAATTGAAACGTGACTCATTGTAAATAACTCCATATTGGCAATAAGTGTTGTTAACGATGTCATAATTATGGCACCAATGACGTCGTCATAATTCGACAGGGACAACGCTTAGTCTGATCAGTTTGAAATTTATTGAGCATGATCTATGCAACAATTATTTAGAGAATATACATTTATGATGTCATCGCTCACGTGGTCTGGCAGCCATATTGGATCAAAAAAAAAAGAAACAATTATAATAAAACACTGTAATAAAACTGTAAAACACTGTAAGTCGCCAAATAAAACACTGCGTGCCCTCATTAGATTGGATAACTAAAATTAGATTATAATTGTTACTCCCGACCGCATCGAGGCAACACCATATAATAAGTGGATACCAGAGATAATGTACCGTATGGCAGGCGGTACTTATCGCTCCCATTAAGGTACAGTGATAGCTGAATGGGATACCTTAATGGCGGTTCACCACTGATGGTATGGAGTCGCCTAATGACTGATATATATATATGTGTATATATATATATATATATATATATATATATATATATATATATATATCAGAATATAATTATTTAGTGCTCCAACCTAATGAGCGCACGCAGTGACGTCACCGCCACATACATACACCTTGCCTGCCAAACTCCAGAGGAGCCATCTAGCAGTACGTAATTTTAGATCTTATTTCAAATACAATCATTAGTGCATGCAAAAGCTCACAGTTCGTACGTGGCGGCGACGTTCTGGTTCTGGTTCTTCTAAAAATTGCTTTGAAGTTTTTTTAATCTTTGCTTTCTTAGATTGAGGCTCATGGAGGAGCTGATGAAAATGGTGAGAAGGTACATCAATATGGGAGTAGAGTCAAACTGGCAGACATGTAATGGATAATTGGACAAGGAATGAACAAATGCGCAACATAAGTAAGGACACAGACATGACAAGAGAACTGAGGCGTTCAGCAGACAAAGGATATGTATGCAGAGAGGAAAAGTTGGAAAACATGGTAAATGTGGAAAGGCATGCTGGTGGACTGGAGGGTAGGCTCAAAAAGATGAGAATCAAAATAGGAATATGGAATGTCACAAGATGGCAATGTCTCACCATTTTAAGGGAGTGGAGGGAAGCACATGATTGGAAAGACTCAGGGAGGTGAATACATCGTGGAGAGCAGGAGGACAAAAGCATGAGGTGGGCTGTTAATCAATATTTTTGGAAGACAACAAGGTATGGATTTGTTGGCTGAGCCAGTGCGACCTGGGTGGAGGGAGGAGGGTAGTGCTCAAGCAGAACGGACGGCTTAGAGGGCGAGTTTATAGGGCCACAACAAATCTGAGGAGATAAGCTATTGCTAGGCCACTAACTTCTCTGTGGTGGGAGAGGAGCAGAAGAGGAGCAGGCCTTGCCCCCTCCACTCCCCTCCAGCTTCCTGACGAGTTGCTCCATTTACTACTCATTTGTCCTTAGGTCATCCTGCCTAGATAAACAACCCTTGCTGGCTCATCCATGGTGCACATGCCGACAGCGCTGTTTGTTCAGTGTGCTAAATAGTTAATTCCTTAATCCTCAACCTGATGTGTGTTCTTGACATGGAACTAACGATTCAATAACATGACGTTTGTAGCAATTAACTCCATGGGACTTGACGAATGATCCGAACCTCTCCTAATTCCACATTTTAACTTCTCCTCTCAAAATTCCTTCTCCCCCATCCCATCTCCCACTCACCCTCACCTTCATTCCACTGCCCCACCTTCCACCTCACACCATTGGGGCAAAAAAAATAATTCTGTTTTTACAGATCTGCTCATCCATGACTCTGCAGCATTTCTGGATTATTTGTTTAATCCAAGGTTTTCTCTTGCAGGATTTTGCTGATTCATTTCTCCCTGATAAGTTATACCCTTGCTTTGACAGACCCTCTTGTTATAGTGATGGAGGAAACTCTCTCTCTCTCTCTCTCTCTCTCTCTCCATGACTTCTTCAGTCTCAACTTTCTCCTCCAGTGTTCTCAAACCTCTCCTCCAACCTAACTTCACTGGAGAAGGTAGAGAAAATTCTGTCCAGCTTCAACCCTGTTTCAGCAACGAGTTCAGATGCCACCAGTGCCCATGTTCTCAAATCATGCCCTGCTGCTCTTGCTTCTCCTCTGTCTGTGCTCTTCAGAATATCCTTGACCTTTGGCCACCACATTCTGCCTAGAAGTCAGCAAACATCACTCCCATCCACAGCAATGGGTACAAAAATGGATCCGAACACGGCAGTGACTTCGGCTCTGTCTTATTCCGATCATCTACGTAAACGACCTCTGCGATGCTCTGGAAGCCCTCGCTTCCTTTTTACAGATGATTGCCCATTTTATTGTGTGGTACCCACCTCATCCCACTAACAGAATGAAAACAGTTGCGTGATTCTCGGCTCATCTGGGATTGATTAAATTCTGCTCTGAGAAATGGATCATGTCTTTCAATCTTGGAAAATCTCCCAGTCACACCTTGTCACTCTGGAAGCATTGTCAAATGAACACACCATCTATTTTTATTGGTCAGTTATGATAAGAGGTTCAGTCTCTCAAACTCGTAAGTCTCATCATCAACCAGGAACTCTCCTGGGTGGACCATATTACAAATCTGGTCTCTAAAGCCAGGCTTGGACTGCACGTTCTCCGTCATTCCGAGTCATTGCTCAAAATATGAACTACTTACTCATGTACTGTTCTCACCTATGGTCTGGGGTCCCAGCATCAAATCTCTCTTTCCTGGATTTAGTGCATCGAAAGTTCTCAACAATATTGCATCTCCCATGATGAGGCCGAAGCACAAGACCTGTTGCTGTCCATTGCACACACGTAGGTCATTGGCCTCTCTGTTTTACCGCCTCTCCTCCAGCTTCACTCCTTCTAATCTCTGAACCTTCCTAGATCCCCCAGTAGGCTTGCATTCTAGTAACCCCTCCTGGTTTAGACTCCCAAAATTGAGGCTTTCTGCACACCCCCACTCTTTTGGTCCTCTTTTCTCCCATTTCTGGAATGGTGTTCCGGAGACTGTTCAAGTCTACTCTTCCCTCCAGCAGTTCAAGCAAATGGTGCACCACCATCTGATATAATCTCCAATTCGCTCTTGTGATCATTTCTCCCCCGTTAACCCGACCTCACACTCTCATATTTGCAAGTTACTGTCTTTCCTACCCGACTCTCTTTCCTCGTTTCCTGTTCATCCATTCCCTTCCTGTGCCAAACTCTGTCCCCACTGTCCCACTGTTTGTTCGTTGCCCTTTTCCCATCTGTGGTTTCTCATGGTTTCTTCTGGTTGTATATCTTTGAGCTATTTTACATATGCTGAGCCACTGCTCTACTTTTACTTGCCAATTCTCTCCTTACACTATGGTGTGTCTGTGTGCTCTATTCTGTGCCTGTTTCCCCTTTACTACCATCTGTTGACCCTTTTCTTTCTAACCCTTAGCTCTTCTGAAACGGTGACGTGTATAAAAGAGGTGGAATGCCAGATTCATATCCGGACTAGGGCTCAATAGCAGATTCGTATTCAACAATCTCAATGTAATCTTTGTACTTCCATTCCCATGTTTGAAAAGCATTCTTCCAAGCATTTCAGGGACTGCCTTTTTAAAACCAACACTTGGAAGCCTATAGAAAGTATGAAGAGGTTCTACCTAGAAAGCCTCACTGACTGATCATTCACAGAATTATTATTTTTGGTTCGGATCTCAGTGGAACCGCTCCAAGATTGCTTTCCAAATGACTTCATTACTTCACTCACTCCCAGGATAAACCAATCCCCCCCCCCCCACCCCCCCCCCCACCTCTTTCCAAGGTCGAGTATCATGGAAAAGGATTTAATCATGTTTTTCAACCTTTCATGTAAAGATAATTTTATTATCCTACTATTAATTTTCAGTGTATCACTGGCTTTGACACCAATGCAAATTTTAATTGCGGATCCTAGGCATCAAAAAGCTACACATATCAAACAAACAGTTTCAAATGGAGCAATTGTTCATTTCAAATGGAGCAATTTCAAATGGAGCAATTGGACTTCTGCGCATGCGCAAGATTGGTCGTCACGTCTCTTCAAAGCTGTCCCCGCGCGCACGCTTTAGAAGTTAAGTAATTTTTCACAATTGTGTTTTTGTCGAATCTGTATCTTTCTTTCGGTGTATGTACCTATTGGGGTGACTTTAATAGGTTTCTCGGTGTTGGTTTTTCATACCTGTGTACAGAATCGTCGTTTTTTTCGTATCGTGTATTCTGAGGCCTAGTGTAGTGCTAGTAGGCTACCGTGTCAGCCCTTGGCTTGAGGCTTTTTTTTGTCTCAGCGGTTCTTCGATCACGCTGCAAATTACTTTCGGTCTCTGTTTTTCACGGTCTTTTCACCCCATACTTCCTTGTTTTAAAATCTCAAAAAAATAATAATAATAATAATTTTTTCCTTCCCTGTTCTTATTCGTTTATTCGTTCTTATTTGTTCGTTCGTTCTTCGACCACGTTCGTGATCACGTTGTTAAGAAATGTTTCATCTGTCCCCTGAAGAACTTTATTTTGTCATATTCTATAACACCTTTTTCTTCTTCTTCTATAAAAGAATGCTTTCGACTTGCTCACCAAATCTATTCATTCCAAAAAAAAATTCCATCTCTTACAGTGCATCTTTCATTCATTCCCTAAACTCTCCAGAACTCCACCCATCCTTCAGCGTCCTCAAATGTATTTTTGACTCGAATGTCTCAAGAAACTCATTTTGCAATAAATGTTCGTTTCCCATTAATCATACACTTTTCAAAATCCAATCTCACCCCTTCCCTCCAAATCCTCCCCATCACCCATCTCTTTCAAATCTTCCCCCTTGCCCCTCCCCCCCCAAATCTTCCCCATCACCCATCCCTTTCAAATCTCCCCCCCTGCCCCTTCCCTCCTAAACTCACCCCACTCCCCTCCCCTCCGAGACTCTCCCTCACTCCCCCCCCCCCCCTCCTAGACTCCCCTCTCACCCCTCCTCCTCAAAGCGTCCTCCCCGCTTCTTCCCCCTTCCAACTTTCACCTTCTTCTCCCTCAACCTTCTGCCTCACTCTTCCCCCTCCTCAAATAACACCTCACTGCACCTCACCCAATCACCATCAAACCTTTTGTCTGCCCCATTCTTCCCTTTCTCCAAGCTATTCTGTAATCTCTGACACACCTTCAACAGCTCTCCCTACCTCTTCCTCCTCTTCCACATCTTATCCTACCGCTCCCCCCCCCCCCCCCCCTGTTCTGTATCCGATTCTCCCCCTTCCTCTTCCTTAACAGTATGGACCTCAAACATCCGGGGCCTTCGCTCAAACTTAACTGATCTCTCCATACAGGTTGCTTCTGACAAACCAGACGTGATCTGCTTAACAGAAACTTTCCTCCTCCATGATGTCTCTGATTCCTTGGTATCTTTCCCAGGTTACTCCCTCCTCCGGTATGATAGACCTGAGCCTCGTCCTGGAGGTGGGGTTGCTATCTTTATTTAAAAAAACTCTCTTCCTCACTTGCCCTGCACTGCCCTCTCTCCAACTCACCCCCAGGAATACCTTTGGCTACGGCTTCCCCTTCACTCCCACCTTTTGTTCATATGTGTGTTGTACCGTCCACCAAACAGTGATGACTCCATCTACATCTCGCTGTCTGATAATATGGACCAACGTCTATCTACCCATCCCAACTCTCTCTTCCTCATATGTGGTGATTTCAACTGTCACCATGCCAGTTGGCTGGGGGTGGGTACCTCTCTCACCAGCCATGGCTCTTCAGCAAAGGACTTCTGTGACTCACTGGGACTGACACAATCTGTCAATTTCCCAACCCGGATCTCAGTCAATGGAGCATCTTCTCTTCTGGACTTGGTTATGACTAACTTCCCTGAAAATGTCTGCTGCTCTTCTTCTGCTCCAATCGGCTCTTCTGATCATGTGCTTGTTAAAGTGGACATCTCTCTGACCATTCTCAGAGAGCCTCCTCAGCGTCGACGAGTCTGGCATTTCACTCAGGCCAACTGGCACGGTCTTCAAGCAGCCATCAATCATCTGGACTGGTCTCCCATCTCTACTGCCTCTGACATCAACTCATCCTGGGAATTCTTCCAAAGTAAATTGCTCTCTCTCATGCACAGATTTATCCCATCTCGTCTTCAGTTGTCATACCCTTCCTCCCGTCCATGGTACACGGAATCTTGTGGTGAGGCTATTGCGCAGAAACAACTTGCTTTCGTCTCCTGGAAAGCAAATCCAACGGAAGGAAATCTCATTTCCTTTCACAAAGCCCGAAACAAGTGTGTGTCCACCCTCAGGAGAGCCAGGAAACAATATCTCTCCGTTCTCAGGACCGAACTCTCTTATCTGTCTCCCTCTTCCAAATCCTGGTGGCATCTGGTCAAATCTGTTTCTGGTGTTTGTTCCCCCTCCATCCCCTCCCTCACCTCAAATGGCCACACGGCTGACTCCGCATGTGAAAAGGCTGAATGCCTCAACTCTGTGTTTGCCTCTAAATCTTGTGTCCCAAACCCATCCCTCTCTGTACCCACCATACCCAGTCGTACCCAGCTGCTCTTGGACTCTGTGTCCTTTCCTCCTGACAAGGTGGAAAAGTTTCTGTCAACCCTCGACTCTGATTCTGCAACTGGACCTGATGGCATCAGCCCACGGGTCCTAAAATCATGTTCTTCCGCTCTTTCACTCCCTCTCTCTGTTCTCTTCACCCTCTCTTTTGCTCAAGGTCATCTTCCATCTGCTTGGAAATCTGCCAACATCACCGCTTTGCACAAAAAAGGTGCAAAAACAGATCCCAGCAACTACAGACCAATTTATCAGAAAAGCCTTCTCCCAATTATCAGCAAAGTCATGGAATCCATCATTGCTTCAGATATGAAATCTTTCCTCTTCTCCAATGGCTTGATCTCTGATCATCAATTTGGTTTCAGACCTGGACACTCCACTCTGGACATGCTGCTTCTGCTTTCTCAACAATGGATGGAGGTTCTCAATGCCAAACAGGAAATTAGAGCAGTCTCCCTTGACATATCACGTGCCTTCGATACGGTCTGGCACCCCGCTCTGCTCACCAAACTCTCCTCTTTTGGTATCCATGGAAATCTCCACGCATGGCTGGCGGACTTCCTCTCTAGTCGTAGTCAATGTGTGACCCTGAATGGGTTTCTCTCATCTCCTCTTCCTGTTCAGGCTGGAGTTACCCAAGGCAGTGTTCTGGGCCCTGTGCTTTATCTGGTCTTCATCAATGATCTCTCTGACTCTCTTGAAAATCCTCTCTATCTCTTTGCTGACGACTCTACTCTCTGTCGCTCCATTCTTCATCCCTCAGATCGGCAGTCTGCAGCCTCCTCACTCTCTGCAGACCTTGACAAAATCACAGACTGGGCAAACAAGTGGAACATGTCTTTCAATCCTGACAAATCTCACACTCTTACGATGTCTCTCCGAAAAGACCGACTGGACAACTCTCCCATCCACTTTCTGAATAATCCTCTCCAAGAAGTTCTGTCACCCAAGCTTTTGGGTCTCACTATCTGCCATGATCTTTCCTGGGAAAACCACATTTCAAATCTGGCCTCCAAAGCCAGTCGCCGACTGGGCATCCTCTGTCGTGCGAAGTCCTTCCTTGGCACACCTGAGCTCCTCACCACATACAAGGCTTTCATTCGCAGCTCAATGGAATACTGCTCTCCCCTCTGGGCTGGTGCTCCTGCCTCACACCTAGCTCACCTTCACGCTGTTGAAACCAAAGCATTCAGAATCATTGGAATCTCCCGCGATGAAGCTAACTCCAAGGGCCTCTCACTCACTCACCACAGGCAGGTTGGTGGTCTTTCCGTCTTCTACCGACTCCTCTCTGGCCTTGCCCCCCCAGCTCTCTCTGGGCTCTGTCCCGCAAATATTCCTACAGGTCGCACAAGATCTGCCTGCAACCCTCTTATGGTTAAACTGCCAAAATCAGGACTCTCTGCTCACCTTCACTCCTTCATTCCTCTTTTCTCCCACCTCTGGAACAAACTCCCTCACTGTCTTCAATCCCACTCCACCCTCCAAGTCTTTAAAACAGCTGTTCACCACCATATCTTATCTTACCAAAATCCAAAACCTTGATCTTTTCTACCCCCGCTAATTTCACCCCAATTCCACTTTTTTGAAATACCAACTTCTGTCCAGGAAGTCCTTGGTGTCCTTGTGTTTTATACTTCTCCCTCCCCCCCCCCCCCCCCTTCCCATGCCTCCTCCTCCCGGGCCCTCTCCCTTCCACACATCTCCCTGCTCTCGGATGTTGTGTTTGTGTGCTTCCCCTTCTCTCCCCATCTTGTCTTCCGCTCCCTCTTTTTGGGTATTTTGTTTGTCTGGTTGATTTGTTTGTGACGTAAATGTTAGCTCTTTCACGAGCCTCGATTCAGTATACAAAAAAAAAGAAGAAAAAAAAGCACCTTGTCGCCATTAGAGCGTTTAAATTGCATCAAATGTGGCAATAAATGCGAATTGTTGCTCCCAGCATGCAGGTTCGAAGACAGAAGACGCCATTTGCATTTTTCCTGCCTACATGCCTACCCCGTTTAAAATCCCGTGTGGGCACAGGCCACTTTCTAGTGATAACAATGATAACAAATCTAATAATGAGTGCAATATAGAAAAAAAAAAACCTTTTTTGGTTTTCTTTTTTTTTCATTTGCAGTTGGTGAACCTTCAAGAAGAGACAGAAAAAAGGAAGAGGAGGAAGAGAAAGTAGAGCGAGAGGAAGAGAAAGAAGATAAATACAAAGATCTTTTTGATGGCAGTAAGTTCCCAAGTTTTGAGAACACATTCTCGTAACTGTAATACAAGGCTGTGGCTGCCATGCTTTGAAAAATTTCCATGCATTATGTTTGTAATTTGTGAACATCTTCACGCTATTCATTTGTTGATTAAACACTGACTGTTCGACCAGATGATTTACTTTGCACATAAACTTAAAGCTGTTTCATGAACATATCAGAACTGTTCGAGTGTTCATCCGCCATGTGCAATAGGAGGAAACATCGAACAAAAACAGCAAAAGTCGTGATTAATTGATTCCTTTTTTTTCACACGAACCACATAACCTAACAAAGCCAAAGCACATACGAGACCAGGGCAAGGCTTGGTTGGCAGCAGGCCCAAGGTGCTTGGCTCTGATTGTGGAAAGGGTTTCGGTGACAATGAGCAAGCAACGTCTTATCCTCATGTAGCCTGAAACATCATAAAGCCTTGAGAGTATTCTCTACCTGACAAGTCATCAATGAATATGAAAGGGGCAAACAAGACCCTGAATGCAAAGAAACAATAGTTGAAACAAAATTATATATATATATATATACATATGCAGTCTTGGCCAAAAATATTGGCACCCTTGCACTTTTTTCAAATAACTCACAAATTTTCTCTAAAAATAAGTTGAAATTGACAAAAGTATTTGGTCTCCACAATTCTTTATTTCACTGTTAATATTACAGAACCTTTGTTTTTTTATTCAGAACTTAATATATCCTTTTAAATCAGCAAATAAAAAGAAATGGCATTGACAAAATTATTGACACCCAAGACGTAATATTTGGTAGCACAACCTTTGGACAAAATAACTGCAGTCAACTCTTCCTATAGCCATGAATGAGCTTCCTACACCTCTCTACTGGCAGTTTGGCCCACTCTTCTTGTGCAATCTGCTACAGTTCTCCCGTATTTGAAGGGTGCCTTCTCCCAACTGCTGTTTGTGTATTTATATATTTGTATTTTATATATATATATATATATATATATATATATATATATATACTGAAACGCAAAAGAAACTTACCACCTTTGAAACCTTTAAATATCAACAATAACACTGCGTGTAGTAAATGTGTGAACTTATTTGTGGACAATAGTGTCCTTACTGTCAGACAAAACGGTCACGGATAGTCACTTGAACCTTCAATGGTCACTTCATAGCACAGCTGTTGAACAGCCGTTTTGACTGTCAGTGATTAGCCAAGGGGTACGGGATGATTTTAATGAGCTGCACGTGATGTCTTGATATTGGCTTTAAAAAGGCCAGTGCAAAATGGGCATTTCAATCAACATGCCACGATTGTCAAGGGATCAACGGCAGCGTGCCCTGGGCATGCTGCAAGGCGGACTGAGCTACCGTGAGGTGGCATGTCGCCTTGGCTGTTCACACCAGACGATATCGGCCCTGGTGAACAGAGACACCCTCCACAACTCTGCAGATGACAGACCTCGATCAGGGAGGCCAAGAGTCACCACTGCAAGGCAGGACAGGCAGATGGTCCGAAGTCACCTGCGGGATCGATTCCGTCCAGCATCCCGCACTGCGGCAGAAACTCCGGGGCGTGCAAACCCACGGATCTCCAATGATACTGCACGAAGACGACTGCATGACTATGGTCTGACTGCCAGAAGACCATACAGAGGCCCCGTGATGACGGCTGCGCATCGCCGCAACCGACAGAGATGGTGCCAGCAGCATCAGCGGTGGACCTTGGCGCAGTGAAACGAGGTCGCTTTCAGCGATGAGTCAAGGTTCTGTGTGGACAGTCCTGATGGGCGTGAGCGTGTCTGGAGAAGAACTGGCGAGCGATATGCCGATTGTTGCGTGCGTCAAGCCAACAGGTGGGGTGGCCCAAGTGTGATGGTGTGGGCCGCCATATCAGGCCGGTACAGGACGCCACTGGTGGTTGTGGATGGGAATCTTAACGCCCAGCGGTATGTGGATAACATCCTGCGACCTCATCTGCTGCCATTCCTGCGAGACCACCCAGAACTGAGAACCTTTCAGCATGACAATGCTCGTCCCCATGCTGCTCGCTTTACCACTGCATTTCTCCAAGGCGAGAACATCAACACCATGCAGGGGCCTGCGCTCTCCCCTGACCTGAATCCCATGTGAACAGCCAAGGCGACGTGCCACCTCACGGTAGCTCAGTCCGCCTTGCAGCATTCCCAGGGCACGCTGCCGTTGATCCCTTGACAATCGTGGCATGTTGATTGAAATGCCCATTTTGCACTGGCCTTTTTAAAGCCAATATCAAGACATCACGTGCAGCTCATTAAAATCATCCCGTACCCCTTGGCTAATCACTGACAGTCAAAACGGCTGTTCAACAGCTGTGCTATGAAGTGACCATTGAAGGTTCAAGTGACCATCCGTGACTGTTTTGTCTGACAGTGAGGACACTATTGTCCACAAATAAGTTCACACATTTACTACACGCAGTGTTATTGTTGATATTTAAAGGTTTCAAAGGTGGTAAGTTTATTTTGCGTTTCAGTATATATATGTATATATATATATACACACACACATGTATACACTACATGATCAAAAGTATGTGGACACCCCTTCTAATTCGTGGATTTGGCTGTTTCAGCCACACCCATGGCTGACAGGTACATATAATCAAGCACACAGCCATGCAATCTCCATAGACAAACATTGGCAGTAGAATGGGCCTTACTGAAGAGCTCAGTGACTTTCAAAGTGGCACCGTGATAGGATGCCACCTTTTCCACAAGTGTGCTCGTCAAATTTCTGCCTTGCTAGAGCTGCCCCGGTCAACTGTAAGTGCTGTTATTGTGAAGTGGAAACGTCTAGGAACAACAGCTCAACCGCGAAGTGGTAGGCCACACAAGCTCGCAGAACAGAACTGCCGGGTGAGGAAGTGCATAGTGCATAAAAATTGTCTGTCTTCGGTTGCAACACTCACTACCGAGTTCCAAACTGCCTCTGGAAGCAATGGCAGCACAACATCTGTTCGTCGGGAGCTTCATGAAATGGGTTTCCATGGCCGAGCAGCCGCACACAAGCCTAAGATCACCATGCGCAATGCCGAGCATCAGCTGGAGTGGTGTAAAGCTTGTCGCCATTGGAGTCAGGAGCAGTGGAAACGCATATTGCTCCATACATGCTTGTTCTATGTTGCATGGGGTACGCATGATTTTAAATAACATTTGTTATATTGCTTCATACACGCTTGTTATATGTTGCATGGGGAACGCATGATTTTAAATGACATTTGTTATATTGCTCCATACATGCTTGTTATATGTTGCATGGGAAACGCATGATTTTAAATGACATTTGTTATATTGCTCCATACACGCTTGTTATATGTTGCATGGGGAATGCATGATTTTAAATGACATTTGTTATATTGCTCCATACATGCTTGTTATATGTTGCATGGGGAACGCATGATTTTAAATGACATTTGTTATATTGCTCCATACATGCTTGTTATACGTTGCATGGGGAACGCATGATTTTAAATAACATTTGTTGTATTGCTCCATACACGCTTGTTATATGTTGCATGGGGAACGCATGATTTTAAATGACATTTGTTATATTGCTCCATACATGCTTGTTATATGTTGCATGGGGAACGCATGATTTTAAATGACATTTGTTATATTGCTCCATACATGCTTGTTATATGTTGCATGGGGAACGCATGATTTTAAATGACATTTGTTATGTTGCTCCATGCACGCTTGTTACTCTCGCCTGAGGAGAGGGTATTGCATTTGAGTCCGTTTGTTTGTCTGTTTGTTTGTCCGCACAGAATAAATATGATTTTCTCTGCAACCGTTGGTCCGATCAACAGGAAATTTTCACCATATGTGCAACTCCATCTGTAGAATGTTTTAATGATAATTATGACGTCATAGGTGATGTGGTTAGGCCACCAGCTTGGAAAAACCGGGAAAACATTGCACCTCTATATCTCCGAAAGGACTGAATTGAAAAAATTGAGACATGGTTCATTGTAAAGAACTCTCCATGGGGAATAAAATATGTTAATGATGATGTCATAGGTGGCTCCATTATGACGTCATAATTCGACAATTACAAAACTTGACCCCATCAAGATGAAATTTCTTGAGCGTCCTTTAGGCATAAATTGGTGGAGAAAAAAGAATAATGATGACGTCAAAGGTCACGTGGTTCGGCCGCCATCTTGGAAAAACCGAAAAACTCTGCACTTTTATATCTCCGGAAGTGCTGTATAGAAAAAATTGAGACATGGCTCATTGCAAAGAACTCTCCATGGGGAATAAAATATGTTAATGATGATGTCATAGGTGCCTCCATTATGACGTCATAATTCGACAAGTACAAAACTTCATCCGATCAAGATTAAATTTCTTGAGCATAATCTAGGAATAAATTCGTTTTGAAAAAAATAAAATGATGACGTCATCGGTCACTTGGTACGGCCGCCATATTTGTTTTAACACAAAAGTCTTAAAAACCACAGAAAATACATCCTGGCGAGGGTTTGCAATCTTTGATTGCTCTTTTTCTTGTTATATGTTGCATGGGGAACACGTGCTTGCCGATGAAGGAGGAATAAAATGATTGTTGTATAAAATTCATTTGATTTAGCTGTCATTGTGCATTTTATGGTAAATGCATTCATATGTGCAGTAAACGTTTGGAAACTTTCCGACAGTGGTGAAAGTGTGAAAATATAAAAGTGAAATACGAGTGTGAAACTACAAGCACAATATTATGTATGTCATGAAAGAGTGAAAATGTTATCCAAGTCACCGTGCCACCGCTTAGAGTATGTTTCACAATGTACAATCATAACTCAATTGTGAAAGTATTGTTATATCAGTCCCTACGTTGCGTTGCGATAATATTTGTCCTCTTCTTGACCAATTTCCTTGAAGAGCATCATTTGGAAACTCAAATATTTGTGGTTAAGGATGGGGGGGTGCTCCCTTAACTTTAAGGAAGGATTTAAGGAAAAACTTAAGGATTATTCATCTATGCAACCATCCTCAACTTAAGGAGGTCCTTAAGGGGAAAGTTAACGAAATCCTCAATTTTTCCTTTCGGATGTCTTATGCAACCGGGCCATAAACTCCGCCAACCTTAGGTGGCGGAAGTAATAAAATGGTGATTGAGAATCGAATGAATTTTACTGAATAATCATTGTATTCCTCCTTCATCCACAAGCAAGTGTTCCCCGTGCAACATATAACAAGTGTCATTTCAAATTCCGTGGTCATTACATGTTCATGCTTTTGAACGTCTCTTCCTATATCTAATCTGATTGGTTGCCTGGCATAGCAACAGCTCCTAAGAATTTCCTTTACTTAAAGGATATCCTTATGGGTTGTTTATGCAACAACACTTAAGGAAATCCTTTGCTAAGGAATTATGATGTACCTTAAGGGAAATCTTGCCTTAAGGTTAAGGGAGTTTCATTTAACCCGGGCCTCAATCTTTACCCAGCACACATGATATGCGTTCGGCCACCCAATGAACCTTATCGATAGGTGTTTATGTGCATATGTGGCGAGCATTTTGAAACGGATTACATCATTTCAAGATTCACATTCACTTTGTGACCCTCCCCCCAAGTTTCTACAGGACTCACACGGCCAACGATCAACCAACCCCCTCTGGTGAAACTACCTAAATCCAGGATCACTGCTCACCTCCACTCATTCGTTTGTTTTTCCCACCAGTGGAATCAACTCTTTCATCATCTTTAATCTCACTTTTCCCTCCAGGGTTTCAGGACAGCTGTTCACCACCTTTTCGGATTATTCCTAATCCAAAACCATGATCTTTTCCACTCTCGTTAACCCAACCCTGATCCCTCCTCCTTCCAATTTTCTCGTTTTCTCTCCTTGGAATTTCCTGCTGTATCCATTTTGTACACCCCATGCATACGTGTTCTGCAACCTGTTTTTGTCTGTTATGTCCTGATCCGTTCAATGTCCCAGCTCTTCCACGAGCCTTGACTATGTATATAAAATAAAAAAATGTTTATTTTGTTGATGGTCTTGGAGAAGGTTTCAGATTGAAGTTGGAGTGAAAAATCTGAATTTAGCTATTTGAAAAGCCTTTTTCTCTTTATCAGTGGGTACCGCATACGTACCTTTTGTAAAGCGTGCTAAGGTGCAGAGAACCATTGATTCATTTTTCCAAAAACAACAGGTCTGCAATCAAAGCTGAAATTATCTGGAAAATATTATAATTTGTGTTCCGTCATGTCACCTTTTCCGCTCCTTTTATTGGAATGCAGGCAACGAGAACTTGCTGGTGAGTCACGTGACCCCGAATGGATTTCGCCTCGTGTGGAAACCATACAGCGAAGAGGTTTCAAGCTACAAAGTGGAATATCGCAAAAGGGGCAAGCGCCATCCAGCCACCACACAAAATTTGCCAGGAGACAGAACCTCCGTCAAATTTAGTGGTCTGGAGGGCGGCGTCACTTACGAGGTCGACGTCACACCCGTTCTCACTTCAGGGCTACAGGCAACAACGTTCAGCGGCAGCATCAGGACACCTCTTGGTACAACAAACTTTAATTCCTGCAAATGTTTAACCTTCCTCCCTAACCCCTTCTCTCCTAGGTTATTCCTCATCGTGATGTACCTGCTTTCCTCAACTACATGCCTTACCTTAAATCTGTAGCACCATATCCCTTCGTGTTTTGGGCTCCGTAACATGCTTTGTCAGTCCCCTTCAATTTGAAAAAATAGTTTATTCTTCTCAAATCATTCATAGATCCAATCTTTTGAATATGGCCCACCGATTTTCGTAAACAGGAAGTTTACGAAAAATTAGTAAGTAAGTTTGTACTTTGTAAGTACTTTGTAATTACTTTGTAAGTAATTACTTTGTAATTACTTTTTGTAATTAATGTAATTACTTTGTAAGTACTTTGTAATTAGTAAGTACTTTGTAAGTCCCCTTCAATTTGAAAAAATAGTTTATTCTCCTCAAATCATTCATAGATCCAATCTTTTGAATATGGCCCACCGATTTTCGTAAACAGGAAGTTTACGAAAAATTAGTAAGTAATTTCTTACTTTGTAAGTACTTTGTAATTACTTTGTAAGTAATTACTTTGTAATTACTTTTT
This sequence comes from Myxine glutinosa, assembly GCF_964187855.1. NCBI lineage: Eukaryota > Metazoa > Chordata > Myxini > Myxiniformes > Myxinidae > Myxine > Myxine glutinosa. Next base: position 84,728,586 of record NC_136273.1, read on the forward strand.
GTAATTAATGTAATTACTTTGTAAGTCCCCTTCAATTTGAAAAATATTTTATTCTCCTCAAATCATTCATAGATCCAATCTTTTGAGTATGGCCCACCGATTTTCGTAAACAGGAAGTCACATGGTGATCGATCAGTTGATTATTGAGGATGCTTTAGAGCTTTAACCTTTTTGCCGAAACCTCAAGCACCAACGCAGCCATGTGCGAAGGAGCTCCTCCGTGCTGAAGAAATAAGTCTTTCATTCGCCCAAATTCTGAAGGAGGGGATTTAAAGAATCCATCGGTTTCATTCAAAGTTGTTTCCTCTGATTAATATCCCACGACTCCTGGGCCTAATTCCTAGCTTACCATTCAGTTGTCATGAAATTTTACTGCCCAACTTTAACGTCTCTGTTCTCAGCACATTTTGTCTTCTCTTTCCACACACGAGAGCAATGGGATCTTGTTATTTGTTTTCATAGGGAATGCCAAAGATTAAGATTATGAAGAAGGTTTTGTACAGACATGCAGCCACATCGAGTAAAAAGGAGAGTGAGTGCAGTAAGCTTTTTAACATCTGATAGCCAGATGGTGTGAACTGTTGGCACCATATTGAAAATGTGTTTTTGGCTTGTGCTTGTGTTCTGCTGTCCGGGCAGCTGGGCTTCCCTGGCATGAGTTGTTGCTTCACCTCCCAGTGCTTCCACAAACATGCATGTGCATCGTCTCTTTTCCTCAGCAAGAGGAGTTGGATTCCAGGAGGCTCTGTAGGTTAAGGGCCAATTTTCACCTCACAGAGCCTCCTGGCAGCTTTCTCAACATCTCTGAGATGCCCCGATCAATCATCGTTTGCTAACGATCACTCGCATTCTTATGGTGGTTCTTGTGCAGCCTATGGCTGCTGGTTACATCATTTTCTGGGGACGCGGCTGTGCTGCTGATGCAATGCCCTCTGTTACCAGTAAGCTGTTACTCATTTTGCCAACCTCTGAAGGATGACAGGTTGTCACCCCACCTGGTATTTATTCACTCGTGGAACGACAAAGGCTCAAACTCAGGACCCTAGGATCTCAAGCGAGCCACCTTATTCGTTAAGCCAAAACCAGGCCTGTTTTTTTGTTTGTTTTTGTTTTTGTTTTTGTATACAAGATCGAGGCTCGTGTAAGTGCTAACATTAATCACAAAAAGACAAACTGACACATAAAACATAAGATAAAGGGAGCGGGAGACAGGATGAGGAGAGGGAAGGAAGCACACAGGTACAACATTTGAGAGCAGGGACATCGGGAGATCTGTGGGAGGGAGAGGGCTTGGGGGGAGGAGGCACGGGAAGGGTGGAGCGGAAGGGAGGGGGGGTAGGAGAGGTATAAAACACATTGACACTGCAAGGACTTCCAGGAAAGAAGTCGGAATTTCAAAAAAGTGGATCTGGGGTGAATTAACGGGGGTAGAAAAGATCAAGGTTTTGGATGGGGGAAGACTTAGATGTTAGAGGCTCTTAGATGTTGTTGTATTTTGATTTAGCATACTAATTGAACTGACTGGGTGTACTGAGTATTTTCCTCGATCTAAGAGCCAGTGCGTTGATGGACTGCTGTGAGCTTTCTAGGCTTAATTTATTTTCTCAAAAAAGGCAGGCCTCTGTGGTGATGATTTGCCATAAAAGTTGAAATATGGCATATGAAGGACAAAATGTCCTCATGTGCACAACCAGTAATAATCTGACCATTTTGTAGCTCATAACTCTACTCAATCATAGGTGACAATAAATTCCGATGAACCAAAAATCCTTTCTTTCTCCAGAATCTCAAGTACCACCTCCACGTGACCTCATGGTGGCGGAGGTCTACAAAGACAGTGTGAAGCTCACTTGGAAAGACCCTGCAGTTGCTGTCACAGCTTATCGTGTTTCGGTGTTTCCTGAAGGCCAGAAGGACCTCATGTCGGAAGTGCTGCTTGAACCTCCTGAGAACATGGTGTTACTGCAATACCTCAGGTTAGGAGAAGAGAGTATGGCAAAGATGGGAGCAAGAACATCTTTATTAGTTACTCACAGTTGTCGGACCTCAAATAAAATTGCAGTTCACAAAACGGTTAAATGTGCTGCAGGCAAATAATCCAGCCAGCTGAAAATATGATGTAATCACAAATACCATTTTCACACACAAGTACCATGGACAACTACCTAAAAAGGAGGGGCAAAATGTGACGTCAGGGCTGTTTTAGTGCCAAATTGAGCCAATATGTATTGTGTCTGCGGTTGAACGAAGAATGGTCAGCCATTGTGTGTGCCCATTCATTGCAGCCCGAGCACTGCGTACGAAGTAAGCGTACATGCTATATACCAAGTCGGGGACAGCGAGGGGGTCACAGAGCTATTTACCACAGAGCCTACTGCTACCACACCTCCCACATCATACGAATTTTCAGGTAACCTGTATTATAATGCAGTGATGCTTTATGACTTCATCTTGCAGTTTGTTTCATTATTGAGGCACATGGTGTCCTGAGGAGTTTTAGTTGGCCCACCATATTTGTATTCTGTACATGCAGATGATTTTGCCTGTGCGTCGCTAAACAAGGCTGACGTCGTTCTGCTGGTGGACGGCTCGTGGAACGTTGGACGGTCCAACTTCAACCTTCTTCGACATTTCTTGACTGAACTTGTGGAGCCTTTTAAAATTGGTCTCGACAACGTGCTCTTTGGTTTGTTGGTTTTTTGGGCTTGTGTTGTTTTTATTCTCAATCCACTTTTCTTCCTTCATGTCCCTGTTTTTATTTGCTAGTATACCCGCAGACTCTGTGAGCGGAAAAAAGGGTCACTCCTCTTTGGGGTATGTAGATTACATTCAATCTATGAGCGGGTCTCAAGAACATTGGGTGTGTATTCATTTACCAAGTTTCTTGTGAAGATATCACCAAGTGGTTTAAGCATTTGAGCCAGCACTCCATTCAAAACCGTTAAGTAACGGCTGGCTTGGCAAGCGCTAGCTAGCTGCTTGGTAAAGGAGCACAACCTGAGCGTCTTTCAGTTTCGTATCAAACAACAGGAACGAGTTTCAAAAGTTCGCTACGAAAAATGCCACGGTAGCGGCAGAAAGGGTCATGTTATTACCCAACATTTGTGGGTTATATAGAGTACAGTAGATCTTCGCTCAGTTCTGTAAGTAAACCTTACTTCACGGATGTCGGGATTCCTCCAAATTTCTTCATTTAGTGTTATAAAGAGCATTAGCGACTGTTTAAAAAGCTAAGCATACGTGTTTGTGGTTTATAATATTTTTACTTCCTGTCGAAGCTGTTGCTCCCACAGAAACGCCATTATAACTACTAGTACCCGACTGCAAAGCCGCAATGAGCCGTCGAAGCCAAAGCCTCTTGCCACTATTTTACCCATCACTATGGCATCAGTAGGTTAGGTAGTTGGTAGTAGGTAGGTGTAGTAGGCACCGTACCTGGTAAGACTTGGTAAAAGAGAAGAGTAGACAGTCCTCCCCAATACCTACATACAATAAATGTCACAATAAGCTTCAGGAAGTAACTATACAATGTGCTAGCTTTGGGCCTATTATAAGAAATTTTTAACTGGGCCTAACATACGTTTTCACAGTATGTGTGTAGTCTTCTAACTTCAGTCGCTGTCAGGACTGGTTCTCTCCGGGCACTGCGGCTTCCTCCACCAGAAGAAGTTAGCTTGCAGTAAGATCAGTGCCGACAGGTCAGACGATAGCGCCGTTTCAACGGCAATGTGTGACTGTCGTTAATCAAACCGTGTCGATGGCGCTGATTGGCTGACCTAAGCTGATCGCTGATTGGTCAGCTCACAAAATTTCGCAAATTCAGACCTAAAATGACACCATTTGCATTCTGGATGAGATTAAAATTTATAAAATTTACTTCTTGATTAATTCGGTGAATTACGTCTCAACTTCGGATATTTCCGGCCGTGAAAAACTATCCCCTACGGCCGCGAGATTTCTAAAAAATAATTCTTCGTCAATTTTAGAATATTTGACGCCGTTTTCACCCTCCGAAACGCGTAATAAGCTTTTTTGAAGTATTTTTTCAAATGCTCGAATCTCATTGGTTCCGGTGTTTGGTGACGATTTTCGTTGAAGATAACGAGGTTGGTCTTAAAGTATTTTTATTACAAATTAGAGGTGCATAGGATTGTGAATCAAACAAAGACGGGTGAAACAAACTCCTATTGAACTTTTTTCAATTTGTTATGCATACTTCCGCATCCGCAAGATGGCGGCCTCCATTGAGCGATTTGGTGCGTCAAAGCTTCGAAATTCTCAAGCCAAGGTATCCAGCAAAATCTGGCTTTTCAACACAATACGTACGCGTTCATTGACAACACCGGCTTCACCGGCTATAAGCTATTTATAAACGTTATCACTGCAGGAAAAACGCCTTGGGGAATTGGGACATTATTAGTATTAATATTGTTTTGCAATAACATTAACAATATGCGATTATCATTAATTTTGTTATTAAAAGCGTCTTTGGAAAAACGCCACGATAAATCTTCTTTGGAAATACGACACCATAAAGCTAATTTAACATTTATATACACCTCAACGTGCAACCGCAATGGCGGGTAAACTCGCTCGGGGGGAGAAAACCCCCTTGGGGAGAGGGGAAAATGAATGCGCTACAACCTTCATTGTGTAACCCTTGGTTATCCTGTCAAGTTTGGATGAGATCGGATAAGTCCGGTAACGACAGAATGTATTGGCGTCAAAAATTCATCAGACAGACAGACACAAATGGCGTATTTTAGTATGATTTATTTGCCTTTCACGTTCTTCTTTGTCATGACGGTGCACAAGCAACATCCTCATGCTGCCATCATGTGTTCATGTGTGCAGGCTTGGTACAATATAGTCGAAAACCTCAAACTGAGTGGGACATCGATACTCATTTGACCAAAGAAGACTTGCTGAAGGCCATTGAGAAGCTATCAATAATGGGTGGCATTCCAAAAACAGGTATCTTAAAATTCCACACTGATAAAATCCATAAATGAGAGCAATGCAGCACAGAGTGTGCAGGAATATATGAGTGGACTCCGTTTGTAAATTAGTCATGAAAACTTTCAAACACCTTTGATCTGATCCACATGCGATGTAAGGGGCACCTTTTCATGTAATGCGTGTTGTGTATGCAGGAGAGGCGCTCAAACACCTGCTGGAGAGCACGTTCGCGGACGGTATGGGTACGCGAGTGGGGGTTCCTCGTGCTGTTGTGCTGGTCACAGATGGACATTCAGAAGATGACGTGGCTGGACCGGCACAAGCCTTAAAAGAGGCCGGAGTGATTGTGTTCGTCATAGGTATGTCTATCAAACCTTGGCAGAGCCTGGCAATTGTGGCAGAGACAGATGTATGACTTGAGATTCATTATAGGTAAAAACACGAGATCATTATTGAAGACGAGAACGACACTCGGTAGAGAGTGCGACACTCCGCCAGGCTGAACAGTTTACGTTTTCCATGCACTGATAGGCCGGAGGTGGATTTCTTCCTGAACCAATAGCTAATCGGCTTGTTCTTGTCACTTTTTTTATTTATTACTTGCAAAATCAAAGATTTTTCAAGTATATTGGTCGGTTGAGTTTGTGGTCCTGTCTGTCTGTCTGTTTGTCACCGGCCTACAGGTCACAATTCTAAACCGATCGTCACGAAACTTCACCAAGTTCTATAGGTCGTCGCAATTGAAAAGCCTATTGTTTTTGAGATCAAAAGGTCAACATAGGCCAAAGGTCACCAACTTTGCTAAATTTCTAAAATCCTCAATTTTCATCCGATTGACTTGAAATTTCAAAAGGACTTGCATATCTGGTCACTGAATTCAACCACCAAGTATATTTGAGGTCAACATCGGCTAAAAGGTAAACATAGGCCGAATTTCTAAAATCACCAATTTTCAGTTGATTGACTTGAAATTCTAAGAGGATTTACATATATGGTCACGGACTTCAACCACCAACTATTTTTGAGGTCAACATAGGCCAAGTTTTTAAAATCCTCAATTTTCATCCGATTGACTTGAAAATTGAACAGCATTTGCATATTGAATCACTAAATAGGGAAACTAACTATTTTTGACCTCAAAAGGTCAAAGGTCAACTCAAGGTCAACCTTCCAAAATCATTTTTCATCTGAAAAATCGTCACTTTTCTTCCTGTTCACCCGAGCTTTGATCAAGATTGTCAATTTTAATCTTCATGAAATGGACAATTTGCTGTATCAATGGATTTTTTTTTCTTGGGGGTGTGGGGGGTCGATTTTGCAAGTATCGTGCTCCGCATGACGTCTTCTTGTTTATCGATTTTTGTATACAAGATCGAGGCTCGTGTAAGAGCTAACATTAATGACAAAAAAAAATAAACGGACACAAGACGAAATAAAGGGAGCGGGAGACAAAATAGGGAGAGAGGGGGAAGCACACAAGTAGAACAGTAGAGAACAGGGACAACGGGAGATCTGTGGGAGGGAGAGGACTTGGGAGGAGGGGGCATTGAGAGGGGGTTGGGGTGGGAGAAGTAAAAATGGACACAGAGGTTTAAAAAAAAAACACTTGCAGAACTCATCCACCAAGTTTGGTCATAAGCCGTCCACAACTTTTTGTGATGTCATGCTACATATCGATTTTGGCACAATCAATGGTGATGAATCACTGAAATGGTGATGAATCACTGAAAAAAACAACATCCGGATTCGAATTCGAATCTTCACAAAAATCGAATCGATGCTTGCTTGTCACACACACAACCTGTCCACCAAGTTTCGTCTGAATCCGTCCACAACTTGTTGAGATATCTTGATTTTTAAAAATCGTTTTGGCCCTCTCTCTCAATGGTGAAGAATTACTTTAAAATACTCAGATCCAGATCCGAATCTTCACCAAAATCTAATCATTTCGTCCTTGTCACATACACAAGCTCTTCACCAAATTTCATCCAAATCCGTGCACAACTTTGAGATATCTTGTTCACAAACAAACAGAAAGACAGACAAACAGGAGTGAAAACATAACCTCCATCCACCTTTGGTGGCGGAGGTATAAATGTTGATTGTGACATCATTTCGAGTGAATAATTAGAGAACATGATGACTGTGCATAAAAAATAAAAAATAAAAACCTTTAGAGGCCATTTTTCCCCACAGAGCAGGGGTTGGCCTTTTTAGGGTACCGTGGTCCCCTTTTTGAAGCAATGTTTTATGGCCGGATGCCCTTCCTGCCACCAACCCTGTTAGTCACCTCTTGCAACACACAGGGAATGACCAGTGAGCTGGTACTCAATTTGCCGACCGCAGAAGGATGACAGGCTGAGTCAACCCCGCTGGCGTTAATTTAGCGATCGACCGGGATTGCGAACCCAGGATCCTAGGATCCCAAGCCGGCACCCTAACCGCTAAGCCAACACCAGGCTATGATGACATGATGACTGTGCATGATGAATTAATATTTTCTGGATGATGACAAATTGCATTACTACCGGATTCGAGGCATAATTCAATCGAGGCAACGAACATTGACATGGTCTAAAAACTGATTGTGACAAGGACGATATAGTTCAAGTTTTATGATTAGTTCTGCGTTTGTGTTTCCTGGGCCCAACAACCCAACCAGAGGTCATAGAACACGTTACCCCACGCAATCTTGAGAACAAAGGACATGGGCGGGGTCTCCAAACAACACATTTGATTGGTCGTGAGGATGTAAAATGCCGTAATGTTTTGTCCAAGTACTGCCAAACTGAAGGGTTTTCAAAATGCCAAGAAGTGACGGGGAATCTGTATAAGATTCCTTGGAATGTGAGCAGAACTCTGAATTGGACACACAAATGAGATTAATCAAATTGGATTTTATCCAATCCGGTTTCACTTCTAACATGCCAAACCTTTTAATGTGAAACTGTTCAAACAGGAAACTTTTCAGATTTGACTGTATTTGACAGTCGCTATGACAGCCATAAAAAAAACAAAAATTCAAGGGACATGAAAACGATCCTAGCAGAAAGTTATTTTTTATTATGAAATCCGATTTTGTCGTTAGTTTCCCACCATTTTATGTATGTGCATGTGGAGAGCTGTTTAAAGCAAATGACAGTTGTAATTAAAAGGAAATCTGTCTGTTGCCGAAACATGTGTCGACGTGGATTTTTTTTTTTTTTTGGCCAGATGACAATTTTTTAACTGAATAGTACAAATGCTTGTGATGGTGACTGTGTCCCAAAACCGTAAATAGAGACGGAAAGAAGACAAACAAGAGGAACGTTATTAATTCAATATGTGTAATGAAAACCGTGATTTAAACTGATGAAAGATGGTCTCACCCTCCCTCTCGTTAATCAGAGAGGAAGAGGGTGAGAGAGAGGGAGAGAGAGCGTGTGTGTGTGTGTGTGTGTGTGTGTGTGTGTGTGTGTGTGTGTGTGTGTGTGTGTGTGTGTGTGTGTGTGTGTGTGTGTGTGTGTGTGTGTATGTGTGTGTGTGTGTGTATGGGTATGTGTGTGTATGGGTATGTGTGTGTATGGGTATGTGTGTGTATGGGTATGTGTGTGTGTGTGTATATGTTTGTGTGTGTGTGTATATGTTTGTGTGTGTGTATATATGTTTGTGTGTGTGTGTGGTTATGTGTATATGTTTGTGTGTGTGTGTGGGTATGTGTATGTGTGTGTGTGTATGTGTGTATGTGTGTGTGTGTATATGTTTATGGGTATGTGTATAAGTGTGTGTGGGTATGTGTATGTGTGTGTGTGTGTGTGTGTGTGTGTGTGTGTGTGTGTGTGTGTGTGTGTGTGACGTGTGTGTGTGTGTGACGTGTGTGTGTGTGTGACGTGTGTGTGTGTGTGTGACATACGAGTGTGTGTGACATACGAGTGTGTGTGTGTGTGTGTGACATATGAGTGTGTGTGTGTGTAAAACGAGATGAGCGTGTGCGCTTGTGCACGTGGTTTTGTGTGTGTATGGGTATGTGCTCAGTAAGTTTCATAAGCTCCAATCTTGCCAAATTATTCTTCTGTTCTCAAACCAATGACTGCTGTATAACAGTAAGACAACAGTAGTATTATTGAGGGCAATCTTAAATATGTGATCATGGTTTATAATTATTCACATGATGAATTTATTTAAGAAATCAGACAAAGAAGTTGTCATGCTTGGATATCCCAGGATAACTGAATTTAAGGGCTTAAATATGGTCAGATGTCCTCTCAGAGCATGAGTAGCTCGACCCCAGAGCTTCCAGGAGGAATCGCCTCATATGCCTGGGCGATCACCTGGACCACAAACTACTTGCTTTGCTTGTCGAATCACAGACGTCTACGTTAATTGACTCAGCCATGTACTTTAGAGCTTAATGAAAACCCTTCTGACATGTTCTGCGGCAGGCATGAAGAATGCAAAAAGACAACTTCTGGAAGCTATATCATCAAAGCCAATGTCGAGTTTCATGTTCCACCTGGATCGTTTCACGGAGCTTGATGCCATCGCAGACATTGTTTCCCAAGAGCTGTGCTCAAAACTCACCGAAAAAGGTGACTTTCCATAATTTGGTTCATCGGATGACTAAGATTGATCATTTGAATAACAATGATTGCTACTCATTTGTCTTTTCATTGACTTTAATTTCATGTGTGCTATGGTTTTGTCTTTTTTTCCTTTATCGTCTCTAAGGATATATATATATATATATATATATATATATATATATATATATATATATATATATATTGTCGTGCGACTCCGGTTAACACCAGAGACCGAGGATAGGCCTAAATGGTTTTAATTGAGGCGACGACCAAACACGGATTTGACTATCAAACGCGGGAGGAAGAAGGAAAATGGAAGGCTGTGGTAAAAGCACTTACCTTGGTGAAACGACGGCAGCTGCAGGGAAATTAATGCACGCAACACCGAATTAAAATGTACAAAAATAAAGATTTATTCACGGACCCGATAACAATGAAACGCGACGGCAATCAAATAAACTAAATCCTATAGTTGGGATCACACACACCAGACCTCAAATACAAACGAGGGACAAGAATCACCAAAAGAAAAACGTTCGTTATGTTTGGGCGAAATGTGTAATGGCCTCATCTGGTCCTGTCGTCTCGTCTTTGGCTGCCGTCCAACGTGGCTCCGTTCAGCCCTGATGCACCCACGAGGTCCCTCGCTCCAGCACCACAGCACCAAACACCGCTCCAAGCACAACGAGGTCCCACAGCAGGAAAAGCATGGTGCGTCCAACGCAGGCTAGCGGCTCCAAGCGAGGTCGATCTTCACACACGATCGGCCTGCCACGTCCCAGTCAGCTCTCCTGAAGCAAACGTGCCAGAAGCAAGTGAACTCCACTCAGGCTATGATTCAATCAACTCGGGCTGTGCAAGACAAAGCGCCGGATGTCCAAAAAGGGCTAGCTGCGCAAACAAGAGCACGAACCGCAAGAGCCGAAAGAGAGCAAGAGAGTAAGAGAGTAAGAGAGCACTGCCAGATGCAAGAGACTCAAGAGAGAAAATGGCATTCAGCGCTCCCTTAAATAACCTTCCCGCAGTGGTGACGTCAGCCCTGGCGCGCCACCCAATCAGTGCCCTCCACCGACTCGCCGGCTGGAGGTCCACGCTTACCGCGCTGCCCCTTCACTCGTTCCCTGTTCCGTGGTCATAGCGCGTGGCACTTGATGTGGCTAGGCCTGCCGGAGGTGTAGGTGGCGGCGGCCATCGGCGGTGCCCCGGCCTGGTTTCCTTGCCTGTTAGTCTTTCACAGTCATGTCAGGGAAGGGAGTTATTTAGTGTTGCACTAGGGACCTAACTACATGTCTATGTTGGTGTGCATTGCCATAAGGGACAACGGTTTAGCTACCAGGTGTGACACACAGGGGCGCCACTCTTTAATCCCTACACTACTTATCACTCAAACATCCTGGTATGCTCACAGGTATACTCTTAACGACAAAACGCCTACACATGAAACTTATTACAGGGCAGATTCCTTACCATGACAGACGAATACCTACCTACACAGATCTACCTGGCTCTACATATTGCTACCCCACCGACATAATATATATATACATATATATATACTAGTTTGGCTCGGCTCGCGCTTACTGAGGAATGGGCTTATTTTAGCTGAGGCTAATGACTGTACCTGAGTTGCTGTGTTGTCATGATTTACACCAATCATAATACAAACAATTACTTTGCACAAATGTATTTGTTGTGTTTGTGATATTACATATTTATAGGCAATTTAGGTTGAAGATTTAGGTTGAATGTTTTTTGTTTTTTTTCAAGAAAGAACCCCTCAGCACATACATAGGGGAGGGGTAGGTGCAGACTGGAAGTTTGGGACGATTACACCTCACCACCACGTAATTCAAAACACCTCACCACCAAGTAATTTAAAACACCTCACAGCCATAAAACACGCAATAAAAACACCTCACAGCCATAAAACACGCAATAAAAACACCTCACCACCACAAAATTAAAAACACCTCACCACCACGAAATTGAAAACACCTCACAGCCATCAAACACGTAATAAAAACACCTCACAGCCATAAAACACGTAATAAAAACACCTCACAGCCATAAAACACGTAATAAAAACACCTCACCACCACGAAATTGAAAACACCTCAGCCATAAAACACGTAATAAAAACACCTCACAGCCATAAAACCCGTAATAAAAACACCTCACCACCACGAAATTAAAAACACCTCACAGCCATAAAACACGTAATAAAAACCTCACAGCCATAAAACCCGTAATAAAAACACCTCACCACCACGAAATTAAAAACACCTCACAGCCATCAAACCCGTAATAAAAACACCTCACAGCCATAAAACACGTAATAAAAACACCTCACCACCACGAAATTGAAAACACCTCACAGCCATCAAACCCGTAATAAAAACACCTCACAGCCATCAAACCCGTAATAAAAACACCTCACAGCCATCAAACCCGTAATAAAAACACCTCACAGCCATAAAACACGTAATAAAAACACCTCACAGCCATAAAACCCGTAATAAAAACACCTCACAGCCATAAAACACGTAAAAAAACACCTCAGCCACGAAATTGCATACACCTCACCATCACGTCATTTAAAAACACCTCACCACCACGTAATTCAAAACACCTCATCACCAACTAATTCAAAACACCTCACCACCACGTAATTGTAAATACCTCACCACCACGGAAATCAAAACACCTCACCACCACGTCATTTAAAAACACCTCACCACCACATAATTCAAAATACCTCACCACCACGTGATTCAAAACCACCACAACGTTATGAAAAACACTTCACAGCCACGGAAACAAAAGTTTGAGGGAGTCGTTAAGTGACAACACATACACTGCCCAGATGTGTAGATATATAGATAAATGACTGTACCCGAGTTGCCGTTTTGTCATGGTTTAAACCAATCATAATTCAAACAATTATTTTGCACAAATGTATTTGTAATATATCACATTTTATAAACAATTGAAGTTGAAAAAAAAAAAATTCCCAAAAAAATTCCAAAAGAAAAATTGGAAAATTTTTCAGAAAAATACCCTTAGGACATACCGACCGGAGAGATATGTGCATACCAGAAGTTTGGTACGATTTCACAAAAGTTTGAGAAAGTAGTTCAGTGACAAGACAACACAACACAGGACAGATGCTGCACAGATATATATATTTATGTATGTGTACATGTCGAAAGATTTGTAGCTCAGGATTCATATTGTAAATGATAGTACACTGCAGTAAAATAAATAAAAATTCTTTATTAATAGCCTGACGTTTCAAGAACAAACTAGTTCTCTTCCTCAGAATTGTTGAGTGTGGTTGTTAACCGTTAAGTTCCGTTGGGGAGGGGACTGTTCACGTAATGGATTGGTCCAAGTCCTTGCCAATCACAGGGCTTCCCTCTACCATTTTCACAGGGCATTTGAATGCAGGGAAGAGGATTTTCACGACTCGGGAACCTATCACCCATTTTTCCATTGAAACAATGCCCCGCTATTTGCGGTTTCACAATTCGCGGATTTTCCAGGAACGTATCCCCCGCGAATAGCATGGTCCCACGGTTTAGGAAAATCCTGTTTCTGATCTATAGAAAAGGATCTGTTGAAAAGAAGATTCAACTAATCAGAAAATTTTATATCACTTTGGCTGCAAAGCTCCGATTGTCTAAACATACACGGAACGCAAGTTGGAATATAGGAAGGAAGAGGCTCAGCACTTTTGGCTTTTGATTTAGAAAAATTCAGGCTCTCTCCACATTGTCTCCTTGGGTTAGAAAGATTGTAAAGCTGGAACGTACACAGAAGATTACCCTGACTTGTCTACATAATTAAGGGCTCTTCTTTTTTTTCTTAAACCTGAAACTGTTAATGGGTTTTGGCAACCTTTAAGAGTAGACAGACGTACATTTTAATTCCTCGCCAATAGGTTTTTGCCTTCGTGGCTGAAAAGACAAAATGTTTGGCAATGATTGTTTCCACACTTACAAAAGTATTGCTTAGCAAACAAGCATAAAGCTTGTGTTTAGGATTTATTTAATAGCCTGTTAAGTCGGTGCCTGTATTGCCTGTCCGAATCAACTGTAGACATAAATAAATTCCTGCACAAGGTCTGAAGTTGGGAATTTTGATCGAAGCAGAGAGATAAGTCCGAAGTAAACTTTGGAGACACGAAAATACGCTTTGCAACGATCGTTTGTGTTTGACACACAATGTCTGCGGATGTTCTTGTTGTCCGGCCATAGAGATCGTCATGGGGATACAGTGGAGATCACTAACGCTGGAAGTGCATATTGTGACGGTCGGTGGGCCGTTTGGAACCGTATTGTAGAGCTTCCTTGATTATCATGTACACACTGAGTGCAGTTCATAATTTTCTCTCCTCTTGGCTCCCTCCTCTCTCATTCCCTCTGCCCCTCGTACTTTTGTCCCTCTTTCATTTGTTTGCTCCTTATCCACAGTATTTACAGTACATATACCTCATGTACATTTACAGTGTTTTCAAGACCTACCGTGAGTTTCATGTTAACAGAGTTTGCAGGAAGAAAGCCAGATTGAGATGGAATGCGCTGTTCGTAGTTTTTTGGCTGTGGTTGTTTGGCCTATGTTGGTCATAAATCCAGCTTGGCAAGGAAGAAGAGCAGCTGTTCTTTGTCTAATATAGCCAGCAATAATGCAAACATGGTTCCTCAGCTGTGCTGAATTCAGTTACAGGCAGTTGGCCTCTCATTCTGAACCCTCAATAGGTTGCAGTCACTTTGGGTAGAAACTTTGCAAAAAAACTGAAACCTTTTCTGAAATCAGTGTTTGTTCTACAAGGCCTGAGGTTAAAAATTGCATGACAAACTCAAGTATACACTTTTGTGAACCCATTGCATTCATTGCTGACTTTTCTACATCTGGCAACATCCCCACACCTTCCAGTACCTGTGACAGGATTGGATCAAGATCTCGTGCCTCCATCGGCCCTCAGGATTTCAGACATGACTGCCCGAAGCATGTGGCTGTCGTGGAATGCTCCGCCAGGTCCTGTGGAAGGTTATCTAATTGTCTATGCTCAATTGGTCGGTGGTTTCCCTCAGGAGGTACGTCCTATTGCACATGTACAGTTATTTTGGGTTGAATCTTGCATGATGAGTAACGCTGAGTGTAATTGTTCTTGCTCGACTTCTCACAGATTCAGGTGTCGAGGAACCAGAACTCAATGTTCCTAGAGAACCTGGAACCAAACACTGAGTATCACATCTCGGTGTCAGCATTGTATCACTCTGGCGAGAGCAAGAGTGTCACTGGGACTAAAAAAACACGTAATTGACTCTGGCAGACGCTGCACATCACATATTGTCTGTTTCATGAATATGCCCATGAAAGGTTTTATACCTGTGCTTGTATTCCTGCAGTACCTTTGCTGGATGCGAGGTCCCTTAGATTCCAGGATGTGACCTCAAGCACCATGGAAATTGCATGGCCGCCCTTGGATGGTGTGACTGGCTATACTATAATGTACTTTGCCCTTGGTGATGCAGTTGACGACCTGGAGGTACAATTTCCTTATTGGTACAATTCTGTTATTAATACTAAATCTGTACCTTGGGTGTGACTTTAGATTCTGTTACGTGGTCCTCTCGGTGACTACCTGGTCTCGGTGACCCCCGGACCGTGAGAGGAACTTCGCCAGAAAGATGTATTATATATGCGCTTTCGTAACGCAATCCATATGAATTCCACCCAAGAGAAAACTGATTTTCAATGATATATTTCAATGGTAATGATACCATACAATTTCAATGATACAATCAAGGATATATTCCCCGAGCAATCCACCATCAACAATTCACACTCAACAATCAATCCCCTAGATGATTAAGATGGCCATCTTACATACGTGTGTCCCCTTTTGTACTCACGACCCCCTTTGGTCTCTGTCCCTCACAATGTCTCTGGGCCCCTCCTGACCAAGATGATGGTCGGCTTCGCCGCACTCGGGCGGTTGAACGAACCCCGGGCGGACGTGTTTCCACCGGGCATGTATCGTACCGGGAACCACGGCTGCAGCCCCCTCCTGGCCAAGCGAAGCGGGTACTGTAAAGCAGGCAAAAGCCACACGCCGCTTGCAATGCGTGTTAGGCCCCAACGTGCGACCCGTACGCATCTTTGTAGACGGTGCCGCGAACGGTGCCAGACGCTGGGTCGGTGCACGGCCCCACGGCAGCTTGACGTGTCCACCGGGTAGGTACACGTCCCGGTAACTCCTCTCGCCAGACGGGCTTTGGAACGCAGCTTTTCCACGCGGCTCAATATCGATCCCACCTCTCGTCGGAGCGGGGCGAGGAAGAAGAATCCTCGTCGCTTCTCTCGACCTCGTGTCTTTTCTCTTCCGTTTCCGGTCTCTTTTTCCAGAAGGGCTCCTGACCCTCCAACCACAACAACCCTTAATCGACTACACATTGATAAGCAAAGACCTGAATAGTAATTCACATACATTCACATAAATATGTAACATTCCCCTTTACTTCCTGTTAGCACTGATGAGAATATCTCATGATGTTGTCACACTTGTGATATTGCCAGCTGGAAGAGTTGTATCATGGAGCTCACTTTCCTTCAGAGGAGATACTTCATCAGCTGTCATCTGTTTGTACCTGCTAGTGAGCATTGGAGATCTCCGTGATGTCTTTCGTAAATAGAACTGAGTCCCAGCAAATTGACTCCCAGATTGACTGTGTGGTTGACCGCATTCCCTCATTTTGATCCTTTTCTGACCATTTGACTACTGTGATGATCCCGGTGAGGCACCTCACGGTTTTCCTCCAATGGGAAATCAGATGGGCCTGAGCTCCTTACTTAATTACTAAGAAACTTTACAATTAATTTTATTACATCGATATTACATGAGAGTAGGAGGTGAAATATGTATCAACGATGATATACCATCCTCATTTTACCTTTTAGCATCATTTTGCAACGTCACAAAAACTCCTTACTAACCTGTCACACTATGGAATAGCACCTGAAAAGAACATTGCTATTAAAGAAATATATATATATATATATATATATATATATATCGTTTTGTCCATGTTTTGTTTATGAAGAAAACTGTTGGTCCTGCGACGACGTCATTGAAACTCACTGGATTGAGTCCCAGCACAGACTACACAGTGACAGTATTTCCGCTGTTTGGGACGGACGTTGGCGAGCCAATCACAGGACAACAAGTGACTGGTATGTACCACCCACAATAATTAAACCCTTATCTGTCTCATGGATTATTGTTTGTAATTGCATGAAATCTGTCATGTGTAATTCAAACAAAAGTATTTTTGGTAATGCATGAATAACATGTTTGACAGAGTAGTGCAGAGGTTACTTAATCTGGGTTCGATTCCAAACTCCTTTGAACGTTTGATGCTTTGCAGGGCATCGCATCACAAAGCGTGCCATCGCTCGCTAGACGTAAAGCCTGGCGTCCCGTCTGCTCGCAATAGCTGGTGGAGTTGAAATATATATATATGTATATATATATGTATATATATATATATATATATATATATATATATATATATATATATATATATATATATATATATATATTGTCGTGTGATTCCCCAGGTGAACACCACAGGGCTCACGAATGGCCAATAGCGAGCTTTTACTCAGTTCAGTTCAATTGCTGACTTTACTATATAGCGTGGGAGTGTGGCGGACACAAAAGCCCACTGGCGTGGTGACATCATTCCGCGCACCAAGTGGGCGGTGGCCACGCCCGAGGGGTAGGCGTGGCCTCATGATATACACCGGGCGCGCAGCCCGGAGCGCGCCAGTGTTACAGTGAGCTCCTGAAATAAAGACGCTTATAAGTTACCGCTTGTCCGCTTCCTCCTTGCTCGCAAGCAGCGCGCTTTACTGGTGACCCCCTCGACGTTGGATCTGCCGGAGCGATCCTTCCACACGCGACGCCATTGCCATGGCCAACTTCATCAAACTTCCCGAATTTTGGGAGGCTCAGGCCGAAGTCTGGTTCATCCAGGCCGAAGCCCAATTTCAGCTTCGGCGCCTCACCGGCGATGACACGCGCTATTGCCATGTCGTCACCTCCCTCGGGCCCGGCACGGCCGCTCGAGTTGTGTCCGTCCTTCGCCACCCACCGGGCGGCCACAAGTACGAGGCACTCAAGCGGCTACTCCTAGCCACGTTCGGCCTCACGGACGACGCATGGGCCGACCGCCTCCTGGATCTCCCCGAGCTCGGTGACACGCGCCCGTCGGTCCGAATGGACCATATGCTGTCACTGTTGGGCGACGAAGCCCCCGGTTCTCTATTCCGGGCGCTTTTCCGTCGCCAACTTCCAGCGCAGGTTCGCCTCGCGTTGGCCGGGACCGGGCTAACGGAACCCCGAGCATTGGCAGCCGAGGCGGACAAGTACTTCGCCACTTCGCGGGCGAGAGTCGGCGTGGCCGTCACGGCCCTCGTGGCTGATGCTGCTGATGCTGCTGCTGATGCTGCTGCTGATGCTGCTGATGCTGCTGATGCTGCTGCTGATGCTGCTGATGCTGCTGATGCTGCTGCTGATGCTGCTGCTGATGCTGCTGCTGATGCTGCTGATCCACAGCATCAGCTTATACAGCATACGCAGCATGCTGATACGCACCTCGTGACCGCCGCCACGCCCCGCCCACCGCCGCGGCGAAAACCGCCACCGCGGGGAAACCCGCCAACTCCACCGGCCTGGCGGAGCCAGCCGCGCTCCTCCAGCTCCACCACCTGGTGCTGGTTCCACGCCAAATTCGGCCACAAAGCTCGGCAGTGTCATCCGCCATGCTCCTTCAACAGGTCGGGAAATGCCCGGGCCGGCGCTCAATAGTGGCGATGAGCGCCGGCCGTTCGAGCAGCCTGCTGTTCATAACGGACACCTTCTCCGGGCGCCGTTACCTGTGCGACACGGGAGCGCAGGTGAGTGTCGTTCCCGCCGGCACGTCAGACAAGCACGCCGCGGGTGGGGGCCCCGCGCTGCTTGCCGCGAACGGGACGCCCATCCGTACGTACGGAAAACGCTGCCTCTCTCTGCGGTTCGGAGGGCAGGTTTTCCGATGGACGTTCGTCACCGCCAACGTGCCCATGGCACTGCTTGGCGTGGACTTCCTGTGCGCTAATGGGCTCCTGGTCGACGTCAAGAGCAGACGTCTTGTCCAGGCCGAGACGTTCAGCTCGCTCGCTTGTGCGTTGCCCAGCTCAACGAGCGGCTTGCCAAGCGGCTTGCCGAACGGTTCGGTTCCGGCCACGTTGGTCTGTACGCTTCCGGCAGCGGACGCATTCACCCGCCTCCTCGCCGGCTTCCCGGCCCTCACGCGGCCCACCTTCTCGGCGGGGGCCGTCAAGCACGGGGTGGCCCATCACATCCCCACCGTCGGGCCACCGGTCTACGCCCGGGCACGCCGCCTCGAGCCGACGAAGCTGGCGGTGGCAAAAGCGGAGTTCGCTACCCTGGAGTGACTCGGCATCGTTCGGCGCTCAGAGAGCGCTTGGGCATCGCCGCTGCACATCATGCCGAAGCCCGGCGGGGGATGGCGACCGTGCGGGGACTATCGCCGTCTCAATGACGCCACGACTCCCGACCGCTACCCCGTCCCCCACATTCAGGACTTTTCCGCCCGTTTGGCGGGCATGTCCTTCTTCTCGAAGGTGGACCTCATACGCGGCTACCATCAGGTCCCCGTCAGGCCGGAGGACGTCCTGAAGACGGCGGTCATCACGCCATTCGGACTCTTCGAGTTCCTGCGCATGCCCTTCGGTCTGAAGAATGCGGCTCAGGCGTTCCAGCGACTGATGGACAGCGTCCTGCGTGACTTGGATTTTGTCTACGTCTACCTGGACGATATCCTCGTCGCCAGCGCGTCCCGCGAAGAGCACCTATGCCACCTCCGCACGCTCTTCGAACGCCTGGGCCAGCATGGCCTGATTGTGAACCCCGCAAAGTGCCGGTTCGGCGCCACCATAATCGATTTTCTGGGGCACCGTGTCACCAGGCACGGAGCCGTCCCCCTGCCGGCCAAGGTGGAGGCGGTGAAGGGGTTTCTGCGCCCCCGCACGATCAGAGGGCTGCAGGAGTTCCTGGGCATGGTGAACTTTTACCATCGGTTCCTGCCCCGTATCGCCCAGCTCCTGCGCCCCCTGCACGAAGCTCTCCGAGGTAAGCCAGGCAAAGGCGACGTTACCTGGACCGAGCAGATGGACACGGCGTTCACGGGCGCGAAGCTCACCTTGGCTAACGCCACCATGCTCGCGCACCCGGCGCCCGATGCACTGATTGCCCTCACCACCGATGCCTCGGACTACGCGGTGGGTGCGGTGCACGAGCAATGGGTGCGTGGAGCTTGGCAACCGCTGGCGTTCTTTAGCCGGCAGCTTCGCCCGCCCGAACGCCGTTACAGTACCTTCGACCGCGAGTTGCTCGGGCTTCACTTGGCGGTCAGGCACTTCTGCCATCTGCTCGAGGGCCGTGCGTTCACTGCCTTCGTCGACCACAAGCCGCTGATCTTCGCGATGGGCAAGGTCACCGAGCCGTGGTCGGCCCGGCAGCAGCGTCACCTCTCGGCCGTGTCCGAGTACACGACGGACATCCAGCACGTCGCGGGGAAGGACAACCCGGTGGCGGATTGCCTTTCCCGGGCCGTCGCCCACGCAGTCCACCTCGGCATCGACTATGCCCGGATGGCAGCGCACCAGGCCGCTGACCCCGACGTCCAGGCCTTGCGGATCGCCGTCACGGGCCTCCGCGTCACCGAGGTGGCATTCGACGGCGCGGGCGCGGCCCTCTTGTGCGACGTCTCCCTCGGGCGTCCTCGCCCCATCGTGCCCGCGGGCTGGCAGCGCCAGGTGTTTGACGCCATCCACGGCCTGTCCCACCCGGGCGCGAGGGCCTCCCAAAGGCTGATCGCCGACAAGTTCGTCTGGCATGGCCTCCGGAAGGCCGTCCGCGGCTGGGCCAGGACGTGCCTCGCGTGCCAGCGCGCCAAGGTGCACCGGCACACCCAGGCCCCGTTGGCCCCGTTCACGGTGCCGGAACGCCGGTTTGACCACGTCCATGTGGACCTGGTGGGACCTCTGCCCCCCTCGCGGGGTTTCACCTATGTCCTCACCATGGTGGACCGCACCACCCGGTGGCCGGAGGCCGTGCCCTGGGCGTCGACAACGGTGGCCGATGTCGCGCAGGCTTTCATCGCCACCTGGGTCGCCCGGTTCGGCGCCCCCTCAGACATCTCGTCCGACCGCGTCCCCCAGTTCACCTCGGAGCTCTGGGGGGCGGTCGTGCAGGGGCTCGGGGTCCGGCTGCACCGAACCACGGCCTACCACCCCCAGGCTAACGGCCTGTGTGAGCGATTTCACCGCTCATTGAAGGCCGCGCTCCGGGCCACCCTCCGCGACGGTGGCTGGGTCGACAGGCTCCCCTGGGTCCTGCTGGGCCTCCGGACGGCGCCCAAGGAGGACCTGCGTGCATCCGCGGCGGAGTTGGTCTTCGGGCAACCACTGCGGGTGCCGGGCGAGTTCCTCCCCGACTCCACGGCACCATGGTCCGCGGCACAGCAGCGCTCCGCTCTGCAAGAGACCGCCCAGAGGTTCGCCCCGGTGCCAACGGCATGCCACGGGCACCCACCGACGCACGTCGCCCCGGAGCTTCGCACGGCGGAGTACGTCTTCGTCCACCACGATGCCCACCGGACAGCACTGCGGCCCCCGTACAACGGGCCTTTCCGCGTGCTGGAGACCGGGGCGAAGCACTTCACCCTGGACATCGGCGGTACTCCTGACCGCGTTTCGGTAGACTGCCTCAAGCCAGCCCACCTCGACGTGGACCATCCACCGCCAGTGGCCCGACCCCCACGTCGGGGCCGCCCCCCTGCGGGCGGACCCCCAGCCCCGCCGCCTCGCCGCCCCCCGGTCCTGCACCCATCCCAGGGGCATCCAGGGGCATCCCACCTGGCATCCCTGCACCCCGGACGCCGCCGATCG
Source organism: Myxine glutinosa (assembly GCF_964187855.1). Lineage (NCBI taxonomy): Eukaryota > Metazoa > Chordata > Myxini > Myxiniformes > Myxinidae > Myxine > Myxine glutinosa. Next base: position 84,750,128 of record NC_136273.1, read on the forward strand.
CCAGGGGGCGCTTCGGCCGGGTCATTCGTCTGCCCCGCAAACTGGCCCTCCAGGTGCGCGGGAATTCTGGGGGGGCGCGTGTGGTGGACACAAAAGCCCACTGGCGTGGTGACATCATTCCGCGCACCAAGTGGGCGGTGGCCACGCCCGAGGGGTAGGCGTGGCCTCATGATATACACCGGGCGCGCAGCCCGGAGCGCGCCAGTGTTACAGTGAGCTCCTGAAATAAAGACGCTTATAAGTTACCGCTTGTCCGCTTCCTCCTTGCTCGCATGCAGCGCGCTTTAGGAGGAAAGAAAGGGAAAAGGGGAGGAAGCTGAATCGCTTACCTGAGCGATCCCGCCGGGCAGTCTTCAACCTGCAGAAAATAACAAAACAAAAACCGGGTTTAGAAATGTACAGAAAATAACGAATGGATTTATTAAAAACGGAAGCCAATAACAAGAAAACGCGATGGTAAAACTAAATTTCCTAAATGGGATCATCCACACCAGACTTAAACACAGACAAAGGGATTAAATAACGTTGGAAAATAAAAACGTGTGGTTTATCGTGCACTTAGCTCTGATTAGCTCAGGGGGGAGGGGGAGGTCTCGCCAGGGTCTGCAAATGGGTCCGGCCGGCGTTGCACGCGAAGCGCGCATGTTGGCGGGAACTAGGCCTCGTTGCACCCGTTCGCACTGCAGCGCTTGTACTAGGCCTCGTCATGCTGCAGCGGCAAGCCGCGCATCGTTTCCACCTGTAAAACTCTGCACGTCTCCCGGTGGCGTCTCTGAACACGGCCGGTCCAAGCACAATCGTCCCGAGGTCCAGAACGAGGGACAAGAGCAACGAGGGACAAGAGCAACGAGGGACAAGAGCAACAATGGAGCAAGAGATAGGAAGGCAAGAGTGAAGGCAATGAGCAGAGGGCAAGAGAAGAGGGCAAAAGAGAAAATGTCAGTCCGAGAGTTTTTTAACGTCGGGTTGTGACGTCATCAGCTCTTCTCCACCAATCAGCCTGCAGACCACCACTGCTTGCTCAGCTCTCCACCAGTCAGAGCGCCGCTTCTTGCCCGCTCTTCTTTCACCAATCGATGAGTGCCTTCTTGCTCCACCCTGGCCAATCAGCGAGTCCTTCTTACCCCGGTCTTCCTGTTGGTCAACCCCGCCCAAACACCGTCCTTCTGGGCGTGGCTCTCGGCCTGCCAGAGCGATGCGTGCTTGCAAAGTCGGGGTTGTCAGCCCAAGTGTTGATGTCTGGCTTCTGGTTGGTTTTATTGTAGTGTGGTTGAATTAATGGGCATTTCCTCTCTAGTGTCTACAGTGCGGTGCCAAAAGAGATAAAGGATAAATTACTGAGGTTTGACAAACAGGGGAATTAACATAATCCCTATACTAGTTAACATGCCCCATTCCTCGTAATAGAGACGAAGATACACCAAACTCCGACATTCAGCTAAACAAAACTTATTACATGGTGATAGTTCTTACCTGAGGCGCGTGCGATTTGGTCTCTTCCGAAGACAGAAGCCTCTTCCGGAAGATTGCTTTGCGCCGAACAGGCAGAAGAGAAGCAAGATGGCGGCCAAACATGTATTACTCGCGCTCATGATGAAAGAATTAGACAAAGATGACGCAAATATCCAGATTGTGTTTTCACTTGCAAGTTTTGCTGCGTAAGTATAACCTCTTCTCTTCCGCCTCTTCTTCCTCTTCCTCTTCTAACCGCCTCTTCTGCTGGATAACGGAAGAGGCAGAAGAGCTTCCGAGAAGAGAAGAGTCCAAATCGAACGACCGAAAGAGTCTTCCGGAATTCTCTTCCTCTTCCAGAAGTGCAAATCGCACGCGCCTCTGACATCCAGAGCATGATACCTACACAAATCTACCTGACTACATATCACTGCCTATCCCACAGACATAACAGTATATATATATATATATATATATATATATATATATATATATATATATATATATATATATATATATATATATATATCTATATCTATATATCTATATCTATATATATATATATATATATATATATATACACAAAGAATTAAGTTAAGCACCCCCCCGTTTTTTTACAACCTCGCACATTACAAGTTTGTTGTCGTCAAAACAGTGTAATATACCCATGATATTGCTATATTTTCTGGAGAAGTGATATTATGGTCACATAAAAACATAACAATCATGCCGTTTTCAATATTTTATTCTGAATAATTTAAGGTGAAATTTTTTGGGAATTTTAGGCATATTTTCACCTCAATTTAAGTATGGAGCTATAGGTCCATCACGGACAGTGTGGATGACGTTTATGTTTTCTAACGTACAGTCATTGTTCTGAGAAGACCTCTAGCGATCTTTGCGTCAATAACGTGTGTAGGACCCACGTGATCGGATCACTGACTCAACCCTACGTCTCATAGACCCTGTAAGCCGTCGTATGCGTTGCTGTGGCAGGTTGTTCCATTCCCGATGTAATGCACGTTCCAATTCATCCAGATTGGCTATTGGAGGGACCATCTTCGCAATTTGTCGTCCCAACATGTCCCAAACGTGCTCGAGGGGGTTCAGGTCAGGACTGTACGCAGGCCAGGGGATGGTTGTCACAGCACCTTGCTCCATCCGATCACGTGGGTCCTACACACGTTATTGACGCAAAGATCGCTAGAGGTCTTCTCAGAACAATGACTGTACGTTAGAAAACATAAACGTCATCCACACTGTCCGTGATGGACCTATAGCTCCATACTTAAATTGAGGTGAAAATATGCCTAAAATTCCCAAAAAATTTCACCTTAAATTATTCAGAATAAAATATTGAAAACGGCATGATTGTTATGTTTTTATGTGACCATAATATCACTTCTCCAGAAAATATAGCAATATCATGGGTATATTACACTGTTTTGACGACAACAAACTTGTAATGTGCGAGGTTGTAAAAAAACGGGGGGGTGCTTAACTTAATTCTTTGTGTATATATATATATATATATTGTTACGGCCTGAAGCACACCAAGCCAAGCCTTCAATCACATTGTCTTTATTTATGGATTATCACACGAAAATCTCTTCCCACACATAAAACCAAGAAGGGAGAAAAGAGGGAAAAACCCGAATAGGCCAGTCCAAGAGTAGGCAGGTCCAAGAGTAGGCAGGTCCGAGAGTAGGCAGGTCCGAGAGTAGGCAGGTCCGAGAGTAGGCAGGTCCGAGAGTAGGCAGGTCCGAGAGTAGGCAGGTCCGAGAGTAGGCCGGTCCGAGAGTAGGCCGGTCCGAGAGTAGGCCGGTCCAAGAGTAGGCCGGTCCAAGAGTAGGCCGGTCCAAGAGTAGGCCGGTCCAAGAGTAGGCAGGTCCAAGAGTAGGCAGGTCCAAGAGTAGGCAGGTCCAAGAGTAGGCAGGTCCAAGAGTAGGCCGGTCCAAGAGTAGGCAGTTCCAACAATAGGCCCCATGGCAGGGCCAACAGTAGGCCCCAAGGTAGGCCCAACAATAGGCCCCAGGGCAGGCCCAACGGTAGGCCCCAAGGCAGGCCCAAAAGTAGGCCCCAGGGCAGGCCCAGTGGTAGGCCCCAGTGCAGGCCCAGCACGAGGGTAGGAGTAGGCATGTCCACGAGTAGGCCCCAAGGCAGGCCCAACAATATGCCCCAGGGTAGGCCCCGTAGTAGGCCCCACAGCAGGCCCAACAGTAGGCCCAGTGGTAGGCCTCAGGGCAGGCCCAGCACGAGAGGGTAGGAGTAGGCAAGTCCAGGAGTATGCCCCAAGGCAGGCCCCAGTGGTAGGCAGCAAGAATTCGATCAACGTCACCCTTCAGGTGGAGATTGCAGCGGGACACTCCACAACCCCCGAAAAAGCACTCTGCCATAAGCCCTCCTCCAAAATGGCCACTCACTCCTCTGAATCACCTTCCTGGCCACACCCCTGCCCCACAGCCAATCATACACTTTATACACATGGACCAAACCACTTGGTCTAACTCACAGGGGGGTGTGGGGGGAAGGAAGAAGAAAAAGGTCACAAACCGTAACACCTCCCCCCCCTTAAAGAAGAAAACTTTACCCCAAGAAAAGTTTTCTTTTACAAAGGCAGGATAAACAGTGCGAGCATAAAGTTAACCCAGCATAAACAGTGCAATAAACAAACAGCCATCTCTCCTTGTGACATTTACAGGCATCATAGCTCATAATACCTTTTAAGCATAGTAACGTGGCACACCCGGTGGGGTTTCCATCTGTCATGGGTCCGCACCACGTAGTTCACCTCACTCAGTTTTTTTTTCGACCCAGTAGGGACCGCTAAACTTCGCCAATAGTGGCTCCCCAGGCAGAGGTAGTGAAACGAGCACTTTTTCTCCAGGCCTAAAATTACGAGCTGTCGTATTCAGGTCAAAACGGGCCTTCATTACTCGCTGAGGTACTTTCAAATGTTCCTTGGCGACATTGCAGGCGGTGGTAAGTCTTTCCCGGAAAGTACCTACATTGTCCCGAAGGTTAGGGTTCTCCGTCTCTTCGAGAAATCTCTCTTTCACTACTGGGGAAACACAAACCCTATTGCCAGCCAAATCATTTCCCAGTACGAAACTAATACCCTCGATGGGGAGAGTGGGGACTATTCCTACCATCACGGGTCCTGTGACCAAATCAGACTTCAAGTTCACCCTATGTAAGGGGACTGGGACATAACGACCTGCATTGCCCTGGATTAAGGCACTCGCTTTCCCCGAACTACTCAAAGTCAATGGGAAAACGGTAGACAACATCAACGACTGGGCGGCCCCAGTATCCCTCAGAATAACCATGGACTTGACTTTCCCATCCCAAGACACTTGGCCCTTTGACACAAAGGGTTTATAATGGTCCTGTACGGGGCTCGGAAGGTCCGCAGTATCCTCAGCCTTAACTGTAAGGGCATGATCCCTGTGGCTGTCCACTTTGGTTCGAACCAATGAAATAGGTCCAACGGAGTCTCCCTGCTTCTCCTCCCTTTGCAGTTTCCAACAATTCGACTTCAGATGTCCCCTCTGTTTACAGTAATAACACGTGGGGGCCGGTCCCCAGCAAGATGCCTGACGACCACTCAAACTCTCTACCCAGAGACGGCCGCACCAATGGACCCCTATGGTCTGTCCACTTCCCCTCTGACCGGTCCTCACTAACCCCCTTCTTGTTATCCCAGGTAGTACCGTAATGAGGAAAACCAAGGCCTCTCTTATGGGTAAGTTCATAATCATCTGCACCAACAGCAGCTTTTTTCAACTCACCAACCTTATGATCCGTAAGGTGTGTCCTAATGTCCCAGTGGATACTGTTACTAAACTCTTCCATCAAGATAACCTCCCTTAGATTACCATAGGTCCTATCCACTTGTAGAGAACGATACCACCGATCAAAACTCATTTCCTTCTCCCTCGCAAGTTCAACAAATGTCTGCCAAGCCTCTCTTTTTAAGGTTCGGAACTTCTGCCGGTATGCTTCCGGAACTTGCTCATAGGCTGACAACACAGCCTTTTTAACAGCCTCATAATTCTCTGACTGATCCTCCGACAGAGCTGAATACACTTCCTGGGCTCTCCCTATGAACCCACTTTGTAGTAGCAGGGTCCAGTATTGTACGGGCTACTGGAGACGTTTTGCTGTCTTTTCAAAAGACCGAAAAAACGTTTCCACCTCCTCCTCGTTAAACTTGGGAACAAGCCTAATGTTCCGAGCCACATCAAAGGAACGGGGGAGATCATTTTGACCCCCACCTGAATCGATGGAAACCGGTTGGACCTGTCCCACCTGAATTTCTAATTTTCTTAACTCAAACTCTCGTTGTCATTCTTCTTTTTCTCTTTCAAACTCTCTTTGCCGTTCCTTCTAACTTTAGTGTGAGCTGACTTTCTTCTGATTCTATCCGGGCCAATTCTAAGGCTTTACTCCTCAATCTTACCCCTGGTTCTAAACCCATGTGACTGACAATAGCCGAAACAATCTCCGCCTTTTTCATACGAGATGTCCCACTAACCCCAAGATGATCAGCTACAGCTCATAACTCTACCTTACATAACAGTTCTACATCTTGCACTGATAGCCCCTTCTTCTCCACAAATTCCTTCACTTCAAAATCCATCTCCTCAGCCATGGTGTACGACTGCAGTAAATATAGAAGTATCAGCACCATAAACAAAAGTCAAATTATCTGCCAATGAGGAAACTTACTACTGCGAAAAAACAAAAAAAATCCAAGAAAGGTATCATGTAATCCAGATCCCGGACGAGCCCCCAATTTGTTACAGCCTGAAGCACACCAAGCCAAGCCTTCAATCACACCATCTTTATTTATGGATTATCACATGAAAATCTCTTCCCACACATAAAACCAAGAAGGGAGAAAAGAGGGAAAAAGCCGAATAGGCCAGTCCAAGAGTAGGCCGGTCCAAGAGTAGGCCGGTCCAAGAGTAGGCCGGTCCAAGAGTAGGCCGGTCCAAGAGTAGGCAGGGCCAAGGGTAGGCAGGGCCAAGAGTAGGCAGGTCCAAGAGTAGGCAGGTCCAACAATAGGCCCCAGGGCAGGCCCCGTAGTAGGCCCCACGGCAGGCCCAAAAGTAGGCCCAGTGGTAGGCCCCAGTGCAGGCCCAGCATGAGAGGGTAGGAGTAGGCAAGTCCACGAGTAGGCCCCAAGGCAGGCCCAACAATAAGCCCCAGGGCAGGCCCCGTAGTAGGCCCCATGGCAGGCCCAACAGTATGCCCAGTGGTCGGCCTCAGGGCAGGCCCAGCACGAGAGCGTAGGAGTAGGCCCCAAGGCAGGCCCCAGTGGTAGGCAGCAAGAGTTCGATCAACGTCTCCCTTCAGGTGGAGAGATTGCAGCGGGACACTCCACAACCCCCGAAAAAAGACTCTGCCATAAGCCCTCCTCCAAAATGGGCACTCACTCCTCTGAATCACCTTCCTGGCCACACCCCTGCCCCACAGCCAATCATAGGCTTTGTACACATGGACCAAGCCACTTAGTCTAACTCACAGGGGGGTGTGGGGGGAAGGAAGAAGAAAAAGGTCACAAACTGTAACTATATATACTGTAACTTCTCCCCATCTTGTCTACCGCTCCCGATGTTATTTGTTTTGTGTGTCTGTTTGTCTTTCTGTGTGATTAATGTTCGCTCTTTCACGAGCCTCGATCTTGTATACCAAAAAAAAAAAAAAAGTGCATTCAGAAAGTATTCAGACCCCTTAACTTTTTTCACATTTTGTTATGTTGCAGCCTTTTGCTGAAATCGTTTAAATTCATTTTTTCCCCTCATCAATCTACACTCAATACCCCATAATGACAAAGAGAAAACAGGATTTTAGAAAGTTTTGTAAATTTATTAAAAAGAAAAAACTGAAATATCACATTTACATAAGTATTCAGACTCTTTGCTATGACACTTGAAATTTAGCTCAGGTGCCTCCCATTTCTCTTGATCATCTTTGAGATGTTTCTACACCTTGATTGGAGTCCAGGGTTAGGGTTGTTAGGGTTTCTTGCATGCTTAAAACATTTCATTAAAACTCCAAGTGATCTTGTATTTTTCATTCGACACACCAAACAGGCCCATCTTGTTGAATGTTACACACCTCATAATGATGTTCAGTTCACTCAGGAATCCTTTTAATTAAGGTTCTTTTATATCTCGATATCATCATTGCAAGAAAAGTTAATCCAGGTTTTTTGAAATATTTCACGAATTCCTGAAGATAAGGGATCCTTTCAGTTCTCAAACAAAAACTTTTTTGAACTTGGACTTCACTCGCCTGTTTCAGTCCACTGTAGGACAAAGGCCTCCCTAATTACCACATGGTATGTTCTTATCTATTCTCTGCTATTCGCGGATGTTGTACTGCAATGTCTTTCAAATTTGCGTCTCCTTATAATTATTGGTTTCATCTGCTGCTTCTTCCAGGTCGAGTTTGGTTCTTTTTCTTTTTATTCGGCATGACATTTTGTTTTCAGATTGTAGTCGGCTCACCGCCGGATGTCTGTCTCGGTACTTCTTGATGATTTGCCATTCTTGGTTACTCGTTTTATCCGTATATGTTTGCAATTCACGATTTACTCACTCTCCACAATGTTCGGTTCTCGAAGTTCGTCCATTGCTTTGACTGACTGTGCGAGCAGTACCACATCAGAATAGTGAACGTGACATATCTATTCCTGCCCCCCATCTGAGCTGGCAATGCTTTTTCTCAGTCCGTTTGTGATTATTGTTATTATTGTTCATCGGTTGTCTGTTCTTCTTCCTCTGTGACCATCCCATTTCCATTTCAGTTATTTTCATTTTTCGACTGATGTGCCTTGAATTTCGTTAATGCTTCTTTTCTTAAATTAATAATTGCTTTCTTCAACTAGAACAGTACTCGTTAGAGAGCAAACCTCCGCCACGCTAAGCAGTTTACGTTTTGTATCCCACTGATAGTCCGGATCTGCATCCGGACCTGAACCAAAATCGAATCGGCTTGTTCTTGTCACCTATTCAACTCATCCACCAAGTTTTGTCATAACTCATCCACAACTTTTTGAAATATTGTGCTAGATATAGCCTGGTGTTGGCTTAGCGGTTAGGGTGCTGGCTTGGGATCCCAGGATTCTGGGATCGAATCCCGGTCGTATCACCGAATTAACACCAGGGGGGTTGACTCAGCCTGTCATCCTTCTGAGGTCGGCATATTGAGTACCAGCTCACTGGTAATTCCCTGTGTGTCGCAAGAGGTGACCAACAGGGTTGGTGGCAGGAAGGGCATCCGGCCAAAAAACATTGCTTCAAAAAGGGGGACCACGGTGCCCGGAAAAGGCCAACCCCTGCTCTGCGGGGAAAAATGGCCTCTAAAGGTGGTTCATTTTCATATAGTTTTTAGCCCCATCTCTCATTGGTGAACAATCACAAAATTTAAATAATTCTCGAATCCAGATTCAAATCAGGATCTTCACCAAAATTCCCCCAAGCCCCCCCCCCCCCCACCTCTAATTTTTTTTCATGAAGGCATCATCACAAACAGAGCGAGTTGATTTTTTTATTATTATTTTTTGTAGTATTTATTTTAGTTTTTTATTTATTTTAGTAGTATTTTTTTTCATCATCACAAACAGCTTTTCATCATCACAAACAATGTCATCATTGAGCGAGCCAAATAATTATTTGACCGAAATTACAGTAAGTATAATTTGTTGATACTTCAAGTACAATAAAACCAACACAACCATCCCCGCAGTGACTCTATAGATAATATATGAAGGTTGCACTAAAATGCACAAAAGTTAACAGGCCTCTGGAGGAAGATGAACTTGTTCTAGATAGAACCGAAAACAGTGATTACCTGCTCTACAGTATATGCATTCGGAAAAATACAAAATCGCTTCACATTGCGCGTGAAAGATGAAAAAAATGCTTCCAACTTGGAAAAACTCAGAGCTGATCCTGATCCACAAAAGAGAGGCAAGATGGAGCTGAGGGATCGTCATCCAATTGGCCTGCTCTCCAATGTTTATATATTGTTCATAAAAGTGATAAACAACTGGAATACGTCATCTAAACTGGACAGTAATCAACCACGGGACCGAGCAAGGAGGTTTTTGGTAATGGAAAGTCATTCGATCAATAGTTCAGCTTCTGGAAAAATAAAAATCAAGAGAATATAGACTGCGTCCTCATCCCTCACATTTAATGGTTACGAAAAAGCCTTTAAAAGAGTGCAACTATGGATGGGTAAACGTATTAAGTGAAGTCTGCGGTGGTGGAAGAGTGACCTCCAGCCCGCATTAAAGCATGGCAAGACCAGGATCAATAGAGGAGCCAGACAGGGCGGCACAACATCCCCCAAAATGGGTTCATCGAGTGCCGCAAAGGAGTGTTCCAACAGCTACAATGGGACAATAAAGGAACAATTCTCAATGGTGAAAGACTAAACCATCTACGATTCGCAGACAGCAATGTTTTAATGCTCCAAACAACACCGAGGAATACCAGACTCAGTGGGATAATGATTAGCGTGCGGTCTGAGTCTGGGAAGTTGATGGTTCAATCCTGATCCTGGCGAGTCATACCAAAGACTAAAAAAGTAAAGTAAAGACTAAAGTCCCCGTGTGCGACTGACATCTTTTTCCCAATGGTTTCTGAGAGGATTTTAAAGTAAATTACCTGAAGTTGAGGGGAACCCCCTTTTCAGCTTCTTATAGGGGGTGGATCAAGATGGGCAGCGCAACACCATGATATTTTACCGTTCTGATGCATCGTACCAAATTTGGTCCATATCGGTCATGTCGTTTGTTAGGAAAATGTTTCAGTGAATATGAGGGATTAGGGGAGGGAGCCTGTGGCCCTCTTTCCAGGGGAGATACAGCCGTGGGGAGCACAACTTAAGATTAGGGCATGGCGACGATGCCGCATGGGCAGTTTCGTCTGGATCTGGTTGTTAGATTCTGAGAAGATTTTTCAATGAAATACCAATATTTGGGGCAAAACCCCCCTTTTACCGTCTGAATAAAAAGGTGTATCCGAATGGGAAGCACAACCCCATGAGACATTGCTGCCCTGACACATTGTCCCAAATTTGGTATGTATCGCTCAGGTAGTTGTGGAGATGATGATGTTTTATTGAAAATGAGGGATTCAGGGAGGGGCTCTTGGCCCCTTTTCCAGGAGAGATACCACCATGAGGAGCACAGCTTAAGGTTAGGGCATGGTCCCAATGTCTCGTGGCACGTTTGGTCTGGATCTGTCTGGCGGTTTCTGAGAAGAGGATTTTTAACCATGAAATACCAATATTTGGGGCAAAATCCCCCTTTTACCACCTTTATAGGGGGTGCATCCAGGTGAGGAACACAACCCCATGAGACCTTGCTGCCCTGATGCATCGTACCAAATTTGGTCATAATCGGTCAGGTAGTTTGTGAGGAGAAGATGTTTTCGTCAAATGTTAATGGACATACATACAGACGGCCAGACACCAGGAGCCACTCCATGAGGTTATTTTGGAGAAATAACCTGAAAATGATATGTGATGCTTCCTTGCTTGATGGATGCTCATTATTGGGAGAACAGAGCACGAGGAAACAACCAGAGATTGGCATCGAGGAAACAACCAGAGATTGGCATCCATGGGGAGGTGGACATTCCTCCAAATTGCCCCACTGAGTGCGGAGAGAAAAGTGATGTCATTAAAGATGGCGATTCTGACACGAAGAGTGCTCTGGCAAGTGACGTCACTTCCCCCAAGCTCAATGGCTGTTTTTCTGAAGTCGCATCCGACGAGTTCTCCGACAAGGAAGCTCAACACAAGTCAACCATTACACCCATCAAAACCTGTGCTAGGGTTGCCAACCAATGGTTATTTGTCCATACTCTAGCCTGAGGCTAGACTGTGTATGATGCATGTGTATGATTTGGGTATCAGGTCCTCGATGAAAATTAAGCGGCACCAATTTGATTAATGCAGCTGCATGAAGAAGTAAATGTATTTGATTTGCCAGATGTAGGGTGCCCTTTTATATTAACTTTTCTACAGCATTACCTGGTTCCTCCTAAGAACACAAGGGTAGTTGAGCATGCACGCGAGATTTTTTGAATGTCCCTTCTTTTGTATTGTTTGGCATTTTCTACAAGCTATGGAATGTACCTTCTTTTCTATACTTTCTCACATGGCACATACCCTTATATAAAAGAGCCTTTTCTATGCCCCTGACATTTTACCCAAGAATTTATTTTGTTTATAATGTTGCCGGTGATAAAGCTCCTGCTCGTCTTCAAACGATGCCGTGGAATCTTTAATGTCCATCGTTTATGGTGCCGGTGATACCTCGTCTACTCCTCGTCGATAGAAACGATCGGATCTTTAACCTGTCTGTGAAACACCAATCAGGAAACAGAAAAGCACAAAACAGTTTATGGTCGAGTCGAGAATCAAATCCAGTCGAGACAGCTTGATGATGATCACATGACCATGAAACTATTTTGCCATCCCTTCGATGATGATTTAAAAGTTTGAATGCCAGTGGTGTGGAAATGACAATGACTGAAGGTGTGGACATGACCATGCATGTTGTGCCATTGCAGCGGCCCTGCCACGGTCCAGTCACCTGCAATTCTCCGAGGTGACCGCGAGCAGCTCGCGGGTTACCTGGAATGCAGCCTTTCCTGATGTCCAAAGATACTTTGTGCGCTACCAGCCCGAAGGGGAACAAGAGGTGGAGGTGAGCCAGTTCAACATTGTCCGTCATGAAGTGAATTGTGCCGAACCTGAACAAAGACCTTGAGTACTGGATATTGGTGGGACAGTGACCGAGGGTGGTAGTTCGGAGGCAGAGGTGCGAAGGAGGGTATATGTGGAGGGACTCATGGTGGAAAGGAAATCAAAAGGGAAAGTTCTGAGTTATTGTGCAACACCGGCCTACCTTTATGGTCTAAAGGTGGTGGCACTGACAGAGAAGCAACAACAACAGGCTGCAGGTGTGCGAGAACAATCGGGTCAGGAGCATAGCGGAAGTGACGTGTGTGGATTTTTTTATTTTTTTTTTGTATACAAGATCGAGGCTCGTGAAAGAGCTAACATTAATCACACAAAAAGTCAAACCGAAACATAAAACATATAATATGGGGAGCGGTAGACAAGATGGGGAGAGAGGGGGAAGGACACAAACACAACATTTGAGAGCAGGGACATCGAGAGAACTGTGGGAGGGAGAGGGCTTTGGGCGAGGGGGATGGGAAGGGGAGGGGGGTGGGAGAGGTATAAAACATATCAACACTGCAAGGACTTCCAGGAAAGAAGTTGGAATTTCAAAAGAAGTGGATCTGGAGTGAATTAGCGGGGGTAGAAAAGATCAAGGTTTTGGATGGGGGAAGATAAGAGATGGTGGTGAACAGCTGTTTTAAAGACCTGGAGGGAGGAGTGGGATTGAAGGGAGTGGGGGAGTTTGTTCCAGAGGTGGGAGAAAAGGGGAATGAAAGAGTGAAGGTGAGCAGAGAGCCTAGATTTTGGCAGTTTAACCATAAGAGGGTTTGAAGAAGAATGGACGAACTAAGGAAGGATGTGAAGGTGAGTTTGACAGAGATATTGGGAAAGTGCCGGCTGAGGTGGGCTGGGCACCTGGTACGGATGGAGGAACATAGAGTGGCAAAGGAAGTGGACAGGGTGAGGGAGCAAGGTAGGAGGAAAGCAGGTAGGCCATGGCTGAGATGGAATGATTGTATGAGGTGGTATTTACGTAAGCTGTTGCTTGGTCCATGATGTACAGAGATTGGTCCAATGGTATTTTAACGGCTTGTAGACCTCGAACACCATGCACATTTTGTAATGAATGGACGTATGTGATGTTTTTACGATCGATGATTCAAACCTTGATCTATCATCTCGCAAGCTGTGTTCAGTACGATTTCAGTACGAGTTCAGTGCAGCTCCTTTGTGTTTCATGGGTTTATGTGCTTGGTGCATTTATTCATCCCATGGATGGAAGGAAACTGGGCCACGTAGCTGGTTGGCTTACCTTGGCTGAGACAAATGGCATGTCGGTGCGAATTGCTTGATGTTTTGAACGAACTCTGTTCAATGTGTCCTGTGCCAACTCGGCATCAGGAATGATTTTTTGAAGTTGTGTAGGAAGCTGAACGAACAATCCGGAAGGTTTTTATCCTTCCTTTTGCATTATGAACAATTACAGGAAATGAGAGTGGTATGACGTCATTTATTTATTATTTACATCACTGGGCTGGTGGTATATTTAGACGTATACTGCATGTGGCTGCGGGTTAGCAGATCAGATCTTGCAGTGGCAAAGCGATGCCAATGATGCAGTGCCCCCTGTAATTTAGAGCTGGAATTTGTAATTTCATATTGATTATAAATGTATAAAGTGATAAGAAATATATAATAAATATATAAATAATTATAAATATAAATTGCGTTCTTGACCGGGGTCGTCCAGATAGCTCAGATGGCAGAGCACTGATACGGTTCACCAGCGAACCTGGGTTCGATTCCCGGTCTGTGTGCGTAATTTTCCCACATATATCGAATTAATTTTTAATTTCTTCAGCGTGCCGTCGATAGCTCGCCTACTCTTCGCGAAGGACACCGTGGCAACTTTAACGTCCACCAACGTATGCTGGAGGATGGGGCGCCCACCTTAACATCCCCTTGAGGGACGGCATACAGACCGATGCCTCGCCCTGCCTCCGAAACACCAGGGTGACGGTTTATAGCTAGGTTGAGATTCAGACACCAGCAAGACAGGTCAGAGGTTAAGGCATACCTCTAGGTAATTAAGGGCCCCAGGCTGTCCTGCCATCCCAGGAGGAAGCACCAATGAGAGGGAAGTATATGGGCATTCATGGGGCACAAGAGTAGATGGCATAGAACGAAAATTGTCATACTCAAGTATATTATAAACTCAATGGTATTCATAGAATACTTACCCTGCGCAGTCAACTTGTTACGAGCCAACTCTTCTATATTTAGAACGTTTCTTTTTTTTTTTATCCAATATGGCTGCCAGATCACGTGAGCGATGACATCATAAAATTTATATTCTCTAAATAATTGTTGCATAGATCACGCTCAATACATTTCAAACTGATCAGACGAAGCGTTGTCCCTGTCGAATTATGACATCATAATTATGGCACCAATGACGTCATCGTAAACAACACCTATTCCCCATATGGAGTTCTTTTCAATGAGCCATGTTTCAATTTTTTCCATTCAGCGGTTTTGGAGATATAGAGGTGCAACATTTTTCAGGTTTTCCAATATGGCATCTGTACCACGACCTAGGACGTCATGATTATCATTAAAATATTCTAAAGGAGGAGGCGCTCCTATAGTGAAAATGTTGTGACCATCAGACCAACAGTTGATGAAAAAAAAAAATGATCGCATGTATAAGTGTTGTATTTGTCGAATTATGACGTCATAACGAAGGCACCGATGACATCATCATTACCATATCTTATTCCCCATGGGGAGTAGTTGACAATGAGCCAGTTCTCAATTTTTTCCATTGAGTGGTTTCAGAGATATAGAGGTGCGATGTTTTTCCAAGATGGCGCCTGTACCACGTAACCTATGACGTCATAATAATCATTAAAATATTCTACAGGAGGAGACGCTCCCATGGTGAAAATTTAATGTCTATCGGACCAACGGTTGCCGAGAAAATGAATTTTTAAAATGCAGACATGGCACACGTACGCCACTGAATGCTTAACCCCACTTTTCGCTTCGCGAGCGCAGGGTAATAAATGACCTTTTTGTGATTTCTTGTTTTGCAGCACTTTGTGAGCAGGTAAATGAGTTATGAATATTAAACATTGCGGTATTTTCATGCACAGAGTAAAGCACTGCAAGTCTTGTCTCGATATAAACTTTCATCATGGATATGGACCATTTGAATACGCATGAGGATATTACAGGTATGGTTGTTGCTACAGGTCTCGTTGCTTTGCAGGAGGAAGTTGATGCTGCAGTAACAACTACGGTTTTACACGGGCTTCCAGCAGCTTCTCGGGTTCGGGTCTCCGTGCACCCAGTTTATGCTGACAGTGAGGGGGCAGCCATCACAGGGGAGATCACCACACGTACGTACTGTTGTCGATGCGATGAAACTCGGAAAAGATCACCGGAAAAACAAAACGTCGGTCGGTGTGGCACACCTGATGTCTTTGAACTGGTGGCACCTGGTCGGTGTGGTCGGTATTTTGAACTGTGCTCGCTACGTCTAGACACTTGGCCAAAGGGAAGGACAATGTTCATGATGTAATTATGCATTCGCTGTATGTCAATTGTGCAATCCAATGAGATTTGTTCATTTCATAACATGATAAATGCCTTCAGTTATTATGTTCGACAAATGATTTGAGTTGCAGCAGCGGAGCCAAATCAAAGAGTACAGTCACGTGAAAAAGTAAGTACACCCCATGTAAAGTTTTGACTTTTTCAACATATTTCAACATACAGCTATTTGATCTTCATTTCAACAATATTGATAGATAAAGGTGATATAATATAACAAATATCATGAAACATTTACATTTTGTAGTCCATTGTATAATTTAAATAAACATAAATGCAAATTTCGCATGTGGAAAAAGTAAGTACACCCCTTCATTGATCACGACTTAAAATACCTAAAATTAGAATCAGGTGCACCAGCTCAGGTGCAAATGATTAGAACATCGTTAGAGAGGATCTTGGAGGAACCTGTCTTATTTGAACCTCAGACATTTCATTTGGTTTGCTCTTTGTTGTTGAAGTGTGCGGTGTCACCATGCCTAGATCAAAAGAGCTCTCTGAGGCCTTCAGAAAGAAGGTTATAGATACCTACGAGTCTGGGAAGGGATTTAAAAAGATCTCCAAACAATTTGAAATCAATCATTCGACTGTCCGGAAGATCATCTACAAGTGGAGGAGATTCCAAACAACTGCCAACTTGTTCAGGCCAGGCCGCCCCAGCAAGTTCAGCCCGAGAGCAGACCGCAAGATGCAAAAAGAAGTCTCTAAGGACCCCCAGAATGTCATCACGGGACCTACAGGTAGCTCTTGCCACGGTTGATGTCAAAGTGCACGGGTCTACCATCAGAAAGAGGCTGCACAAATTTGATGTACATGGGAGGTGTGCCAGGAGGAAACCTTTGCTGTCCAGAAAGAACATCAGGGCAAGACTAAAGTTTGCCAATGAACACTTAGGCACTTAGAACTCCACTTGGAACACCAGCACTTCTGGAACAATGTGCTCTGGACAGATGAGTCAAAGGTAGAGCTATTTGGCCACAGTAACAGAAGACATGTTTGGCGAAAACCAAAGACGGCATTTGACCACAAGAACCTGATACCAACTGTAAAGCATGGTGGTGGAAATATTATGGTTTGGGGCAGCTTTGCTGCATCAGGGCCTGGGCAGCTCACCATCATGGAATCCACTATGAATTCTTCATTGCCCCAGAGGGTGCTTGAGGATAATGTGAGGCCATCTGTCGGAAAGTTGAAGCTCAACCGAAGGTGGACCTTGCAACATGACAATGACCCTAAACATACCAGTAAATCCACCAAGGAATGGCTGAAAATAAAGAAATGGAGGGTTCTGGAATGGCCAAGTCAAAGCCCGGATCTAAATCCCATCGAGATGTTGTGGGCGGATTTGAAACGAGCTGTGCATGCAAGAAACCCCTCAAACATCGCACAGCTGAAAGAATTCTGCTTGGAGGAGTGGGCAAAAATTTCTTCCAGTCGATGTCAGAGACTGGTAGACAGTTATAAGAAACGCCTACTTGAGGTTGTTTCTGCCAAAGGGGGCAATACCACCTATTGGAGCCAAGGGTGTACTTACTTTTTCCACATGCGAAATTTGCATTTATGTTTATTTAAATTATACAATGGACTACAAAATGTAAATGTTTCATGATGTTTGTTATATTATATCACCTTTATCTATCAATATTGTTGAAATGAAGATCAAATAGCTCCATGTTGAAATATGTTGAAAAAGTCAAAACTTTACATGGGGTGTACTTACTTTTTCACGTGACTGTAAATGGCACCTCTCATCAGGGGGGCTAGGTCTCAAGGTCTACTTCAGGTTGAAGGCCTTGCTATTCTTTCTCACTTCTCTGCTGGACTTAATGCTCCTGCCCTTCCTTCTCTCCACTCAGCTCCTTTGCTTCAGAGGTCATACGTATTATACCAGAAATCCAAACCTAAACACCTTCCAATCTACTTCCTGGTGCCCAAAAAAAATAGTGCCCCCCCCCCCAAAATAGTGGGCTCCCATTTGGGGAACCATTCGAAAAGACAGCAGATCGATACAGAAGTATTTAACACAGCACACAGCTGTATACAAGTTTTAATACAGTATTTTTTTTTAATTTTATTTATTTATTTATTTTTGTTTAATTTTATTTTATTTATAATATTGACAAGTTTACGTAGTAGGTGAAAGTGGCTGCCACTAATATACCAGCAATGGTAGTCCTAGGGCAGAAGGCCATATACACAAGTGTACATAAATAAATAACAAATGAAAATATATAAATAAAACAGTAGATAAAAACAGTCTGCCATTTGCTGATCCCATTAAGTTCTGTACATATTCTAGCATTAAATTATATACATGTTCTTTTTTGAAACATATCGTGATGTGTACACCAAAAAAAAATCTTGGGCGCTATGGGCCTTTTCTGATTGTCGTCCTGGCACCATTGTAAACCCGACACTGCTCGAGTATCTAAACATTTTTGTTCACCTGTTCTCCACTAGCCCTCTGCTAATCAGTTGATCCTCTTGTCTTCTGTTCAGCTCTTCCATGAGCCTCAAGAACACAGGATGGATTAGGATGTAACAGAATGAAATGAAGAGTAGAAAGAGAGAGGAGGGGAGGACTGGGGGGGGGGGGTGGGAGGAAATACCAAAAGCAGGGTTGGAGGACAAAATAGAGGGGGAACAATGAGAGTAAGGGGAGGACACAGGGGGATGAACAAGATGGACAAGATGGATCATACAAAACAGTGGGCACGTTCTTCAAATAGCTTTCCTTGTATGTTCCACACAATAAGTGTGCATTACCAGAGGAATATACGCAATGTTGGAGACATATGTGTCGGACAAATGATACTTTACCTGATATTAAACCAAATGGACATCATGTACTTCCCTTCTTTATTGTGTGTTCAGTGCAGCGCACAACCCCTCAAGCACTTCGGTTCTCGGATTTAACAGAAGAAAGCATTCACATCTCTTGGACACACGATGATGAGAATGTAGCCAATTATTTGGTGGAGTACTTGCCAATCGACGAACCCACTCGGATATTGGAGGTGAGGCTACCAGTTGGAAAATCAAATACAATGCTTACACGGCCATGTGGGGATGAAGCGCTGATTGAAGAGTTTGAAGGAAATGATCGAGTGATCTATCGATGTCCATGGTAGAAAATGGTAGAAATATCCAAATGAATGATCGAGGTCCATGGTAGAAATGTCCATGGTAGAAATGGTAGAAATGGTAGAAATGTCCAATGAATGATCAAGGTCCATGGTGGAAATGTCCATGGTACAAAATGGTTGAAATGTCCAATGAATGATCGAGGTCCATGGTAGAAATGTCCATGTTAGAAATGGTAGAAATGGTAGAAATGTCCAATGAATGATCAAGGTCCATGGTGGAAATGTCCATGGTAGAAATTGGTAGAAGTGTCCAATGAATGATCAAGGTCTATGGTGGAAATGTCCATGGTAGAAAATGGTAGAAGTGTCCAATGAATGATCGAGGTCCATGGTAGAAATGTCCATGGTAGAAAATGGTAGAAATGTCCAATGAATGATCAAGGTCCATTGTGGAAAATGGTAGAAATGGAAGAAATGTCCAATGAATGATAGAGGTTAATGGTAGAAATGTCCATGGTAGAAAATGGTGGAAATTGTAGAAATGTCCAATGAATGATCGAGGTCCATGGTAGAAATGTCCATGGTAGAAAATGGTAGAAATGTCCAATGAATGATCAAGGTCCATTGTGGAAAATGGTAGAAATGGAAGAAATGTCCAATGAATGATAGAGGTCCATGGTAGAAATGTCCATGGTAGAAAATGGTGGAAATGGTAGAAATGTCCAATGAATGATCGAGGTCCATGGTAGAAATGTCCATGGTAGAAAATGGTGGAAATTGTAGAAATGTCCAATGAATGATCGAGGTCCATGGTAGAAATGTCCATGGTAGAAAATGGTAGAAATGTCCAATGAATGATCGAGGTCCATGGTAGAAATGTCCATGGCAGAAAATGGTAGAAATGGTAGAAATGTCCATGGTAGAAAATGGTAGAAATGTCCAATGAATGATCGATGTCCATGGTAGAAAATGGTAGAAATGGAAGAAATATCCAATGAATGATCGAGGTCCATGGTAGAAATGTCCATAGTAGAAAATGGTAGAAATGTCCATGGTAGAAAATGGTATAAATGGTATAAATGTCCAATTAATGATCGAGCTCCATGGTGGAAATGTCCATAGTAGAAAATGGTGGAAATGGTAGAAATGTCCAATGAATGATCGAGGTCCATGGTAGAAATGTCCATTGTAGAAAATGGTAGAAATGGTAGAAATGGCCAATGAATGATCGAGGTCCATGGTAGAAAATGGTAGAAATGGTAGAAATGTTCAATGAATGATCGAGGTCCATGGTAGAAAAGGGTAGAAATGGTAGAAATGGTAGAAATGTCCAATGAATGATTGAGGTCTATGGTAGAAATGTCCATTGTAGAAATGGTAGAAATGTCCAATGAATGATCGAGGTCTATGGTAGAAATGTGCATTGTAGAAAATGGTAGAAATGGCAGAAATGTCCAATGAATGATCGAAGTCCATGGTAGAAATGTCCATGGTAGAAAATGGTAGAAATGGTAGAAATGTTCAATGAATGATCGAGGTCCATAGTAGAAAATGGTAGAAATGGTAGAAATGGTAGAAATGTCCAATGAATGATTGAGGTCTATGGTAGAAATGTCCATTGTAGATATGGTAGAAATGTCCAATGAATGATCGAGGTCCATGGTAGAAATGTTCATTGTAGAAAGTGGTAGAGATGGCAGAAATGTCCAATGAATGATCGAGGTCCATGGCAGAAATGTCCATGGTAGAAATTGGTAGAAATGGTAGAAATGTCCAATGAATGATCGAGGTCTATAGTAGAAATGTCCATGGTAGAAATGAGAGAAATGTCCAATGAATGATCGAGGTCCATGGTAGAAATGTCCATGGTAGAAAATGGTAGAAATGTCCAATGAATGATCGAGGTCCATGGTAGAAATGTCCATGGTAGATAATGGTAGAAATGGTAGAAATGTCCAATGAATGATCGAGGTCCATGGTAGAAATGTCCATGGTAGAAATGGTAGAAATGTCCAATGAATGATCGAGGTCTCTGGTAGAAATGTCCATGGTAGAAATGTCCAATGAATGATCGAGGTCCATGGTAGAAATGTCCATGGTAGAAAATGGTAGAAATGGTAGAAATGTCCAATGAATGATCGAGGTCTATGGTAGAAATGTCCATGGTAGAAATGTCCAATGAATGATCGAGGTCCATGGTAGAAATGTCCAATGAATGATCGAGGTCCATGGTAGAAATGTCCATGGTAGAAAATGGTAGAAATGGTAGAAATGTCCAATGAATGATCGAGGTCTATGGTAGAAATGTCCATGGTAGAAAATGGTAGAAATGGTAGAAATGTCCAATGAATGATTGATTTAAACCATTTGATCCGCAGCTGATGCTGCCAGCCAACAAGAAGAGTGTGGTATTGACTAACCTTGACCCATGGACCGAGTACGAGGTACAGGTGTCAAGCGTGTACACGGACAACACGTACAGCGAAGCTCTAAGCGGAGCCTTCATCACCCGTGAGCAAAACACGCACGCCCCTCGGAAGCATCTGTTTTTGTTTTGTCTTTGTCATTGTACGCAGTGTCTACACTACTTTCCACCTTGCCTATAGCTTTTGCTTTAGTGCCGTGACCTTGTGCAACAGATATCGCTGAGGAAACTGATGACGTTGAGCCCCCGCTGACTTTCCCAGGTGAGAAGGATCTCGACACATTTTGTAACCGTACCTGCTCGCACTCCATTTGCCAACCTTTTTCCACCAATCAGACAATACAACTCGTCACGTTTCCTTTCCAGACCTCGTCCCAGAGAGAAGGGAACCACGTAAATTGACTTTCCAACACGAGAGCCCAACGAGCTTCGAGGTGCTGTGGGACCCGGCGGAGGGCAACGTACTCCAGTACCGCATCACTTACATTCCCACCCGCCGCACCATGCATGAGCAAACGGTAACCAGGATTTTCATTCGCACGTACACGATTGCTGCATTATTGTACGACCTGTGTGAGAGACTGAGATTCACCTTTTACCTGTCTAGTCCAACGCTCACCGACAGAATTTGATTGGGCAATGAAACACCTGGTGCACCTGAAAAGTATGCTGTCTTTTATGAGGAGAGACATTTAACTTTGCCATCTCATAGCTCTCACTAGTGCATGTTTAGAATCTTGCAGGATCTTTCGAAAGCAGTAGGCCATTGTGTGCCGGTATCGTGGGCAAATTGTGGAAGTCTGACCCTGGACTTCCACTGGAAAGATGCTGACCTTGATATAGCTCTCACTAGTGCATGTTTAGGATCCTGCAGGATCTTTCGAAAGCAGCAGGCCATTGTGTGCCGGTATTGTGGGCAAATTGTGGAAGTCTGACCCTGGACTTCCACTGGAAAGATGCTGACCTTGATATAGCTCTCACTAGTGCATGTTTAGAATCCTGCAGGATCTTTGGAAAGCAGCAGGCCATTGTGTGCCGGTATCGTGGGCAAATTGTGGAAGTCTGACCCTGGACTTCCACTGGCAAGATGCTGACCTTGATATAGCTCTCACTAGTGCATGTTTAGGATCCTGCAGGATCTTTGGAAAGCAGTAGGCCATTGTGTGCCGGTATCGTGGGCAAATTGTGGAAGTCTGACCCTGGACTTCCACTGGCAAGATGCTGACCTTGATATAGCTCTCACTAGTGCATGTTTAGGATCCTGCAGGATCTTTGGAAAGCAGCAAGCCATTGTGTGCCGGTATCGTGGGCAAATTGTGGAAGTCTAACCCTGGACTTCCACTGGCAAGATGCTGACCTTGATATAGCTCTCACTAGTGCATGTTTAGGATCCTGCAGGATCTTTCGAAAGCAGTAGGCCATTGTGTGCCGGTATCGTGGGCAAATTGTGGAAATCTGACCCTGGACTTCCACTGGTAAGATGCTGACCTTGATATAGCTCTCACTAGTGCATGTTTAGGATCTTGCAGGATCTTTGGAAAGCAGCAGGCCATTGTGTGCCGGTATTGTGGGCAAATTGTGGAAGTCTAACCCTGGACTTCCACTGGCAAGATGCTGACCTTGATATAGCTCTCACTAGTGCATGTTTAGGATCTTGCAGGATCTTTGGAAAGCAGTAGGCCATTGTGTGCCGGTATCGTGGGCAAATTGTGGAAGTCTGACCCTGGACTTCCACTGGCAAGATGCTGACCTTGATATAGCTCTCACTAGTGCATGTTTAGGATCTTGCAGGATCTTTGGAAAGCAGCAGGCCATTGTGTGCCGGTATCGTGGGCAAATTGTGGAAGTCTAACCCTGGACTTCCACTGGCAAGATGCTGACCTTGATATAGCTCTCACTAGTGCATGTTTAGGATCTTGCAGGATCTTTGGAAAGCAGTAGGCCATTGTGTGCCGGTATCGTGGGCAAATTGTGGAAGTCTGACCCTGGACTTCCACTGGCAAGATGCTGACCTTGATATAGCTCTCACTTGTGCATGTTTAGGATCCTGCAGGATCTTTGGAAAGCAGCAGGCCATTGTGTGCCGGTATCGTGGGCAAATTGTGGAAGTCTAACCCTGGACTTCCACTGGCAAGATGCTGACCTTGATATAGCTCTCACTAGTGCATGTTTAGGATCTTGCAGGATCTTTCGACAGCAGCAGGCCATTGTGTGCCGGTATTGTGGGCAAATTGTGGAAGTCTGACCCTGGACTTCCACTGGCAAGATGCTGACCTTGATATAGCTCTCACTAGTGCATGTTTAGGATCCTGCAAGATCTTTCGAAAGCAGCAGGCCATTGTGTGCCGGTATTGTGGGCAAATTGTGGAAGTCTGACCTGGACTTCCACTGGCAAGATGCTGACCTTGATATAGCTCTCACTAGTGCATGTTTAGGATCCTACATGATCTTTCGAAAGCAGTAGGCCATTGTGTGCCGGTATCGTGGGCAAATTGTGGAAGTCTGACCCTGGACTTCCACTGGCAAGATGCTGACCTTGATATAGCTCTCACTAGTGCATGTTTAGGATCCTACATGATCTTTCGAAAGCAGTAGGCCATTGTGTGCCGGTATCGTGGGCAAATTGTGTAAGTCTGACCCTGGACTTCCACTGGCAAGATGCTGACCTTGATATAGCTCTCACTAGTGCATGTTTAGGATCCTGCAAGATCTTTCGAAAGCAGCAGGCCATTGTGTGCTGGTATCATGGGCAAATTGTGGAAGTCTGACCCTGGAATTCCACTGGAAAGATGCTGACGTTGATATAATAATCATGTATTTTAACCAATTAGCCAAAAATGACATCTCTCATACAATGTAGCTTGCATTCTGAGACTCGTCAGTCTTCTTGCGAAACAAACTTCTCTATCATGACGTATTCAGGAATCTTTCCTCTGCCGAATGCAATATTAATAAATAGCACCGCAAAGCGGGCGTAACCCCTCAGCCCATGCATGGTGCAAACCAATTTCAAGATGGCTGCCGTGGCGGCAATATTGAAAATCGCAGCGCGCTCATTTTCGAAAGGCTCCTTCCTCTACTCAACCCTAACACACACTGCAAAAATGGATTTAATCAGACAAGCCATTCTGCTCGAAATTGACGGAAACCAATTTCAAGATGGTTGCCGTGGCGGCCATATTGAAAATCGCAGCGCACCCATTTTTGAAAGGAACCTTCCTCTACTCAACCCCAACACACACTGCAAAAATGGATTTAATCGGACAAGCCGTTCTGCTCGAAATTGACGGAAACCAATTTCAAGATGGCTACCGTGGTGGCCATATTGAAAATCGCAGCGTGCCCATGAACCTTCCTCTACTCAACCCCAACACACACGGCAAACATGGATTTAATCCGACAAGCCGTTCTGCTCGAAATTGACGAAAACCAATTTCAAGATGGCTACGGTGGCGGCCATATTGAAAATCGCAGTGCGCCCATGAACCTTCCCCTACTCAACCCCAACACACACTGCAAAAATGAATTTAATCGGACAAGCCATTTTGCTCGAAATTGACGGAAACCAATTTCAAGATTGTTGCCGTGGCGGCCATATTGAAAATCACAGCGCGCCCATTTTAGAAAGGAACCTTCCTCTACTCAACCCCAACACACACTGCAAAAATGGATTTAATCGGACAAACCATTCTGCTCGAAATTGACGGAAACCAATTTCAAGATGGCTACCGTGGTGGCCATATTGAAAATCGCAGCGTGCCCATGAACCTTCCTCTACTCAACCCCAACACACACTGCAAACATGGATTTAATCGGAAAAGCCATTCTGCTTGAAATTGACGGAAACCAATTTCAGATGGCTGCCGTGGCGGCCATATTTAAAATCGCAGCGCGCCCATTTTCGAAAGGAACCTTCCTCTACTCAACCCCAACACACACTGCAAAAATGGATTTAATTGGACAAGCCGTTCTGCTCGAAATTGACGGAAACCAATTTCAAGATGGCTGCCGTGGCGGCCATATTGAAAATCGCAACGCACCCATTTTCGAAAGGAACCTTCCTCTACTCAACCCCAAAACACACTGCAAAAATGGATTTAATCGGACAAGCCGTTCTGCTCGAAATTGACGGAAACCAATTTCAAGATGGCTACCGTGGCGGCCATATTGAAAATGGCAGCGTGCCCATGAACCTTCCACTACTCGACCCCAACACACACTGCAAAAATGAATTTAATCGGACAAGCCATTCTGCTCGAAATTGACGGAAACCAAAAGTTGACGGACGCCCGGATGGCTGCCGTGGCGGCCATATTGAAAATCGCAGCGCGCCCATTTTCGAAAGGAACCTTCCTCTACTCAACCCCAACACACACTGCAAAAATGGATTTAATCGGACAAGCCGTTCTGCTCGAAATTGACGGAAACCAAAAGTTGACGGACGCCCGGATGGCTACCATGGCGGCCATATTGAAAATCGCAGCGTGCCCACGAACCTTCCTCTACTCAACCCCAACACACACTGCAAAAATGGATTTAATCGGACAAGCCGTTCTCCTTGAAATTGACGGAAACCAAAAGTTGACGGACGCCCGGACGACGCCCGTAACGACAATACCCTTTAGCCCAATTTGGGCTGAGGGGTGAAAACAGCAGAACTCAAAGTGCCTTCCAAGCCTGGCCTTGGCTCGTCTGGGTGTGGCTCGTCATCGTCAGTAAATTCATACATTGGCCTGGGATTCAATAACGAGTTCTCTGCTGTTTCCATCATTACATGCACACAGCTGTGCTGCTGATGCAGTGTCCCTGACACATATTAGGACAGGAATGTAAAATAATTTGCCGACTGCTTGTCAAAGGACACCCTGATATCTTGAACGTCCACCAGTGAGCTGACAGGATAGCTTAGAGGTGTGTGCACTCACCTTGAGCTGTCTGGTGTTCGAAGCGCGACACAGCTATAAACTATCATTGTCCGTCGAGGAGAGTAGTCAAGCTACCTCCGATACCCTGAACAAATTCCTGCACTCTCAGTCAGGTATCCTGCATCAGAGTGGTGACACATTCCGTATTGTAGGCCTCACCAAAGAACCTCCCTTGGAATAGCCATGGTCTATGGGACACTGGGACAGGAGCTAATGCTGGCAGATGGGTCGCCGAGCTAGGGTACGTTAATTGTAGCAATGCCTGAGCTACAAAGCACCAATGTCACAGTTTATAGCCGGGTCGAGAATGAAACCCAGACGAGACAGGTGGAAGGTGACTGCCGGTCTGACAATGTAACGTGGTTTGTGAATCATTTCGATTTCTTTACGGATGACAGAATGATGAAGAGTAGGTATCTATTTAGTAAAATGTAATTAGCTGTGCAGGAGACAGCTTTTGCAATCGTGTGTGTGTTTGTGTGTCGGTGTGTGTGTGTGTGTGTGTGTGTGTGTGTGTGTGTGTGTGTGTGTGTGTGTGTGTGTGTGTGTGTGTGTGTGTGTGTGTGTGTGTGTGTCGGTGTCGATTTGTGTTTGTGTGTGTGTGTGTCGATTTGTGTGTGTGTGTGTGTGTGTGTGTGTTTGTGTGTGTGTGTCGATTTGTGTGTGTGTGTGTGTGTTTGTGTATGTCGGTGTGTGTGTGTGTGTGTGTGTGTGTGTGTGTGTGTGTGTGTGTGTGTGTGTGTGTGTGTTTGTGTGTGTGTCGATGTCGGTCGCTGTAATGTTTTTATCATTTGAGTTTTGTCATCAAATTTACACCAAAGATTTATTATGATAATACGGAGAAGGCAAATTAATAATTTTGTCAAAAGGTCAAAGGTCGGCATCACATAAAATCATCACTTTTCATCCAATTGACCTGAAATTTTAAAACTTTGCATATCGGTTCACTGAATTAGTTTACTAATCAAAAGGTAGGAGTTGATTGTTTTGTTTTTTTAGATCAAAAGGTCAAAGGTCAAGGTTGCATAAAATCAATTTTTGTCCAATTGACCTGAAATCTTAATAATTTGCATATTGTGTCATTGTTTCAATCTCATGTTTCCCAGGTAACAGTGCCAGGCCATGCACGTGCTGTAGTGCTGCAGCCACTTTCAGCTGACACGTCGTACAAGGTCACCGTGACTTCGCTCTATGCTGAATGGGAGGGAAGTACCCTGACTGGCGTCGGCCGCACCTGTACGATATACCTTTCCCGCACCACGCACTTGGAAAACGATGCAAGCTCATATTAATGTTGCCACCATTCGTTAATATTAACATAAAGTACAAATATAAATGATGACCAAAGAGATTCAATAACATCTTTTTATAATAACAATAGTGATTATTATCGTAATAACAATAATACTGTCATACAAATGCTCAATGCAGCACTTCCGTGATAGCTTTTTCCTGCTTCCAGTGGCACTAAATGGACCCCGGAATTTGCGCATTACTGATCAATGGTACAACCGCTTCCGGGTCTCCTGGGAATCACCGGACACGACCGTCATGGGCTTCCGGGTCATGTACCAACCAGCCGGTATGCCATTTTAAATGAAGTTTCCTTTTCGATATATGCACATCAGCTGCAACATTTGATTGAATGCGTTGTGGTTGTTTCGTGGCCACCCATTGCCATCCAGCCCCACTACATGATTGTTAACTCAACTGGATTACCGTCCAGTTGAGTTCATCACATACGGAACCCTCCGGCGTCCGTCGTCCGTTAACTTTTCGACGTTAACACTTCAGCGTCCACAAATATCAACCGATTCTGATCAAACCTGACATGCAGCATCCTTACCCCAAGGACCAGGTTGGTATTACATTCCAACCCGATCCGTCACAAAATGGCCGCCATAGGCCGCCATATTGTTTTCAGCTCCAGAATGACGTTAAGACTTTAACGTCCACAAATATTTATGGATTTTGATCAAACTTGGTGTGTGAGACTCTTACCACACGAGGTAGGTTGCTATCACATGTCAACCCGATCTGTCACAAAATGGCCGCCATAGGCCGGTGTCACGAAACATCCGCACCCGAAACAGATCCGCCCCCCGGCGATTCTGTACCGGTACAGATTCGCCCCCCTCGAAATAGATGCGCCCCCCTGCCACGAAATAGACTCTCTCCTGTGACAAAATCGCCCCCTCATAATATATATGAACATGTTTCAGCAGATATTCAAACTTTGAAAAATGTGTAACAATTGTATGGGTCTTGGTGATTGTGGAAGAGTTCTTTTACAATTAATCTACAACTAGAGCAACTGAATATTGGTGTAAACCAATAAAAATAAAACCATAATAACCATAAAAATAAATAAAAATAACCAAAAATAACGATAAAATAACCATGAAAACCATAAAAATAAATAAAAGTAACCAAAAATAACATAAAATAACATAAAATCACCAAAAATAACCATAAATAACCCTAAAAATAACCATAAAAATAACCATTAAATAACCATAAAAATAACCATAAAATAACCATAAAATAACCATAAAATAACATACAATCACATAAAATAACCATAAATAACCATAAAATAACCATAAATAACCAAAAATAACATAAAATCACATAAAATAACCATAAATAACCATAAAATAACCATAAAATAACCAAAAATAACATCAAATAACCATAAAATAACCATACAAATAACCATAAAAATAACCATTAAATAACCATAAAAATAACCATAAAATAACATAAAATCACATAAAATAACCATAAATAACCATAAAATAACCATAAATAACCAAAAATAACATAAAATCACATAAAATAACCATAAATAACCATAAAATAACATAAAATAACCATAAAATAACCATTAAAATAACCATACAAATAACCATAAAATAACCATAAAATAACCATAAAATAACCATAAAAATAACCATAAAATAACCATAAAATAACCATAAAACCATAAAAACCATAAAACCATAACCAAAATAAAAATAAACCAATAAAAATCTTTCAATAATTACGATATCAAGTGTTCAAGTATGTCTTTAAAAGATTGAGAAAATGTGTAATTCCGCACGCAATCAATTCCCCAAACAATATTAGTAGTACTTTTATCACGTCCCCTCTTGTAAACCAATATTTCCATATGTATATTTATATATCCGCAAACGAGAATGGGTGGCGATTCTATTCTGATTTGGGCGAGAAACGTATCCGCCGGGGGGCGAGTTTATACCGGTACAGATTCGCCGGGGGGAGAGTTTATAGGGGGGCGGATTTATTTCGCGACACCGCATATTGTTTTCAGCTCCGGAATGACGTTAAGACTTTAACGTCCACAAATATTTATGGATTTTGATCAAACCTGGTGTGTGAGACTTACCACACAAGGTAGGTTGCTATCTTAAGTCAAATCTAGTACAGACACCTGACCTACTTTAAAGTTGTCCGGTCAGTTCAGTTGAGTTCTGCTTCCCTGGAAGCTCTAGTTTGTAAGAGTGTTCTTTGTGCCAGACAAGTGGTCAGATATGTCTGCAGGTAGTGTGGCATGTTGGTTGACATGAGGTGAAGGATGCAGCCATGCTTAAAGAGGAGGGAAGAGGGACAAATGGATGAAGACGAAGGGCAGACAAGGGATGGCTTTGTTTATAATCGTATGCTACCTTAGGGAGCCTGGTATAGATGGACAGAGGTGTCATTTACCTTTTGCTGGGGTTTACCATTGTTCACCATAGTGAAAAGTCATCAGCGATATGGTATTAAAGGTTGTTTAAGGAGCAAGAAAGGTTACCGATTATGGACAAGTATGGTCCAAACATGCACCAAACGACATAAAGATGAGGTGCGACTCTGGTCCACACATATTGACCCCGAGTAGACCGAAAAACACGACACTTTCAACTGCACAACACATGTTTTTGTTTGGTTTTTTTTGAATTTTTTTTGTATACAAGATCGAGGCGCATGGAAGAGCTGACATTAATCACAAAAACAACAAACGGACACACAAAACATACAATAAAGGGAGCGGGAGACAAGATGGGGTGAGAGGGAAGCACACAAGTACAACAGCAGAGAACAGGGATATCGGAAGATCTGTAGGAGGGAGAGGACTTATGGGAAAGGGGGGGGGGGGGATGGGAGAGGTATAAAACACATGCACACTGCTAGGACTTCCAGGAAAGAAGTCGGAATTTCAAAAAAAGTGGATCTGGGGTGAATTAACGGGGGTAGAAAAGATCAAGGTTTTGGATGGGGGAAGATAAGAGATGGTGGTGAACAGCTGTTTTAAAGACCTGGAGGGAGGAGTGGGATTGAAGAGAGTGAGGGAGTTTTTTTTTTGTTTTTTTTTGTATACAAGATCGAGGCTCGTGAAAGAGATAACATTAATCACACAAAAAGTCAAACCGACACACAAAACACAAAAAATAAGGGGAGCGGCAGACAAGATGGGGAGAGAGGGGAAAGGACACAAACACAACATTTAAGAGCAGGGACATCGGGAGAAATGTGGGAGGGGGAGGGCTTTGGGGGAGGTGGGAGAGGTATAAAACATATGAACACTGCAAGGACTTCAAGAAAATAAGTTGGAATTTCAAAAAAAAAAGTGTATCTGGGGTGAATTAGTGGGGGTAGAAAAGATCAATGTTTTGGATGGGGGAAGATAAGAGATGGTGGTGAACAGCTGTTTTAAAGACCTGGAGGGAGGAGTGGGATTGAAGGGAGTGGGGGAGTTTGTTCCAGAGGTGGGAGAAAAAGGGAATGAAAGAGTGAAGGTGAGCAGAGAGCCTATATTTTGGCAGTTTAACCATAAGAGGGTTGCAGGCAGATCTTGTGCGACGTGAAGGAATATTGGGGGGACAGAGCACAGAGAGAGCTGGGGGAGCAAGGCCGGAGAGAAGTCGGTAGAAGACAGAAAGACCACCAACCTGCCTGCGGTGAGTGAGTGAAAGGCCCTCGGAGTTAACTTCATCGCAGGAGATTCCAATGATTCTGAAAGCTTTGGTTTCAACAGCGTGAAGCCGAGCTAGGTGTGAGGCAGGAGCACCAGCCCAGAGGGGGGAACAGTATTCCATTGAGCTGCGGATGAAAGCCTTGTATGTGGCGAGGAGCTCAGATGTGCCAAGGAAGGACTTCGCACGACGGAGGATGCCCAGTCGGCGACTGGCTTTGGAGGCCAGCTTGGAAATGTGGTTTTCCCAAGAAAGATCATGGCAGACAGTGAGACCCAAAAGCTTGAGCGACAGAACTTCTTGGAGAGGATTGTTGAGAAAGTAGATGGGAGGGTTTTCCAGTCGGTCCTTTCAGAGAGACATAGTAAGAGTGTGAGATTTGTCAGGATTGAAAGACATGTTCCACTTGTTTGACCAGTCTGTGATTTTTTCCGGGTCTGCAGAGAGTGAGGAGGCTGCAGACTGCCGATCTGAGGGATGAGGAATGGAGCGGCAGATAGTGGATTCATCAGCAAAGAGATAGAGAGGATTTTACAGAGAGTCGGAGAGATCATTGATGAAGACCAGAAATAGCACAGGGCCCAGAACACTGCCTTGGGGAACTCCAGCCAGAACAGGAAGGGGAGATGAGAGAAATCCATTCAGGGCCACACGTTGACTGCGACCAGAGAGGAAGTCCGCAAGCCATGCGTGGAGATTTCCATGGATACCATAGGAGGAGAGTTTGGTGAGCAGAGCTGGGTGCCAAACCGTATCGAAGGCACGTGATATGTCAAGTGAGACAGCTCTGATTTCCTGTTTGGCATTGAGGACCTCCATCCATTGTTGAGACAGCAGAAGCAACATGTCCAGAGTAGAATGACCTGGTCTGAATCCAAATTGATGATCAGAGATCAAGCCGTTGGAGAAGAGGAAGGATTTGATATCCGAAGCAATGATGGATTCCATGACTTTGCTGATAAATTGGAAGCAGGCTGATAACAGCTTACTGACAGTTTGTTCCAGAGGTGGGAGTAAAGAGGAATGAAAGAGTGAAAGTGAGCAGAGATGCCCAGAAAGAATGGCACAATCTCTTGCTCGACCTTCAAGATGTCCTTATGTTGTTTCATTTTGAAGTTGCATGCCCAGTGTGAAGTGACTGGTGCTGAAACATGGAGGTCAACGGAATGTGATATTTGGGATATCTTTAAGTAGGGACCCCACAATGCTAAGTTTTTATAGATTTCTCATCACAAAACTACAACCTAAACACTTACGTTACCTGTATTTATAGGTAATTCCATGCTGACTTGCCTTGCTAACTCGACTTCGATTTTTCTCCTTTGGTCTTATCCGAAGCCACGTTGTAGTCTCACCTCTTCCAAAATGGACAGGAGCGACTACTGTAATCTGTCTGTCGGTCAGTGACGATGTGAGTATACCGGCAGATCTACTTTAAGGACCTGTGAGCAGGTCTACTTTAATATAGACCGGCCTTTAATATAGACAGGCCTTTAATATAGACAGGCCTTTAATATAGGCAGGCCTTTAATATAGACAGGCCTTTAATATAGACCCGCCTTTAATATAGACAGGCCTTTAATATAGGCAGGCCTTTAATGTAGACAGGCCTTTAATATAGACCCGCCTTTAATATAGGCAGGCCTTTAATATAGACAGGCCTTTAATATAGGCAGGCCTTTAATATAGACAGGCCTTTAATATAGACCCGCCTTTAATGTAGACAGGCCTTTAATATAGACCCGCCTTTAATATAGGCAGGCCTTTAATATAGACAGGCCTTTAATATAGACAGGCCTTTAATATAGACAGGCCTTTAATATAGACAGGCCTTTAATATAGGCAGGCCTTTAATATAGACAGGCCTTTAATATAGGCAGGCCTTTAATATAGACCCGCCTTTAATATAGACCGGCCTTTAATATAGACAGGCCTTTAATATAGGCAGGCCTTTAATGTAGACAGGCCTTTAATATAGGCAGGCCTTTAATATAGACAGGCCTTTAATATAGGCAGGCCTTTAATATAGAACGGCCTTTAATGTAGGCAGGCCTTTAATATAGAACGGCCTTTAATATAGGCAGGCCTTTAATATAGAACGGCCTTTAATATAGGCAGGCCTTTAATATAGGCAGGCCTTTAATATAGGCAGGCCTTTAATATAGGCAGGCCTTTAATATAGAACGGCCTTTAATATAGGCAGGCCTTTAATATAGAACGGCCTTTAATATAGAACGGCCTTTAATATAGACAGGCCTTTAATATAGACAGGCCTTTAATATAGGCAGGCCTTTAATATAGACAGGCCTTTAATATAGACAGGCCTTTAATATAGACAGGCCTTGGGTGGCCTTAAGCACAGGTTCACAAGGTTGTATAATTCAACCATGGCGTCTTTGTCTAATTTTCCTCCGCCACCGAAGTTGGATGGATGTTACGTATTCACCCCTGTTTGTTTGTCTGTTTGTGAGCAGGATATCTCAAAAGGTTATGGACAGATTCGGACGAAACATCGTGCACAGGTTGGGTGTGGCACTAGGACTAATTGATTAGATTTTGGTAAAGCTTCGGATCCGGATCAGAGAATTTTTAAGGTGATTCTTTGCCTTTGAAAGATAAGGCCAAAAACTATATGTAGCATGAAATTTCAAAAGATTGTGGATGGGCTATGACAAAACTTGGTGGATGAGTTGGTTAGGTCACAAGAACAAGCTGATTGGATTTTGGGTAATGTCTGATCCAGATCCGGCCCATCAGTGGGACACAAAACATTAACTGTTCATCCTGGTTTAACCACGAGCCCATTTTATACGGTGAATGTGGAGTATGTCCTAGTTAGCCGTACCTGTACCTGGGGTTATGTGTATGTGCACCTACATATATTCTCATGTCTATCATTCATTTGAAGGCATCAATGTGAGTCTCATGCATGCAGCTCTACCGTACATAGGACTTGGAGTGGAGGAGTACATAGGACTGGGAGTGGAGGCGTACATAATACTGGGAGTGGAGGCATACATAGGACTGGGAGTGGAGGCGTACATAGGACTGGCAGTGGAGGCATACATAGGACTGGGAGTGGAGGCGTACATAGGACTGGGAGTGGAGGAGTACATAGGACTAGGAGTGGAGGAGTACATAGGACTAGGAGTGGAGGAGTACATAGGACTAGGAGTGGAGGAGTATATAGGACTAGGAGTGGAGGCGTACATAGGACTAGTAGTGGAGGAGTGCATAGGACTAGTAGTGGAGGAGTGCATAGGACTTGGAGTGGAGGCGTACATAGGACTAGGAGTGGAGGCGTACATAGGACTAGGAGTGGAGGCGTACATAGGACTGGGGAGTGGAGGCGTACATAGGACTGGGAGTGGAGGCGTACATAGGACTAGGAGTGGAGGCATACATAGGACTGGGAGTGGAGGCGTACATAGGACTCGGAGTGGAGGCGTACATAGGACTAGGAGTGGAGGCGTACATAGGACTAGGAGTGGAGGCGTACATAGGACTAGGAGTGGAGGCATACATAGGACTAGGAGTGGAGGCGTACATAGGACTAGGAGTGGAGGCGTAAATTGGACTAGGCGTGGAGGCATACATAGGACTAGGAGTGGAGGCGTACATAGGACTAGGAGTGGAGGCGTACATAGGACTGGGAGTGGAGGCGTACATAGGACTAGGAGTGGAGGCATACATAGGACTAGGAGTGGAGGCGTGCATAGGACTGGGAGTGGAGGCGTACATAGGACTAGGAGTGGAGGCATACATAGGCCTGGGAGTGGAGGCGTACATAGGACTAGGAGTGGAGGCGTACATAGGACTAGGAGTGGAGGCGTACATAGGACTAGGAGTGGAGGCATACATAGGACTAGGAGTGGAGGCGTACATAGGACTAGGAGTGGAGGCGTAAATTGGACTAGGCGTGGAGGCGTACATAGGACTAGGAGTGGAGGCGTACATAGGACTAGGAGTGGAGGCGTAAATTGGACTAGGCGTGGAGGCGTACATAGGACTAGGAGTGGAGGCGTACATAGGACGAGGAGTGGAGGCGTACATAGGACTGGGAGTGGAGGCGTACATAGGACTAGGAGTGGAGGCGTACATAGGACTAGGAGTGGAGGCGTGCATAGGACTGGGAGTGGAGGCGTACATAGTACTAGGAGTGGAGGCGTACATAGGACTGGGAGTGGAGGCGTACATAGGACTAGGAGTGGAGGCATACATAGGACTAGGAGTGGAGGCGTACATAGGACTAGGAGTGGAGGCATACATAGGACTAGGAGTGGAGGCGTACATAGGACTAGGAGTGGAGGCGTAAATTGGACTAGGCGTGGAGGCGTACATAGGACTAGGAGTGGAGGCGTACATAGGACTAGGAGTGGAGGCGTAAATTGGACTAGGCGTGGAGGCGTACATAGGACTAGGAGTGGAGGCGTACATAGGACTAGGAGTGGAGGCGTACATAGGACTGGGAGTGGAGGCGTACATAGGACTAGGAGTGGAGGCGTGCATAGGACTGGGAGTGGAGGCGTACATAGGACTAGGAGTGGAGGCGTACATAGGACTGGGAGTGGAGGCGTACATAGGACTAGGAGTGGAGGCATACATAGGACTAGGAGTGGAGGCGTACATAGGACTAGGAGTGGAGGCATACATAGGACTAGGAGTGGAGGCGTACATAGGACTAGGAGTGGAGGCGTAAATTGGACTAGGCGTGGAGGCGTACATAGGACTAGGAGTGGAGGCGTACATAGGACTAGGAGTGGAGGCGTAAATTGGACTAGGCGTGGAGGCGTACATAGGACTAGGAGTGGAGGCGTACATAGGACTAGGAGTGGAGGCGTACATAGGACTGGGAGTGGAGGCGTACATAGGACTAGGAGTGGAGGCGTACATAGGACTAGGAGTGGAGGCGTGCATAGGACTGGGAGTGGAGGCGTACATAGGACTAGGAGTGGAGGCGTACATAGGACTGGGAGAGGAGGCGTACATAGGACTAGGAGTGGAGGCATACATAGGACTAGGAGTGGAGGCGTACATAGGACTAGGAGTGGAGGCATACATAGGACTAGGAGTGGAGGCGTACATAGGACTAGGAGTGGAGGCGTAAATTGGACTAGGCGTGGAGGCGTACATAGGACTAGGAGTGGAGGCGTACATAGGACTAGGAGTGGAGGCGTACATAGGACTATGAGTGGAATGTGCTGTGGGCATGGATCTGCTTGCGAAAGCCCAAAGGCCTGGGTTATAGGTGTGAATGAATGAAAGAATGATCGTTTTAAGGCCATTTTCCCTGCTTGAGCAGGGGTTAGCCTTGCGGGCCCCATGACAATCATGGTTCCCTGTTTGAGGCAATGTTTTTTATGGCCGGATGCCCTTCCTGGCGCCTGGGTTATAGGTGTCTGTTTGTTATATTTCTTGGCTGTTTCTGAGGCTGTTTACATTGGCGTCCATTGATGGAAAGGAAGCCTTTCCGTGAAAGGCAGACGACTTTTCAGACAGTTCTGCGGCCATGGTGGATAAAGACAAGGAAAAGAGTCCTTCAAATTTCCACAGAATAAATAAATAAATAAAAAGGGTCCCATGTGATCTCTGCCTTATTTTGCATAAAATTGTAACAATTGACCCTCATCAAAGGCTTACAATCTCTATATATCTTTCAAAAGAAAAAGGACTTAAACCACTTTTTAAGTTGCAATTGAAATTTCTGTATTTAATATATAACTCTGGAAGATCAAGAGTTTGATTTTTTTGGGGGATAGGATGTGACAACAGACTCTACGTGATGCTCCTCAAGAAGGCTAATGCATCATGGAGTATGCTGTCCTTTCTGAGGAGACATTCAACCGGCTGTTCCATTTAAAGCTTGGTTGATGTGTGTTGAATACCCACAACAGGACCTTTTGAAAGAGTAGGCCAATGCGTGCAAGTGCCATTGCCAAATTCCAAACTCTTGCTTGACTACCTTTGGGAAAGAATGGCAAACCACCCAATGTGTTATCTGTCAAGCTCCAGTCTCAGAGCATTTGGACATGGATGAAACTGCAGTCTCAAACTGGAACGGCAGGCACTTGGGAGAGCGCATACCTCTGCCAGGCTGAACAGGTGTTGTGTTTTGTATAGACAGTCGAGGATCATGGAAGAGCTAGTATACGGAACAGATCAGGAAATGACAGGACGCAAAAGGAACAGTACAGATGCACGGAAAAAGGAATAGTAGAGGGGGAAACACCAACAACAAAGTTTGAAGGCTAGGATGGAGGGAGACTTTGACAAACAAAGGGTGAGGGGAGTAATGGGGGGGGGGGGCAGAAGAGGTTTAATGGGGTGGACAATTAAGATGTGTATGGGTTGGGCAAGATGGAGACAGAAGGGAACTCCAAGGATGGAAAACTGGAAATTAGGATGGAGTAGGGATTTGGGTGGGGTTAGCAAGGGTATAAAAGATCATGGTTTTTGAGTGGGGATGATCTGAGATAGTTGTGAACAGCTGTCTTGAAGACCAGGAGGGAAGAATGATGTTGAAGTTGGTACCACAGGCAGGAAAAAAGAGGAACAGATGATTGGAGGTGAGCAGTGGTCCTGGATTTAGGAAGTTTAACCAGAAGGGATTGATGGTGGACTGTGTGAGCTCTGCAGAAAGAAGGATAAGGCATGGAAAGAGCAGGATGTACAAGACCAGAAGGAGGTGGTAACAAACAGAGAGACCACCGACCTGTTCCAAGACCGACCAAGAAACCTTGACCTGATGGTCAAGTGATGAGCCCATAAACTCAGCTTCATTGTGGGAGATTCCAATAATCTTAAAGGCTTTGGTTTCCACGGCCTCAAGCTGAGCAAGATGTGGGAGGCAGGGGTGCCAGCCCAAAGGGGAGAGCAATG
Source organism: Myxine glutinosa (assembly GCF_964187855.1). Classification (NCBI taxonomy): domain Eukaryota; kingdom Metazoa; phylum Chordata; class Myxini; order Myxiniformes; family Myxinidae; genus Myxine; species Myxine glutinosa. The sequence goes on from NC_136273.1 coordinate 84,788,205, forward strand.
CTCCATCAAGCTGCGGATGAAAGCCTTGTAGGTAGACAGGAGTTAAAGTGTGCCCAAGGAAGGACTTTGTACGATGGAGGATGCTCAGTCGGCGGCTCGATTTGGAGGGCAACTTTGAAATGTGGTTTGCCGAAGAAAGATTATGGCTGATAGTGAGACCCTGGAGTATGAATAAGTGAACCTCCTCAAGTTGATTGTTGAGAAAGCAGATAGGAGGGTTTGCCAGACGGTTCTTTCAGACAGAGATAGTGAGAGTGTGAGATTTGTCAGGATTGAAAGACACGTATTCCAAGTGTTTGACCAGCTTGTAATGTTGTTTCAAGGTCTAAAGAGAGGGAAGAGGCTGCAGCCTGCCTGTCTGAAGGATGAGGGATGTCACGGCAAAGGGTGAAGTCATCAACAAATATATAAAGTGGATTTTCCAGAGATTCAGAGAGATGATTGATGAACATTAGGAATAGGACTGGGCCCAAAGCACTGCCTTGGGGCACTCCAACCTTGACAGGGTGAGGAGATCAAAGGATTCTGTTGAGAGCCATGCGTTGGTTATGAGAGTAGAGGAAGTCAGGAACCCATTTGTTGAGTTGGCCTTGGATGCCATAGGCAGAGAGTTCGGAGAGTAAGGCAGGATGCCAGACTGCATCAAAAGTACAATATATGTGCAGACAGACATATCCGTTTATGTTCTTTGTCCCACTGATAGGCCGGATCTGCATCTGGACCTGAACCAAAATCTAATCAGCTTGTTCTTGTCACCTCTACCAAACTCATCCAACAGGTTTTGGCATTACTCATCCACAACTTTTTGAAACGTCAAGCTATATATCGTTTTTAGCCCTATTTTTCAATGGTGACGAATCACTTTAAAAAAAAATAATCTGGATGCGGAATCAGATCTTCACCAAAATCGAATCAATTCGTCCTTGTCACACACCCAACCTGTCCACCAAGTTTCATCAAAAGCTATTCACAACTTTTTGAGATATCCTGCTCACAGACAAGCAGGCAGACAGGGCTGAAAGCAAAGCCTCCCTCCACCTTCGCTGGCGGAGGTCATAATGATGAAAATATAGCACAAGACCAAAATATGAAGTTTTATTCGTCTGGTGGAAAGTATTTGATTCAAAGAGCCATTTCCAGAGACTCAAGTATCTGCTGGATGTTCTCCCTGTGATTTTGATGATCAATGGTGTTGTCTTGGGGATCTAAATTCAGTGAAAGGAATGCATTTTCATGAGCAAATAAGCTATAAAGAGTTATTATTCGGCACTTATTGATACAGTCACATGAAAAAGTAAGTACACCCCATGTAAAGTTTTGACTTTTTAAACATATTTCAACATACAGCTATTTGATCTTCATTTCAACAATATTGATAGATAAAGGTGATATAATATAACAAATATCATGAAACATTTACATTTTGTAGTCCATTGTATAATTTAAATAAACATAAATGCAAATTTCGCAAGTGGAAAAAGTAAGTACACCCCTACATTTATCACTACTTCAAATACCTAAAATTAGAATCAGGTGCACCAGCTCAGGTGCAAATGATTAGAACATCGTTAGAGAGGATCTTGGAGGAACCTGTCTTATTTAAACCTCAGACATTTAGTTTGGTTTGCTCTTTGTTGTTGAAGTGTGCGGCATCACCATGCCTAGATCAAAAGAGCTCTCTGAGGACTTCAGAAAGAAGGTCATAGATGCCTACGAGTCTGGGAAGGGATTTATAACGATCTCCAAACAATTTGAAATCAATCATTCGACTGTCCGGAAGATCATCTACAAGTGGAGAAGATTCCAAACAACTGCCAACTTGTTCAGGCCGGGCTGCCCCAGCAAGTTCAGACCACAAGATGCTGAAAGAAGTCTCGAAGAACCCCAGAATGTCATCACGGTACCTACAGGTAGCTCTTGCCACTGTTGATGTCAAAGTGCACGAGTCTACCATTAGAAAGAGGCTGCACAAATTTGATCTGCATGGGAGGTGTGCCAGGAGGAAACCTTTGCTGTCCAGAAAGAGCATCAGGGCAAGACTAAAGTTTGCCAATGAACACCTAGGCAAAGACCAGCACTTCTGGAACAATGTGCTCTGGACAGATGAGTCAAAGGTAGAGCTATTTGACCACAGTACCAGAAGACATGTTTGGCAAAAACCAAAGATGGCATTTGACCACAAGAACCTGATACCAACTGTAAAGCATGGTGGTGGAAATATTATGGTTTTGGGCAGCTTTGCTGCATCAGGGCCTGGGCAGCTCACAATCATAGAATCCACTATGAATTCTTCATTTCTTCAATTCTTCTTCAATTCATGAATTTTCTTCAATTCATGAATTCTTCAATTCTTCAGAACAAGGTGATTACCAGACGGTGCTTGAGGATAATGTGAGGCCATCTGTTGGAAAGTTGAAGCTCAACCGAAGGTGGACCTTGCAACATGACAATGACCCTAAACATCTATCTATAATTCCAGTAATCTCTGTGTGTGTGTACGTGACCGCTGTTTCTCGACAACCACGGGTCCGATATACTTGAAACTTGCCAGGTATATTGCTGGGGACCCGAGGATGTGCCTTTTCAAGGTTTGAAATTAATCGGACAAGTAGTTACCGAGCTATGGCGATTTAGCCGTTCGCCGTTCGCTTTGGCTTTGCGAATGGACCAAACCATTTCATGTAAATAGAGGGGGGGGGTTCTACCGTACTCGCAAGCCGTTCGCTTTGGACCAAACCATTTCATGTAAATAGAGGGGGGGGATTGTCACCGTACTCGCAAGCCGTTCGCTTTGGCTTTGCGAATGGACCAAACCATTTCATGTAAATAGAGGGGGGGGGTTGTCACCGTACTCGCAAGCCGTTCGCTTTGGCTTTGCGAATGGACCAAACCATTTCATGTAAATAGAGGGGGGGGATATCATTTTAGATATATATATAGTACGGGCATGCCCTAGTACCAGTAAATCCACCAATGAATGGCCAAAAAGAAAGAAATGGAGGGTTCTGGAATGGCCAAGTCAAAGCCCGGATCTAAATCTCATCGAGATGTTGTGGGGGGATTTGAAACGAGCTGTGCATGCAAGAAACCCCTCAAACATCGCACAGCTGAAAGAATTCTGCATGGAGGAGTGGGCAAAAATTTCTCCCAGTCGATGTCAGAGACTGGTAGACAGTTATAAGAAACGCCTACTTAAGGTTGTTTCTGCCAAAGGGGGCAATACCACCGATGAGAGCCAAGGGTGTACTTACTTTTTCCACATGCAAAATTTGCATTTATGTTTATTTAAATTATACAATGGACTACAAAATGTAAATGTTTCATGATATTTGTTATATTATATCACCTTTATCTATCAATATTGTTGAAATGAAGATCAATAGCTGTATGTTAAAATATGTTGAAAAAGTCAAAACTTTACATGGGGTGTACTTACTTTTTCACGTGACTGTATATGAGGTGCAAGGCTTCCCATGCTCCCTTGTCCCAGGCCTTTGCTGTGTGATTTGGGATGCCAATGTGTTCATGGAATATGGAGCAAGCATTGCCAGTAGGGGAAATGTCGCAAGAATGTTCCACCGAACGAACAGTTCCATCAGTAGCTTGATGATGTGTCGGTGCTCATTAGCCATGAAATAATGTGTTATTTGGTTCATTGAAGGAAAATGGAATTTACATCATGAATTTGCTGTTATTCAGTCACGCCACTACACATCAGGATGAGGCTGCCAGCCAGGAAACACCAGGCCAAAATAGATTTCGGTGAAATACAGTATATTGGATTGGAGAGGTTTGCAGAATGAAAACACCCAGTGGAATAAGGTGGGAGTAATATGCTCCTGGCAGGAAAACTACTGTGGAAAGACGTCTCTGTGGTTCGATTTGAACGGCGCACGCTGCCATGTTTTTGCGCTGTGTTTTCGTTTCAATTTATCCATTTTTCTGGTTGGTCTGTTGAGACTCGTTCCCACTTGAACCCGTAGCTCATGATGTGGCAACCCAGGTTCAAATCTTGAAATCCGGTATACCATGTGCGTTGTCCATTTTATTTGTAAAACGCCCTTAACATTGTAATTCATGTTCAAGTACGGTTAGTACGCTGTCTTCAAATGTCCTGTAATTGTCCCGTAATTGTCCCGTAATTGCCCTTATTGCTTCCCACGGCGGTTAGCACAACTCGATCAACATCCTGTCGATTCAATCCATTGTTTGACTTGTCCGCAGATGCAGGTCGACACTAGCCCTCTCAAACATGGACTATTTCTTCATCCTCCCCCTTGTGAATGCGTGCTCCGGAGCACTGTTGTGCCTTAATATATTTTATTCCTTCATCCTGCAAAATTATAGGATTTAACATGAGTGATCTTAACGTGTAAGAGTTGCTGCTTTTCCAGTCATCCTGGTTACACATAACTCCACAACAATGTTCATAACCTGTCAAGATTTAAGAAGGTTGTTCATCACATATGTCAGTTTCATTTTAAACATGTCACGTACTGATATTACCTACCGCTGCTCATCCTACCTCACATTACCCTGCAAGCAGGTATGTATGAACAGAGTAACGTTTACTGCTATCTGAAAGGCAGCAGGTAGTTAGCCCATCCCGTGCACAGTAGGAGACGGGGTATTGCAATCACTTCCGTGTGTCTGTCTGTCTGCGTGTGTGTGTCTGTCTGTGTCTGTGTGTCCAGCCATAACTTTTTTTACCATTTGAGGTTTGTCATCAAGTTTTCACCCAACCTTTATTATGATAATATGGAGAAGGCAAATTAATAATTTTGTCACAAGGTCAAAGGTCGTGGACACATAAAATCATCAAATTGACCTGAAAATTCTAATTTACCATTTGAGTTATGTCATCAATTTTTCAACAAACCCTTATTATGAAATTATGGAGAAGACTAATTAGTAATTTTGTCAAAAGGTCAAAAGGTTCAAAGTCAGTGTCACCTAAAATCATCAATTTTAATCAAATTGACCTGAAATGAGTTGTATATTGGGTCACTGAGTTGGTTCACCAATCAAAAGCAACAAGCTGATTGTTTTTTTTAGATCCAACGGTCAAGGTTGCGTAAAATCACCAATTTTCACCCGATTGACCTGAAATTTGAGGAATTTGCATATCGGGTCACTGAATTGCTTTACTAATTAAAGGGTAGGAGTCGATTGTTTTTTTGTTTTTTTTTAGATCAAAAGGTCAAAGGTCAAGGTTGCATAAAATCAATTTTCGTTCAATTGGCCTGAAATTTTAAGAATTTGCATATCGGGTCACTGAATTGGTTCACCAATCAAAAGCAAGAATCTCATTGGTTTTTTTAGATCTAAAGCACAAAGGTCAAGGCTGCATAAAATCATCAATTTTCATTTATTTTTTATTTTTATAACAGTTTTCGTCATTTTGAGCATACACAAGAAGAAGACGTCTGAATACAAACGGACGTGGACAGGCTTTGCATTTTCAGATGTTTTCTAGTTTTGCTGTTGTTCTCCCCATCTTGAAGGGTTTCATATAAATAACAGAATAAGGTTCTGCGGATGATGATGATGATGAGTGTGTGTGTTTTTTGTTCTCCCTCACCCCCAAACTCCCCAACCCCACACCCTCCCTGTAGTGGGTGGACAGGCATATGAGACGGTGGTTGGAAACAACGTCAATTCTGTTTTGGTGCAAAACCTTAAAATCGGTGAAGATTACATTGTGCAGGTGTCAGCCACATACCCAAGTGGGTCAAGTGCTCCATTGAAGACCCGCACCGCTACACGTAAGCCCTCTGTTTTCCCATAATGCATGGTGCCACCATTGCTTGTGATGTTTCCTTACATCGCAAGCTAGTATCACTTTATTCCATTGTTTCCTTTATTAAATAAAATATTCTATGCTTATCGAAGAGCTGGTTGACATTAGAGAATGAAAGGTCAATGGGTCAGAAATTTAAAAAACTGGTGGACAAAAATGGACAAACAAGGATCAAAGCAGCCAAGAACAGTGTTCCTTATTTTCATGACATGATTCACAATCTTTACCATTTCGACTCTTAGAGCATCTTCATTTTTTTTGTATACAGAGTCGAGGCTCGTGAAAGAGCTAGAACACGCAGAGAAAGAACAGGACACAATATAACAAAATGAACAGCAGAAAGAGAAGTGGGAAATGCCAATGGCGGGGCCGAGGGCCAAAATAGATGGGGACGGACAACAACGAGGGACAAAATAGATGGGGACGGACAACAACGAGGGACAAAATAGATGGGGACGGACAACAACGAGGGACAAAATAGATGTGGTTAAGAATGAGGGGTAGAGGAGGATGAAGGGAGATGGTGGTGGGTGAACAGCTGTCTTGTAAATCTGGAGGGAAGAGGGAGATTGAAGAGAATGTGGAAGTTTGTTCCACAGGTGGGGAAAAAGAGGAACAAATGAGTGTAGGTGAGCAGTGATCTTGGATTTAGGTAGTTTCACCAGCTGTCAACGTTGTTTATTTCATTTAGGTACAGAAATCTGGGGAGAGAGCAGAGGGCAGAGGGCAGAGGGTGCATGACCAGAAAGGAGACAATGGAAGACAGAAAGACCACCGATCTGTCTGCCATGGCAAAGTGATAGGCCGATACCCAGCTAACACAACAATGTTGGGCCAACGTTGGCATTTGGTCAATTGGTCGCAAGCGCATTGTTGACATCAGGGTGACGTCGTTTGTTGGTTGCAAACGCAACGTCTATTTTCAACATTGGCCCAACGTTTATTGGTTGTAAGCGTGACGTCTATTTTCCAACGTTGGTCTAACGTTGTTGATTGGTTGTAAACGCGACGTCTATTTCCAAACGTCGGTCCAACGTTGTTTATTGGTTGCAAACGTGACGTCTATTTTCCAACGTTGGTCTAACGTTGTTGATTGGTTGCAAACGTGACGTCTATTTTCCAACGTTGGTCCAACGTTGTTTATTGGTTGTAAACGCGACATCTATTTTCCAAAGTTGGCCCAACGTTGTTTATTGGTTGCAAACGTGACGTCTATTTTCCAATGTTGGCCGAACGTTGTTTATTGGTTGCAAACGCGACGTCCATTTTCCAACATTAGTCCAATGTTGTTTATTGGTTGTAAATGCGACGTGTATTTTACAAAGTTGGCCCAACGTTGTTTATTGGTTGCAAACGCGACGTCTACATTCCAACATTAGTCCAACGTTGTTTATTGGTTGTAAACGCGACGTCTATTTTCCAACATTGCTCCAACGTTGTTTATTGGTTGTAAACGCGACATCTATTTTCCAACCGTGGCCGAAGGTTGTTTATTGGTTGTAAACGTGACATCTACTTTCCAACGTTGGCCCAACGTTGTTTATTGGTTGTAAACGCGACGTCTATTTCCCAACATTGCTCCAACGTTGTTTATTGGTTGTAAACGTGACATCTATTTTCCAACATTGCCCGAACGTTGTTTATTGGTTGTAAACGTGACATCTATTTTCCAACATTGGCCGAACGTTGTTTATTGGTTGTAAACGTGACATCTATTTTCCAACATTAGTCCAACGTTGTTTATTGGTTGTAAACGCGACATCTATTTTCCAACATTAGTCCAACGTTGTTTATTGGTTGTAAACGCGACGTCTATTTTCCAACATTGCTCCAACGTTGTTTATTGGTTGTAAACGTGACATCTATTTTCCAACATTGGCCGAACGTTGTTTATTGGTTGTAAACGTGACATCTATTTTCCAACATTGGCCGAACGTTGTTTATTGGTTGTAAACGTGACATCTACTTTCCAACGTTGGCCCAACGTTGTTTATTGGTTGTAAACGTGACTTCTATTTTCCAACATTAGTCCAACGTTGTTTATTGGTTGTAAACGCGACGTCTATTTTCCAACATTGCTCCAACGTTGTTTATTGGTTGTAAACGTGACTTCTATTTTCCAACATTAGTCCAACGTTGTTTATTGGTTGTAAACGCGACGTCTATTTTCCAACATTGCTCCAACGTTGTTTATTGGTTGTAAACGCGACGTCTATTTTCCAACATTGCTCCAAACGTTGTTTATTGGTTGTAAACGTGACATCTATTTTCCAACATTGGCTGAACGTTGTTTATTGGTTGTAAACGTGACATCTATTTTCCAACATTAGTCCAACGTTGTTTATTGGTTGTAAACGCGACGTCTATTTTCCAACATTGCTCCAACGTTGTTTATTGGTTGTAAACGCGACATCTACTTTCCAACGTTGGCCCAACGTTGTTTATTGGTTGTAAACGCGACATCTACTTTCCAACGTTGGCCCAACGTTGTTTATTGGTTGTAAACGCGACATCTATTTTCCAACGTTGGCCCAACGTTGTTTATTGGTTGTAAACGCGACGTCTATTTTCCAACATTGCTCCAACGTTGTTTATTGGTTGTAAACGCGACATCTACTTTCCAACGTTGGCCCAACGTTGTTTATTGGTTGTAAACGCGACATCTACTTTCCAACGTTGGCCCAACGTTGTTTATTGGTTGTAAACGCGACATCTATTTTCCAACGTTGGCCCAACGTTGTTTATTGGTTGTAAACGCGACGTCTATTTTCCAACATTGCTCCAACGTTGTTTATTGGTTGTAAACGCGACATCTATTTTCCAACGTTGGCCCAACGTTGTTTATTGGTTGTAAACGCGACATCTATTTTCCAACGTTGGCCCAACGTTGTTTATTGGTTGTAAACGCGACATCTATTTTCCAACGTTGGCCCAACGTTGTTTATTGGTTGTAAACGCAACGTCTATTTTCCAAAGTTGGCCCAACGTTGTTTATTGGTTGCAAACGTGACATCTACTTTCCAACGTTGGCCCAACGATGTTTATTGGTTGTAAACGCGACGTCTATTTTCCAAAGTTGGCCCAACGTTGTTTATTGGTTGCAAACGTGACATCTACTTTCCAACGTTGGTCCAACGTTGTTTATTGGTTGTAAACGTGACATCTACTTTCCAACGTTGGCCCAACGTTGTTTATTGGTTGTAAACGCGACGTCTATTTTCCAACATTGGCCGAACGTTGTTTATTGGTTGTAAACGCGACGTCTATTTTCCAACATTGGCCGAACGTTGTTTATTGGTTGTAAACGCGACGTCTATTTTCCAACATTGCTCCAATGTTGTTTATTGGTTGTAAACGTGACATCTACTTTCCAACATTGGCCGAACGTTGCTTATTGGTTGTAAACGCGACGTCTATTTTCCAACATTGCTCCAACGTTATTTATTGGTTGTAAACGCGACATCTATTTTCCAACGTTGGCCCAACGTTGTTTGTTGGTTGTAAACGCGACGTCTATTTTCCAAAGTTGGCCCAACGTTGTTTATTGGTTGTAAACGTGACATCTATTTTCCAACATTGCTCCAACGTTGTTTATTGGTTGTAAACGCGACGTCTATTTTCCAACGTTGGCCCAACGTTGTTTATTGGTTGTAAACGCGACGTCTATTTTCCAAAGTTGGCCCAACGTTGTTTATTGGTTGTAAACGCGACGTCTATTTTCCAACGTTGGCCCAACGTTGTTTATTGGTTGTAAACGCGACGTCTATTTTCCAACGTTGGCCCAACGATGTTGTGTTCGCTGATTGAGCTTCATCGTGTGTGATTCCAATGATTTTGAAGGGCTTGGTTTCCACAGCATCAAGCTGAGCAAGATGTGAGGCAGGGGAGCTAAACCATAGGGGAGAGCCACACTCCATCCAGCTGTAGATGAAGGCCTCTGTAGGTGGATAGGAGTTCAGGTATGCCAAGGAAGGACCTTGGATGACAGAGGATGCCCGACTTTGAAATGTGCTTTGCCCCAGAAAAGAATGGCTGAGAGTGAGACCCGGGAGTTTTTGTAACTGAACATATTCAAGAGGATTGTTTGAAAAGTCAATAGGAGGGTTTGCCAGAAGGTGGAGAGGAAGAGAGAGAGTGTGGCATTTATCAGGATTGAAGGACATATTCCAAGTGTTTGATTGTCTCAAGGTATGAAGATAGAGCTGCTTGTCTGAAGGATGAGGGGTGTCACAGCAGAGGGTGGAATGATCAAACAAAGAGAGAGGATTTTACATGGAGATCTTCCTCTTTAACGGCTACCATTATTCCACCTTCCTTGCAGGATCGGCCGGGGGGAACGTAGCCCATGTCTTCACGAACCGGCTGGCCAGGCCTGATGTTCGGCTAGTTTGGGCAGTTTGATATAAAACTGCTAATTGATATAAAAGTCGGACTTGATTTAATCAGTTTGTGAATAATGTTTTTTTTTTCTCCATTTGCTCCTTTTAAAGAGTGATCCTGATGACCCACAGGTGATATGGAAATCCGTAATGTCATTGCCACCAACATGGATACCATGGGTTTCTGCGTGGAATGGCAACTGCACCGTGATGCCAGCAGCTACCAAGTCACATTCGATGCTCTTCGAGGTGCCCACCTTGATCACCACCCACTAATCTAATTACCGAATTACCTGCATGTGTTGCTTCTGGTGACCAAGACAGATTGTGTTTGCTTTATCACAAACCTTCATTTTTATCTCACCTGGAATGTAGTCCTGGCGAGCTTATGGGATGGCGCGTCGTCCGTCCATCAGTCTGTCAGTCCTTAAACACTTGCGACTTCTTCTCCAAAAACTGCTAATGTGATTGTGACAAAACTTGGCTAAAAATGGGGAGAGGTGGGGTGGAGTCAACGTGGGCCCAGGTTACCCCCCCCCCCCCCCCCCCACTCCCCCTCCCCAAAATAGGTATTTGACTTCTTCTCTGAAACTACATACACAATTTCGATGAAACTTTACCACAACCTTCATCACCCATGATGTACCAAAGTTTGTTCACTTCATTTAAAAAAAAACCTGGGTTTAATGGGGTGTGCGGGGAGGTTTGACCCCCTAAAATAGGTATTTGCTCTCTTCTCCGAAACTACATGCACAATATTGATGAAACTTGATCACAACTTTCATTGCCCATGATGTACCAAAGTTTGTTCATGGCATTAGAAAGATCGGGGTCTGGGGGGATCTATGTGAGAGAGAAGGGGGGAAGCAATTGGAGGGGGGAAGTCAGGGTGGATGGGTTTCCCCCCAAAATAGTCTTTATAGCTAAACTGGAATAAAGTTCAGGGGAGCTTATGCGATGGCGCTTTGTCCGTCCGTCAGTCCAACCATCCGTCCGCCCGACCATCCCGTCCGTAACACTTGAAACTTCTTCTCCGAAACCGCTAATGGGATTGCGACCAAATTTGGCACAAATTATATTTGTTGTGTTGTGACTAAAGTTTGTTCACAGCATTAAAAAAAATCGGGAACTAAGGGGGTTTACCGGGGGTCAAAGTAGATCCAGGTTTGACCCCCCAAAATAGGAATTTGCTTTTTCCTCTGAAACTACACACACGATTTCGATGAAACTTGACCACAACCTTCATCACCCGTGATGTACCAAAGTTTGCTCACGACATTAAAATAATCTGCCTCTTTAGGGATCTACGGGGGATCAAAGTGGGTCCAGGTTTGACCCCCCAAAATATACTGCTTTATTCGATCAGGTGAGCGCCCAGAGGTATCGCCTCTATTTTTATTATTTTTCTTCTTGTCAATAACCTAAAACTCTCTGAAGTATGAACGTCATTGCAATATTGCAACTGCTGGCTGCAAGTTTGCTTGATCTTGTACTGATGCAGATCAATAACGTGATATTGGGTGCTTGCACAGGAGAACAGCCGAAGAAGGAATTCCGTTTGACACGCGGCATTAACTCGTACTGTGTCAGTGACCTTCTTCCGGGCGTCGAGTACAAAGTGAGCGTTCGGGGCCTTTACCGTGGTGCCGAGGGTCCCATGCGGAGCATCTTGCAGTCCACAAGTGAGTGGTTCATCCTAACTGTCCCATTTCAGTTTTTTAATACGAGATCAATATGATTTGTACTTTCTCATGTTTCTTCATTGCTTCCATCTCTTGTGCTGTACACCTGTTATAGAGGAGTCAAGGCTCATATACAGTAAAATTTAACAAAAGTGGGTAGATGTTTCAAGTTTCTGGAACAATTTTTTTTGATTTCTGGAATCTTTTCTGGAAAACACATTTTCTATTTCTGGAACAATGTGTATGACCTGCATGGACAAGGGATGAGTGGAGAGAAGAAAGGACAGGAGGAGCAATTCTAAAATAGAAGCAGTGAAGTCCAGCAAGGTCTCCAACCTGAAGCAGACCGTGAGACGTGCCCCCCCTGAGATATGGAAGCCCCCCCCCCCCCTGTTGAGAGATGTCTGATTCAGAAGGCCTTAAATTGTGTTGCCTAAAGAGAGGCAAGTTACACCAGCCCAGAGTTGGCAGCAAGATTCCTCCGTCCTTTAAATAAAGGCTTTGGACAATGTCATCAACTGAGGATGGCTCAGAAAGGATTTGGCTCACCAAGGTGGCGTGACCATGGTGGGGACTGGTCGTGGAGGCCAGCTTGGGTTAAACAGGTTGTGGCTGTTAGTGGTGACTTTCCAGCGATTCCACATGACCCCAGAGGTTGAGTGCGGAATATTATTGGGGAATGTTCCAACAGATTATTATCGAAGGCCTGAGTGAGAGTGTAATTTAGGAGAGGCAGAGTCAGAATTAATTTATTTTCTTCTTTATTCCTCCTTCTCCTTCCTTCCATTCCATCAATTATCCGTAAAAGTTTGAGTTTATAAAGCCTGTATCAGACTGGTATTTATGAATGGAAGTGAAACGTGGGCACTGCAGATGGAAGATGAAAAGAGAATGGAAAGAAGAGTGATGAGAATAATACGATGAATGAATTGATTGTCTCTGTCTGAAAGAATGCTCAGAATGAATGAGCTCAGGAATCAGGAAAGAGATTTTAAAATCAATGCTAATTAAGAAGAACTTAAGAAGAGAAGACTCGGTTGATGTGGTCATGTGTGACGAAGGTCAGAAGAGGAAACTGTGAAGAAAGCAATAAAGCTCTTGGTAGAAGGAAGAATGCGACGAGGACATCCTAACACTACATGGATTGAAACGGTCGAGAAAGATATGGAATGTTTGGGTTTGCACGAAACTGATTGATCAGTATGGAGGAATGGCATCATTCGGTTTCTTCTCCGACTCTTCTTCTTCTCCTTCCATTCTGACTTTCATTTTATTTTTTGAATTCCCATTTTGTTGCACATCCTCGATCATCATCACACATGTTCATTTGGTAACAAATTACGAAACCTGTTGCTGGACTCCTTTCGGATTATTGATGGACCACACATGTGACTGGTCGCCTGGCTCAAAACAGTGCAACGTCTGACTTCAAACTACCACAAGGGGATGTGAAATGCACTACCTTGATAAGGAAACAACCAAGCCACATCCGGGTTAATTCCAATTTTTTTCCTCTGTCTCCACAGACTACGTAAGGGATCCCCACCTGTTATCCGGTCCTGAACCTACACTCCTTCCGGTTATTCCAGGTGTGTAACCATATCTTGCATTTGGTTGATCTCTCTTCCCCTACCTTTCCGCACCTTAAGAAAATGATGTCAACAATATTCATGTTCAACAACCATTTTCAATACATCTAATAATTTCCAATCATTGTCCCTGGTGTTGGGCTAGCGGCTAGGGTGCCGGCTTAGGATCCTAGGATCCTGAGTTCGAATCCCGGTCGATCGCTGAATTAACGCCAGGGGGGTTGACTCAGCCTGTCATCCTTCCGAGGTCGGCAAATTGAGTACCAGTTCACTGGTAATTCCCTGCTTGTCGTTAAAGGCGGCAAAAAGGGTTGGCGTCAGGAAGGGCATCTGGCCGTAAAACATTGCTTCAAAAAGGGGACCGAAAAACAACAACAACCACAGTTCCCGAAAAAGGCCAACCCCCGCTTGCGGGGAAAAATGGCCTCTAAAGGTGGTTTTTAAATAATTTCCAATCAGCGGTTAAGGTGCTGGCTTGGGATCCTAGGATCCTGGGTTCGAATCCCGGTCGATCGCTGAATTAATGCTTGGGGGGTCGACTCGGCCTGTCATCCTTCCGGGGTCGGCAAATTGAGTACTAGCTTGCTGGTAATTCCCTGTGTGTCGCAAGAGGTGACTAACAGGGTTGGCGGCAGGAAGGGCATCCGGCCGTAAAACATTGCTTCAAAAAGGGGACCATGGTTCCCCAAAAAGGCCAAAACCCGCTCTGCGGGGGGGGGGGGGGGGGGGGGATGGCCTCTAAAGGTGGTTCTTTTTTCTTTTAAAAATTCCCAATGAAGAATGATCTCATCTCCTGATTTTCAATTCTGTTGCGACATGGGACCCACATTACCCCTCAAGTTTGCATTCTCCTCACTGTTTGCAGACATTTGTATGCATCTCCTAACATTTCTATGCATCTCAGGCTGCTACCGGGCCAAGGCAGATTTGGTCTTCATGCTGGATGGTTCATGGAGTATGGGTGAGGAGAACTTCAAGAAAGTGTTGCAGTTCGTCCACAGCCTCGTCGAAGCCTTTGAGATCATTGGGCCCAGCGGTGTTCAGGTCACATGTTTGGCCTTTTTTATTACGTTGGAGGAATATTGCTATAAATCATTATTTTTCTTAATGATCATATTCCTCAGCTCTGTTTAGTTTCTGTATTACTCTTTATTAACCTCCTTGTTATTGTCCTATTTATTATTGGTTTAATTTGAATCTAAGCACCGAATCATTGACTTGAGCTCGTTTCCTAATTATCATGTTTGCGATATTAACATCTCTTAACACACGTTTAACACGTCACTTAATGGTGGATCAGAGACATGCTGAATGGAGAAGGTGGATCAGACTCGGCAACGGTTGCTAGAGTGAGATGTGCATGGAAGTAGTTTCGGGAAATGAGTGGCGTGCTGACGAGGAGGGGGGTGTCGTTGAAGCTAAAGGGAAAGGTGTATGCTGCATGTGTGAGAAGTGTTATGATTTATGGGAGCGAGACATGGGTAATGAACGTAGAGCAGCAACGAAGGCTGGAAAGGGTGGAAATGCGAATGGTTCGGTGGATGTGCGGAGTATCGTTGAAAGAGAGGAAGACAAATGATGAATTGCGAAAGATGATGGGAATAGAGCCTGTGATTGATGCTGTGAAGAGGAACAGGTTGAGATGGTTTGGTCATGTGTTGAGGAAGGATGAAAGTGACTGGTTGAGAAGAGTGATGGAAATGAATGTGGAAGGAAGTAGAGGACCGGGAGACCGAGAAAGAGTTAGCTAAAGATTGTGGAAGAAGAAATGCGAGCAAGGGGGTTAACAAGGAGAGATGCAGAAAATAGGGCAAAATGGAGAAGATTGTCATGGGGACCGCAAGGCTAACCCCCGCTCCAGCAGGGAAAATGGCCTTAAAATCCTTGTTGTTGTTTGTTTGTTAACATTTCACTGATTACCTCTGTCACCTCTGTCTGTTTGTCTGTTTGTTTCTTATGACTGTCTCGTTTGTTTGTGTGCGAGTGTGATAACCCCCGAACCTTTGCCAGTATAATATAATAAGTTTATTTACGAGGAACTTCAATGCAGGCGGAGGCTATGAGGCCCATACAGCCAGAGCAGTTTGTCAACCGATGGTTGTTTGTCCACGCTCTATCTTTTGAAATGCTGAGCATCAAGCAAGAAGCCGCAAGTACTATTTTTAAGTACGACTTGGCCGGGGTTCGAACCACCGACCTCTTGGTCTCGGAGTAGACGCTCAAACCACATTGCACCACGAGTTTGGTTTTTAAGTGACAAATTTAATATTGAACACACCTAGTGGAATAAAGTCTGGTGTTGGCTTAGCGGTTAGGGTGCCGGCTTGGGATCCTAGGATCCTGGGTTCTGAATCCAGGTTGATCGCTGAATTAACGTCAGGGGGGTTGACTCAGCCTGTCATCCTTCCGAGGTCCACAAATTGAGTACCAGTTCACTGGTCGTAAGAGGCGACTAACAAGGTTGGCGGCAGGAAGGGCATCCGGCCATAAAACATTGCTTCAAAAAGGAGACCATGGTGCCCGAAAAAGGCCAACCCCTGCTGTGCAGGGAAAAATGGCCTCTAAAGGTGGTTCCACACCTAGTGGAATATACTTTGTTGAAGAAAAATTTGATTTCAGTTTTCCTCATTTTTCTGCAACATTCCATGTTTCCTTGCTTTTCAAATTCGCATTGAAAACGATATTTTTGTTTTGATCAGAAAGTTTGTGTTATGCTGACGTCGATCACATCATTTCTCAAACGGACATGACATTCGGTCAGATTCCACCTCTCCCCGCCCCCCCTCCCATTTCACACCTTCGTGCAGGTGGCAGTGGCTCAGTTCAGCGATGTGCCGCGTGCGGAGTTCTCACTGAAGCAGTACACGAAGCGTGAAAACTTGCTCGACGCTATAGACGCCATTGACTACATGGGAGGAAACACCAAGACAGGTATCTCCTCCATGATGATCAACCAACCTCCACTTATCAAAACAACCATCATTTGCACTTTCTGGAAAACTTTTCCACCATAACTTGTGGAATTGTGAACTTTCTAGTGCGACCTCCATTTTGTGTTGTGTTATATCTGTATCCATACCAGGCCGCGCCCTGAAACTTGTGCGTTCCGAGCTGCTGGCACCAGGTTCTGGTACACGTACAGCCGTGCCCAAAGCTATCATCGTGATCACAGACGGTCGCTCCAAGGACCAGGTCGACCGGATTTCTGAAGAACTACAACAGAGTGGTTCGTTCATTATTTCATTTTCCACCTCATTTTTTACATTTTCTTTCTAACTAGCCGAAACCCGTGGAACATCCACGGAAGGGAGGATGTGGTCTATGGATAGAGTGTACCATTATGGATGGCATAGGGGATTTGCTTGTCCGAGTAAGAGTTAGGAAGAAAGATGAGAATGAAGAGTGCATATATGAACAACGTATTTATTGCAATCTACTTAAATGACAACGCTACGATATACTTTTGAAAAATGAATGGATTCGTAATAGGAATCGGCATAGCACCACTCTGGGATTGTCCACTCAGTGGACGGCTTGCTGTCGCCTTCGACTGTCCAATCAGCGGACGGCTTGCTTCGCCTTCGCCCAGCAGATGCCAATACGATGGCGTCGTAAGATGGCGTCGTATCGGCAGTTAATCGGATGCTTTTGGGCCCCAACGTCGGCTAATTCAGATTTTTCGAGTATGCCTGTACGTGATAAACAAAGAGCGCGGTTCGTAGATCGTAAATCCATTAGTTCCGTGGGCATCGGATCACTGGGTGCGGCGTAAAAGGGATAACAAAGTCGAGTCCTTACGCTATTATTATATATTTTCCCTGCTTCATGTTGTTTTATTTTATGTTTCAAACATATATATATATATATATATATATATATATACATATATATATATATATATATATATATATATATATATATATATATATATATATATATATATATATATATATATATATATATATACTAGCTTGGCTCGGCTCACGTCGTTACAGAGGAACGGGCTTTGTTTTAGGTGAGGATAATTACTGTACCTGAGTTGCTGTGTTGTCATGATTTACATTTTTATAAGCATTTATAATTTTTATAAGTGTTTGTGATATTACATTTTTATAAGCAATTTCGGTTGAAAAAAATATATAATTTTTTTTTTTTAAACTCTCAGCACATACAGTGCATTCAGAGAGTATTGAGACCCCTTCACTTTTTCACATTTTGTTATGTTGCAGCCTTATGCTGAAATCGTTTAAATTCATTTTTTCCCTCCATAATTATTAAATGGAAGAGGTTTGGAACAAGCAGGACTCTTCCTGGAGCTGGCAGCCCAACCAAACTGAGCAATCGGGGGAGAAGGGCCTTGGTAAGAGAGGTGAACAAGAACCCGATGGTCACTCTGGCTGAGCTCCAGAGATCCTGTGTGGAGATGGGAGAAACTTCCAGAAGGACAACCATCACTGCAACACTCCACCGATCTGGGCTTTAAGGCAGAGTGACCAGACGGAAGCCTCTCCTCAGTGAAAGACACATGAAAACCCGCTTGGAGTTTGCAAAAAAAGCACCTAAATTACTCTCGGACTGTGAGAAACAAGATTCTGTGGGCTTTCATGTGTTAATCTAGGAATAAATTAGTTTAGAAAAAAACAAAATGATGACATCATCGGTCATGTGGTTCGGCCGCCATATTTGATTTAACACAAAAGCCTTAAAAACACTGAAAATACATCCGGGCGAGGGTCTGCAATCTTTGATTGCTCTTTTTCTTGTTTATTCCTAGTTTATGCTCAAGAAATTTCATCTTGATCGGATGAAGTTTTGTACTTGTCGAATTATGACATCATAATGGAGGCACCTATGACATCATCATTCACATATTTTATTCCCCATGGAGAGTTCTTTACAATGAGCCATGTCTCAATTTTCTATATTCAGCGCTTTCGGAGATATAGAGGTGCAGTTTTTCGGTTTTTCCAAGATGACGGCCGAACCACGTGACCGATGACGTCATAATTATATTAAAAATTATACAGGTGGGGATGCACCAATGGTGAAAATTTCCTGTCAATCGGACCAACGGTTGTAGAGAAAATCATATTTATTCTGTGCGGACAAATAGACAGACAGACAAACAGACAAATGAAAAATCACTCATAGAGCAACACTTGGCAAAACAGAACAAAGTAGAATGGCACTCAGTAGAGCATCCTTTTGACCTCAAAATAATTTGTGGTCGAATTCAGTGACCTGATATGCAAATCGTCTTCAAAGTTTAAGTTAATCGGATGAAAATTGACAATTTTAAAAATTCGAAAAAAGTGGTTGACCTTTTGCCTATGTTATAGTTGGTGGTTGAATACAGTTAATAATAATAATAATAATAATACATTTATTTTATATAGCGCTTTTCAAGAAGCCCAAAGGCGCTTTGACAGAGTACAAAAAACAAGTGCAAAAAGACAAAAATCAATAGGTAAATAATCAAAGCAAAAGGAAGGAGAAGGAGAAGAGATAGTCAGGGGTTAAATGCTGTGGGTTAAATGTTGAATGCAGTGCTGAACAGGTGGGTCTTGAGTGATGTTTTGAATGCGGTGAGTGAGGAGGAGTCTCTGATGGTGTGAGGTAGTGAGTTCCAGAGGGTGGGAGCAGCGATGGAGAAGGCCCTGTCCCCCCAGGATCTGAATTTCGTCCGGATGGGGGGGGGGGGGGTCAGGAGGTTGGTACCAGCAGAGCGGAGGTTGCGGGTGGGAGTGTGTCTGGAGAGGAGGTCAGTCAGGTAGGATGGGGCCAGGTTATGGAGGGCTTTGTAGGTCAAGAGGAGGATTTTGTACTGGATTCTCTGGGGGATGGGGAGCCAGTGAAGCTTGTAAAGGACGGCGGTGATGTGGTCACGGGTCCGGGAATGGGTGAGTAGACGGGCAGCGGAGTTCTGAATGTATTGGAGTTTATTAGTGATTATTGAGGGTGATATGCTGATAGAGTTAGCTGATATGAAAATCCCATTCAAATTCCAAGTCAATCGGATGAAAATTGAGGATTTTAGAAATTTGAAATAGTTGTTGACCTTTGGTGTATGTTGACCGTTTGCCTACGCTGACCTCAAAAATAGTTGGTGGTTGGTTTCAGGAAGCTGATGTGCAAATCCCATTCAAATTTCAAGTCAATCGGATTAAAATTGAGGATTTTAGAAATTTGAAAGAAGTGGTTGACCTTTGGCCTATGTTGACCTTTTGACCTCAAAAATATATAGGATTTTGTCGGACCACAAACTCCACCATTTGGTGAAGTTTCGTGAAGATCGGTTTAAAATTGTAACCTGTAGGCAAGTATAAGTGAGCGGACAAACAGACACAAACACACAAACCGGAGTGATCAACATACTTGCAAAAAAACATTTATTTATTTTTGCCAAATAACAAACGGACTCAAATGCAATAGCCTCCCCTCAGGCGAGGGTAATGATAAAAGGTAAAAGCAGGATCACATCAAGATGGTAACTGCATCGTTTGCCACACCATTTCACAATCACAAACTGCTCCTGGCTTTCCTCACGTGTTTCGAGCCACGTCACAAAGCTGGCCCGTCCTGGGCCACGGCTTTTCGTGACCACTGTTCCCAACTACCCACGTGGGAGTTTCTGGTGATGAAGCCTTCAGTACAAACATGCAGCTGCCTCGCATTATGATTTTTACTCCCCATCTCAGTCAGCCACCCAGGCCCTCAACCAGAAAAGTTGCCAGATGTCGACGAGCACTCACTTTTTCTCTGTCTGTTGTTGACCAAACTAATTTGAGACCACTTTGACTTCCTCCTGCATCATGGGAAAGCTAAGGCCCAGTGCAGGCCTGACCACATCATTTCAGCCATAATCATGCTATTTCAAAGGCAAATAAAGTAATGATTGTCGTGTGTGCCAATGACCTCTCACTTCCTGAAACTTCTCGTGCGGTGGATGCAATACAGCAAGAAGTAATCAAAACAATAAGTGTGCGGCAGCTTGGCAACTTTCTGCTGAGATGCCCCATTCCCCAGGTCCCCATTCCTTCATCCTTTCCCCATTTTCTCAAACTTCTATTTTTTTTGCTATTTTTCTATTTTTCTTCTATTTTTCTATTTTTCTCAAACTTCTTTCAAATATTTTTCCCCACTAAGTACTTTCCACCCCAAAACCCCCCATGTCACTCTCCGCTTCCGTTTGAAGCCCTTTTATCATGAATATTCCGCATTTCCACCAAATATGGGCGGAGGTTTTGTTTTCATCTGTATGTCTGTTTGTCTGTCTGTCAAGAGGATATCTCAAAAAGTAGTGGACGGATTCAAACGAAACTTGGTGGACAGATTCGGTGCGTGACAATGTGAAATGATTCGATTTTGTTGAAGATTCGAATCCAGATCAGACCATTTTTAAAGTGATTCTTCACCATTGAGTGATTGGGCTAAATACGATATGTAGCAGGATATCTCAAAAAGTTATGGACGGATTTGGACGAAACTTGGTGGACCGGTTGGGTGTCTGACGAGGACAAATATATTCGATTTTGGTGAAGATCTGAATATGGATTCGGATATGAGAATTATTTAATTTTTAAGTGATTCTTCACCATTGAGTGATGGGGCTAAAAACGATACACAGCAGGATATCTCAAAAAGTTATGGATAGATATTGACAAAACTAGGTGGGTGAGTTGGTTACGTGACGAGAATAAGCGATTCGATTTTGGTTCAGGTCCGGATGTGGACCGGTCTATCAGTGGGATACAAAACATAACCTGTTCATCCTGGCGGAGGTATGCGCTCTACCGAGTGACGTTCCAGTTATTTTCGTGACGTGGGGCAAGACGCCCCTGGCAGGAAGGTTCGGGCAATACTCCCTGCTCCTCCCACCATGTCTTCCTTTGTCCTGTTGTTCCTCTATTTGGCCAGAGAGCCCTCTGGTGTGGATGTTCAGGTACCAGCAGGACCGAGGTTACACAATGTGGAGGGTTGGGGGACATTCTGATCTACTTTCTCCGCTTTTTATCCTTTGCTCAGTGATGTGGCACTGGTGGTGCAATTGGTGATGGCACAACTGGAAAGGGGGTGTAGAGTAATTTATTGTTTATTTCGGGGTTAGGCATTCGGTTGCGTCCGTACGTGCGATGTGCGTGTCTGCATTTTTAAAATTCATTTTCTCGGCAACCGTTAGTCCGATTGACACAAAATTTTCATCACAGGAAGGCCTCCTCCTGTAGAATATTTTAATGATAATGATGACGTCATAGGTCATGTGGTACAGGCGCCGTCTTGGAAAAACTTCACACCTATATAGTATCTCTAAAACCACTACATGGAAAAAAATTAACATGGCTCATTTTCAAGTACTCCCCATGGGGATTAAGATATGCTAATGATGATGTCATCGGTGCCTTCGTTATGACGTCAAAATTCGACAAGTACAACGCTTGATCCGATCAGTATTAATTTCTTTTCTCTGTAACTGTTTGTCTGATGAACATGAAATTTTCACCATAGGAGCGCCTCCTCCTGGAGAACATTTTAATGATAATCATGACATCATAGGTCAGGTGGTACAGGCGCTATCTTGGAAAAACCGAAAAATGTTGCACCTCTATATCTCCGAAACCGCTCCATGGGAAAAAATTTGAAACATGGCTCATTGTAAAAAACTCCACATGGGGAATAAGTGTTATTAACGATGACGTTTTGGTGCCATAATTATGACGTCATAATTCGACAGAGACAACACTTGATCTGAACAGTTTGAAATTTATTGAGCATGATCTATGCAACAATTATATTGGAGAATATAAATGTATGATGCCATTGCTCACGTGGTCGGGCAGCCATATTGGATTTAAAAAACCTTCAAAAACAGAAGAGTTGGCTCGCACCAAGTTGACTGCGCAGGGTAAGCAGGCCTATTCTATGAATACCATCTAGTTTGAAGTTGTTTTGATTGAAAAGTTAGACGTTAATTAAATGTGATACGTTTAATGATGTCACAGGAGTGCGATGTGAAGTGATGTCTTTTATCGAAACAATTGTTGAAAAAAGCCTGTGACTCGTTAATAATAACAGCTAGAGCGGCACTTGATGGAGCTGAACAGTTATTTTCCATTGATAGGCCGGATCTGTATCCAGACTTTGACCAAAATCGAATCGGCACGTTCTCGTCACCCACCCAACTCAACAACCAAGTTTTGTCATCATCCGTCCACAACTTTTAAAGATATCGTGCTATGTCGTTTTTGCCACTATCTGTCAATGGTGAAAACTCACTTTTAAATGGCGGATGTAATTTTAAAATTCTTGTTTCTGGATCCAGATTCGGATCTTCACCAAAATCTCATAATTTCGTCCTCGTCCACCAAATTTCATCCAAATCCGTCCATAGCTTTTTGAGATATCCTGCTCACAGACTGACAGTCAAACAGGGGTGAAAACATAACCTGCGTCCACCTTCGGTGTTGGAGGTAAAAATGCTGCCCAATCTCTTCGCTCTTTCAGGATGTGCCGTTTTTGCTTTGTTTGTGTCTATTTGTCTCTGTTTCTCTTTCCCAACAACTGAGTGACAGCAAACATAGTCCATTCAGCATCTAAATATCTAAGTTTAATGTCTCGTTTGTTGCGTCTGCTAAAAAAAAAATAGGAGTAGTAATGGCACAGACACCTTTGCCCTTTGTTCAACAACACCTACCACATGATGGCCTACCGCCTTCCCTCTGGTTGACTGCAGGTCACAGCGTGTTCGCCGTGGGTATAGACAGCGCTGATGTCACCGAGCTTGGCATCATTGCAAGTCGTCCGGCGGACCATCACGTGTTCTTTGTCGGCGAATTTGACGAGCTGCGTCGAATCGCTGTTCGCATTGCCGACTCGATTTGCCAAGTTGCTTCTGCCAGTGAGGATGAATTATTATCATATTTTCCAACTGCTGAGTTGTGTATTGTGTTTGGAAACCCATAACATCTCACATCCAACCACTAGAAAAGTCATCATGTTGCATTTACTGCTTTATCGTATTATTTTCACGCAATTATCTAAAAATAATATAGGAATTATCTTATTTTTAATTTTGCGTTGTAACACCTTTGCGAGGTCTGCTGGGTCATTGGATTTACCCACAGTTACACCTTTACCCCACCTTTAGAGGCCATTTTTCCCCGCAGAGCAGGGGTTGGCCTTTTTCGGGCACCGTTGTCCCCTTTTTGAAGCAATGTTTTATGGCCGGATGCCCTTCCTACCGCCAACCCTGTTAGTCACCTCTTGCGACACACAGGGAATTACCAGTGAACTGGTACTCAATTTGCCGACCTCGGAAGGATGACAGGCTGAGTCAACCCCCCTGGTGTTAATTCAGCAATTGACCGGGATTACAAACCCAGGATCCTAGGATCCCAAGCCGGCACCCTAACCGCTAAGCCAACACCAGGCTCATTTAACCACAGTACGACAGTATAAATCCTTTTTTTTCATGATCCTTGACTGAGAGCTGTTAAAATATTTAAATTTGAATGTTATTTTCACCTTTGCAAGCTACAGTGCGGGTATGCATAGCATGGTAAAAGGTGTCGTCCGGTTTCCGTTAACGGATGCAATGATCCATTTGAGAAATAAATAAACAATAAATATCAGACGTCGTGCAGAGCACAACCCTTGAGAAATCCGTAAAACAAATTTGACCTTAAAAATAATTGTTGATTGAATTCAAAGTACAAATATGCAAACCCTGTTCAAATTCAAAGTCAATCGGATGAAAATTGACGATTTTAGAAATCTAGCCTATGTTGACCTTTGGACCTCAAAAATAATCAGTGGTTGAATTCAGTGACCTGATGTGAAAATCCTCTTCAAATTTCAAGTGAATCGGATGAAAATTGAGGATTTTAGAAATTTGACATAGGCTATTATAACCTTTGGCCTATGTTAACCTTTTGACCTCTAAATCAAAAGGCTTCGTCTACCTTATGACCAACACTACCGTTTGGTGTAGTTTTGTGAAGATCGGTTTAAAATTGTGACCTGTAGGCGATTGACAAACAAACAGGCAGACAGAGCATAACATGCGTGACCGCCCAATATACTGTACTTGAAAAATCTTTGATTTTCACAAGTAATAAATGTTGATTTTAAATCATCATTGACAATAATCATTATTGTTGTTTTACCCACCCTCAGCCTGCCCCTCTGTCTACCTCCACGGCTTCACAGTATCAGGTATGGACATTCGACATATCAAAGCAGAATGATGAGAGAGCCATTTCGTGCTGTGACATGTTTGATATGTTATACCTCCCTGTGATTGCCACAAATAATGCAGGGAAAGTCAAATTATTTTCCACGACTATCTCCTTCCATGGCAGCCATTATTATCCTAAAGCCAGTAAATTATCAGGTATGTATTAAATTGTGTGAGTGTTTTGACTTGTGCTCCCAGGGTTTAAGATGATGGAAGCGTTCAGCCTCACGGACAAGACATATTCCCAACACAGCGGCGTTTCAATGGTGCCCGGTTCGATGAACGTGTTCACTGCTTACCTGCTACATGCCGGCTCGAAACTTGAACAGCCAACCAGGTGTGATTACCATTATTTATTTTTTTCATCTTGATAAAAAATTAAAGCAGGCACAATCAGTCGCATCGTCAGTTATTTCTTTATAAGAACACTTTGTGTCAAGGTCTTTCAAAGGGTTTTTTGTTGACAGGGTCTAAAGGTCATAGTGTAGCTGAATACACAAATCATACAAATAAATCAGACAACGCGGGCCTTCATAAAAACGTGGGCCTTCAAAAAACGCGGACCTTCATAAAAATGGCAGTCTTCATAAAAATGACAGTCTTCATAAAAATGGCAGTCTTCCTAAAAACGCGGGCCTTCATAAAAACGTGGGCCTTCATAAAAACGCGGGCCTTCATAAAAATGGCAGCCTTCATGAATAAAAACGCGGGCCTTCATGAAAATGCAGGCTTTCATGAAAATGCGGGCCTTCATTAAAATGGCCGTCTTCATAAAAACGTGGGCCTTCATAAAAATGGCAAGCTTCATAAAAATGGCAGCCTTTATAAAAATGGCAGTCTTCATAAAAACGCGGGCCTTCATAAAAACGCGGGCCTTCATAAAAATGGCAGTCTTCATAAAAACGCGGGCCTTCATAAAAACGCGGGCCTTCATAAAAACGCGGGCCTTCATAAAAATGGCAGTCTTCCTAAAAACGCGGGCCTTCATAAAAACGTGGGCCTTCATAAAAACGCGGGCCTTCATAAAAACGCGGGCCTTCATAAAAATGGCAGCCTTCATGAATAAAAACGCGGGCCTTCATGAAAATGCGGGCCTTCATAAAAATGGCCGTCTTCATAAAAACGTGGGCCTTCATAAAAATGGCAAGCTTCATAAAAATGGCAGCCTTTATAAAAATGGCAGTCTTCATAAAAACGCGGGCCTTCATAAAAACGCGGGCCTTCATAAAAATGGCAGTCTTCATAAAAACGCGGGCCTTCATAAAAACGCGGGCCTTCATAAAAACGCGGGCCTTCATAAAAATGGCAGTCTTTATAAAAACGTGGGCCTTCATAAAAACGCGGGCCTTCATAAAAATGGCAGTCTTTATAAAAACGTGGGCCTTCATAAAAACGCGGGCCTTCATAAAAATGGCAGTCTTTATAAAAACGTGGGCCTTCATAAAAACGCGGGCCTTCATAAAAACGCGGGCCTTCATAAAAATGGCAGTCTTTATAAAAACGTGGGCCTTCATAAAAACGCGGGCCTTCATAAAAATGGCAGTCTTTATAAAAACGTGGGCCTTCATAAAAACGCGGGCCTTCATAAAAATGGCAGTCTTTATAAAAACGTGGGCCTTCATAAAAACGCGGGCCTTCATAAAAATGGCAGTCTTTATAAAAACGTGGGCCTTCATAAAAACGCGGGCCTTCATAAAAACGCGGGCCTTCATAAAAATGGCAGTCTTTATAAAAACGCGGGCCTTCATAAAAACGTGGGCCTTCATAAAAACGCGGGCCTTCATAAAAATGGCAGTCTTTATAAAAACGCGGGCCTTCATAAAAACGTGGGCCTTCATAAAAACGCGGGCCTTCATAAAAACGTGGGCCTTCATAAAAATGGCAGTCTTTATAAAAACGCGGGCCTTCATGACGGAATTTCACAAAACACACTCTGGGTACCAGTGACGCCATCTTTTATGATGCCGACACTTTTCTCTCTGCACTCAGTGGGGCAATTCAGTTGGAATTTTCTCTCCATGGATGCCAACTGTTGCGGTTTGTCCACGCCATGATATTTAAATGCCGAGCATCATGCAAAGAAGCAGCGCGTATGACTATTTATTTGGTATGACTTTGCAGGTGTCGGCATCAAACCGCCAAACTCCCAGACTCGGAGCGGACGCTTCACTCTTTTACCATCAAATCGGGTCGTACTTTGTTTCCTTGCATTCCAATTTACTGTATTTATTTCATTGCTATGAAGAGCGTTCAAAATATTCCAGGGATGAGTTATAATATTTCAAGACACACCAAGGTTCTTTTATTTTTCAATACATAAATATAATGAGATAATTTTTAAGGAAGTATGCAAATGGGACTTTTTAAGGAAGTATGCAAATTTTAAAGGAACCTCCACCACCAAAGGTCGACGGAAATTAAGATTTCACCCCTGTTTTGTCTGTCTGTGCCGTTCTAGTCTTTACTTGCGTAGACGCCTCGTTTTACTGTGTCTTAGACAATTGTGAGTACTTCGTTTACCTTTTGAGAATCCCATGTAAAAGAAATTGTAAAATAATATGGGTTTTTTTTCGACTTTCCTTCTCATGCTTCAGGAATATTCATGCAGAGGGATTGCCCGATGACTTCACTCTCTCTTTCCTGCTGCGAGTCCGTCCCGATGCCTCCCACACTCCAATTGCAGTCTGGCAAATCCTGAGTTCTGACGACAAGCTACAAGTCGGTGTCGTGCTTGATGGTAGGCCCTATCACAGTCTGCACACATTATATGTCACTGCATTGGCAAAGATTCAACAATCCAATGTAATTGCTTTTCACAGTTTGATGTTTGGACGTTTAGAGCTTTGTAAAATGAGCACAGGTGAGGGGGATTCAGAAGGTTCTACGAACACGACAACCACAATAGTCCAAAACTCCGATATCTTTATTTCTCCTTCCTTTCTGTTTGGTTATTTAATTATGTATTTTTGTCTTTGTTTTATGTACTATGTCAAAGCGTCTTTGGGTTTCTTGAAAAGCGCTATACAAAATAAATGTATTATTATTATCTTTTCATTTTTAAATGTGCAAGAATGTGTATTTAAGTTCGAAAGGTTGATGTGTTTTTGTTTATTTATTTATTTATATATAATACTAGCAAAGGTACCTGGTGTTGCCAGGCAACGCTGGGCCCCTCCTCCCACGCCTCCTTCCACCTCCTCTCACCACCCTCTCTCGAGATTGCTGCTCCACCCCTTCCAATCCCTCCTCCCACCTACTCACACCCACTTCCCCACCCCTCTGGACTCCCACAAATAAAATTATTTTACACCACGTTGTAGAATAGAAGTACCGAATTCAACTAAAGTCAATGATGTCATACTCAGCGGCACATTAAAAAAAAAAATTTTACAGCTTTTTTTGCTCGGGAATTACCACTGTACCGTAGAGCGGGACTGAATGAGCACACACACACACACACACACAAATACACACACACACACTCACACACACATACATACAAACATACACACACATTTTCTTTTATTATTATTTTTTGCCCGTGAATTGACACTGTAACGTAGCGCAGGTGACTAAATTGAGTACGTAATACCTCGTCGTTCACTTCACCTTACTACGTTGCTCACTTGTCACTGCCACGTCGTAAAATGACGTGTGTGAACACAGTGGGGACGCATCGCAGGTCTCTCTCAAAATACCTCCCGTCACTAGCAAATTCCACCCGTCGCTTCGCTGAATATGGATAAGGAGGGATCGTCCTATTCTTTTTACGTTTTATGGCGTTTTCAGAGCTGAGGCTCTATATATGCCACACGCCCAGACAACAGTGGTGAACAAAGAAGCCTTTAGGACAGGGGTCCTCGACCATTTTTGATCGTGGGCGAGAACCAAAATTCCTTATTAACACCTCGTGGGCCACACAACCAAAGACATTTTAAACAAGTAAAAGCTACATTCTGTAGATACCACCCCTTAAAAACGTTCTTTAAAATGTTCCACCCCTTAAAGGTCAGGGTGGTGCGGTGTATGTGAGCAGTGCTATCACTTTTGCTCATCCATGTCCATGATCTTCACTATCTCCCTATAAGGAATGAACCATGGGCTCTTCTTCTTCTTCTTCACCTCAATCTATCACACATCTTTGTTTTCTTCAGAAAGATTATTTTATTCCTTTGTGCAGTTCCTTTTGTTCTGTTGCATCCTTGTCTGCTCTATGTATCAGCTCTTCCAGCAGCTTGATTATGTATACAACACAACACAACATGCATTTTAAGGCCATGTTCCCTGCTAGAGCGGGGGTTAGCCTTGCGGTCCCCATGACAATCTTCTCCATTTTGCCCTATTTTCTGCATCTCTCCTTGTTAACCCCCTTGCCCGCATTTCTTCTTCCACCATCTTTAGCCAAGTCTTTCTCAGTCTTCCCCGTCCTCTACTTCCTTCTACATTAACTTCCATCACTCTTCTCAACCAGTCACTTTCATCCTTCCTCAATACATGACCAAACCATCTCAACCTGTTCCTCTTCACAGCATCAATCACAGGCAATATTCCCATCATCTTTCACAATTCATCATTTGTCTTCCTCTCTCTCAACGATACTCCGCACATCCATCGAACCATTCGCATTTCCACCCTTTCCAGCCTTCGTTGCTGCTCTACGTTCATTACCCATGTCTCGCTCCCATAAATCATAACACTTCTCACACATGCAGCATACACCTTTCCCTTCAGCTTCAGCGACACTCTCCTCCTCATCAGCACGCCACTCAGTTCCCGAAACTTCTTCCATGCACATCTCACTCGAGCAACCGTTGCCGAGTCTGATCCACCTTCTCCATTCAGCATGTCTCCGAGGTAGCAAAATGTTTTCACACCTTCCAGCTTCATGCCGTCTCCAAGATCCAACTCAACATTTCCTCCATCTGCAGCTCCCTCTGTGCACACCTTACATTTGAATGTAGCTGCCACACTGGTTAATGACCCTCTCAGACCACTACATTTTTGATGAACCCACTCAGCACACATTGTACATTGAATGGAGTTCACTCCGACACCCTTCCTGCACACAGCACACGGCCACTTCCCAGTTCTTTCCACCTCACCACATGCTTTACCACTTGCCATCACCTTTGTCTTTCCGATATTCACCTTCAGACCTTTTGTCTCCATACATTCCTTCCACTTGTTCATCTTTTCCTTCAGTCCATCCATACTTTCCACAATCAACACCAGATCATCTGCATACAACAACTCCCACGGTAAACCCTCCTTTACGGTCTGAGCCAGCACCTCCATCACAGCTACAAATAGTAGTGGACTTAGTACCGACCCCTGATGCACTCCCACCTTCACCTCAAACTCACCACTGTTCCCGTCCTTCGTCCTTACAGCTGTGCGTGCTCTTTTGTACATTGCCATCACTACTCTGATCAACCATTCCTCCACTCCTAACTTCCTCAATGCCCATGTCAATACTTTGCGTGGAACCCTATCGAATGCTTTCTCCAGATCAACAAACCCAAAAAACAATGTCTTCCTCTTATCCATGTACTTCTCCTGCAACTGCCTCACAATGAAAAGCGCATCTGTCGTTCCTCTTCCTGGCATAAATCCAAACTGCATTTCGTCGATCTTCACTTTCTTCCTTATCCTCCTCTCCAACACCCTTTCCAATACCTTCATTCCATGCTCCAATAACTTTATCGCTCGGTACGAGCCACACTCCAGAGGGTCACCTTTCCCCTTGTATAGAGGGACGAGGGTACTCAGTTCCCAATCCACTGGAATGCGGCCTTCTTTCACCACCAGATTACAGATCTCTGTCATTCTCTTCACACCCCAACTTCCTGCTGCCTTCAACATATCTCCCACAACTCCCGTCGGCCCTCCCGCTTTTCTACTCTTCATTGCTTTTATCGCTTCCTCAACTTCCTTCTCAGTTATCTTCTCTGCCGGTCCTAAAACTGGGTTACTCTCTATGTTGCCATCCCATTCATTCTCTGTATTCAACAGCATTTCCATATATCTTTTCCATCTTCCTTTAATTCCATCTGGGTCCACAACGATTTGCCCCACTTCATCCTTCAAGCAACTCACCCCCATCACATCACACCTCTCTTTCGCTATCTGCTTTGCAATCCTGAATACCGCTCTCTGACCCTCTTCCGAATCCAAGCGTTCTCCGAACATTTTCCTCCATGCCTCCTGCGCCTTTGCTACCTCGTTCTTTGCAGCCTTCTTGGCTGCCTTATAACTTTCATGCTCTGCTGTTTCTGCTCCCGTACCCTTCGCCTTCTGCCACTCTTTGAACTTCTTCCTCTTCTCGTCAATCCTCTTTCCAACCTCAACATCCCACCACCATGTTTCCGAGTGCCTCGGTGGTCCTTTTGTCCATCCACATACCTCACCAACGGCTCCCAACAGACTAGCTTTCATTGACATCCAACCACTTTCAAGCTCAACCACATCATCCTCTACCCTACTCAGCCTCTCTTTTAATGCCTCCCTTACTGTCACCTCTTTCAACCTCCACACCTTCATTCTCGGTTGGTACTTCACCCGCCGAGCTCTCCTCGCACCTTTCACCCTTATGTCGCAGACAACCAAGTGGTGCTGTGAAACAGCCTCCTCCCCCGGGATCATCTTTGTGTCCCGGAGGTGCCCCCTATCTCGCCGACGCACCATCAGGTAGTCAACGGTTGTCGTCGACCCACCTGATGTGTATGTAACAAGCTTATTGTCCTCTTTCTGGAACTGAGTATTACAAATCAACAAATCAGCTCCATCAGCAAACTCCAAAATCCTTTCACCTTCTCCATTTCTCACACCATATCCGTAACCCCCATGAACTCCCTCAAAACCATCCATACTCCTTCCCACATGTCCATTCAGGTCTCCTCCCACCACAACAACTTCCTCATCTTTCACGTTTTCCATCAGCTTCTCTATCGCACACCAGAACTTGTCCTTCTCTTCATCGCTTCGACCAACCTGCGGAGCATATCCCAAGATGAGGTTCACCAAGAGCTTTCCAATCATCATTTTCACCATCATCAGCCTATCACTCACTCTAGTCACACTCACCACACTGTCTACAAACTCCTCAGAAAACAGGACACCAACACGATTCACGCCCTCCGGGCACCCTTGCCACACAAACGTGTATTTTTACAAGTAAACCGGGAACCGGGAACCGGGTTCCCGGAACCGGGAACTTGTACGTCCGGGAAACGTACAAGTATTACATGTAAACAAATGGCCGCCACCATTTGGCATTATGTATGCCAAAGAAAAAAAAATCCATTGATGAGGAATTAGGTAGGATTAGCTCTTTGGTCCTGACTGATGATGTTTGCTCTCCGGATTTGAACCGCTGTCCACCTTTTGAGTATCCTTCCTTTAGGTGATCGATAATACTATATATGGATTTACCGCTCTCTTTTAAAAATCTCAGAACCGCCTTGCAGAGTTGTCAAATGCTTCTGGTTCAAATGCCTGAAAATGTTAGGCAGATCTGACCTGCCAATCCCCACCTCTTTCATACTTTGGAATAGACTCAATCTGGTCTGGTCAAATCCGTTTCTGGTGTTTGTTCCCCCTCCAATCCCTCCCTTACCTCAAATGGCCACACAGTTGACATCGCACGTGACAAAGCCGAATGCCTCAACTCTGTCTTTGCCTCAAAATCCTTAGTCCCAAACCCATCTCTCTCTGTTCCCACCCTTCCCAGTCGAACCCAACTGCTCCAGGACTCTGTGTCCTTCTCTCCTGACAAGGTGGAGTTTTTGTCAAACCTCGACTCTGATTCTGCAACTGGACCAGACGGCATCAGCCCACGGGTCCTAAAATCCTGCTCTGCCGCTCTATCTCACCCTCTCTCTGTTCTTTTCACCCTATCTTTTGCTCAAGGTCATCTGCCAGCATCCTGGAAATCAGCCAACATCACCGCTTTACACAAAAAAGGTGCAAAAACAGATCCTAGCAACTACAGACCATTCAGCCTGCTCCCAATTATCAGCAAAGTCATGGAATCCATCATTGCTTCGGATATGAAATCCTTCCTCTTCTCCAATGGCTTGATCTCTGATCATCAATTTGGTTTCAGACCAGGTCACTCTACTCTGGACATGCTGCTTCTGCTGTCTCAACAATGGATGGAGGTCCTCAATGCCAAACAGGAAATCAGAGCTGTCTCCCTTGACATATCACGTGCCTTCGATACGGTCTGGCACCCAGCTCTGCTCACCAAACTCTCCTCATATGGTATCCATGGAAATCTCCATGCATGGCTTGCGGACTTCCTCTCTGGTCGTAGTCAACGTGTGGCCCTGAATGGATTTCTCTCATCTCCCCTTCCTGTTCAGGCTGGAGTTCCCCAAGGCAGTGTGCTGGGCCCTGTGCTATTTCTGGTCTTTATCAATGATCTCTCCGACTGTCTGGAAAATCCTCTCTATCTCTTTGCTGATGACTCCACTCTCTGCCGCTCCATTCCTCTTCCCTCAGATCGGCAGTCTGCAGCCTCCTCACTCTCTGAAGACCTGGACAAAATCACAGACTGGTCAAACAAGTGGAACATGTCTTTCAATCCTGACAAATCTCACACTCTTACTATGTCTCTCCGAAAAGATCGACTGGACAACCCTCCCATCTACTTTCTCAACAATCCTCTCCAAGAAGTTCTGTCGCTCAAGCTTTTGGGTCTCACTATCTGCCATGATCTTTCTTGGGAAAACCACATTTCCAAGCTGGCCTCCAAAGCCAGTCGCCGACTGGGCACCCTCCGTCGTGCGAAGTCCTTCCTAGGCACACCTGAGCTCCTCACCACATACAAGGCTTTCATCCGCAGCTCAATGGAATACTGTTCTCCCCTATGGGCTGGCGCTCCTGCCTCACACCTGGCTCGGTTTCACGCTGTTGAATCCAAAGCTTTCAGAATCATTGGAATCTCCCGCGATGAAGCTATCTCTGAGGGCCTTTCACTCACTCACAGCAGGCAGGTAGGTGGTCTTTCTGTCTTCTACCGACTCCTCTCCGGCCTTGCTCACCCAGCTCTCTCTGTGCTCTGTCCCCCAAATATTCCTACAGGTCGCACAAGATCTGCCAGCCACCCTCTGATGGTTAAACTGCCGAAATCTCGGCTCTCTGCTCACCTTCACTCTTGCATTCCTCTTTTCTCCCGCCTCTGGAACAAACTCCCACACTCACTTCAATCACACTCCTCCCTCCAGGTCTTTAAAACAGCTGTTCACCACCATCTCTTATCTTCCCCCATCCAAAACCTTGATCTTTTCTACCCCCACTAATTCACCCCAGATCCACCTTGTTTGAAATTCCAACTTCTTTCCTGGAAGTCCTGGCAGTGTCCATATGTTTTATACCTCTCCCACCCCCACCCTTCCCAGGCCTCCCCCCCACAAAAAACCTTTCCCTCCCACAGTTCTCTCGATGTCTCCATGTCTCTCGGTCCCTGCTCTCAAATATTGTGTTTGTGTCCTTCCCCCTCTCTCCCCATCTTGTCTACCGCTCCCGATGTTATTTGTTTTATGTGTCTGTTTGTCTTTCTGTGTGATTAATGTTCGCTCTTTCACGAGCCTCGATCTTGTATACAAAAAAAAAAAAAAAAAAATCTGGGTCCATCATTTAGAGGGAATTTTTAAAAACAGATGGTTCAAATATTCGGCTTTCCTTTGAGTATTTCAGATTCCAGTGGAGTGACACCCTATCTTATGGAGGATTGAGTATTAAGACAACAGTGCAGAAGGAGGGATGACAGCCATGCTTACATAAATATACTTAGTTATAAGAATAACTAATTTCTTAAATTTTTAGCTCACTTGGAGCGAAGTTCAGGGGAGCTTATGCGATGGCGTGTTGTCCATCAGGCCATCAGTCCGTAAACACTTGAAACTTCTCCGAAACCGCTGATGGGAATGCGACCAAATTTGGCACAAATGATATTTGTTGTGTTGTGACTAAAGTTTGTTCACGGCATTAAAAAAAAAAAATCAGGGTCTAAGGGGGTTTACCAGGGTCAAAGTGGATCCAGGTTTGACCCCCAAAAATAGGAATAAGCTTTTTCCTCTGAAACTACACACACTATTTCGATGAAATTTGATCACAACATTCATCACCCGTGATGTACCCAAATTTGTTCACGGCATTAAGAAAATCAAAGTCTAAGGGGATCTATGGGGGGGCCAAAGTGGGTCCAGGTTTGACCTGCCAAAATAGGAATTTGCTTTTTTTTCTGAAACTACACATACAATTTTGATGAAACTTGACCACAACCTTCACCACCCGTGATTTACCAATGTTTGTTCACGGCATTAAAAAAATCTGCCCCTTTTGGGGTCTATGGGGGGGTTGCCCCCCCCCCCCCGCCCAAATAAGTATTTGCTTTCTTCTCAGAAACTGCACACGCAATTTCAATGAAACTTCACCACACCCTTAATCACCCATGATGTACCAATGTTTGCTCAAGGCATTAGAAAAATTGGGGTCTTTAGGAGGTATATGGGTTTGGGGGAGAGGGGTGTTTGGGCATCCCCCAAAATAGGTATTTTTTTCTTTGTTTGTTTAAAGTCTTACGATGATGTTAATATGATTCTACATGCTGCCCTGTCTTCTAGCAACCATTGAAATTGGTTTAAAATACCCTTAGTCGGTGCAGTGTACTGTTTATTCTACCAGGTGAGCACCAGGGGTATTGCCCCTATGTTTCTGATTGCACTCCAGATTTCGACACTTATTTAGTCCACAGGATCCGATCCTCAAATACGAAGCCAGATGTCGAATATATACTTTAATTGGTCTGCAAGAGGTCATTGTGGTTCCAAGGCAAGCCATTTTTGAGCAGGCCAAACAAAATGGTGGCTTAAGAACCCAGTAATGTGCTAGAGAGCTGTCAAAGATGGCACGCTGCTATTTCGGTAAGAACTATTTTGGTTTGTTGTGGTGAGCATCCCCTAAATTATCTTCAAAAGGGGTGTTTAAATTTACCCAAATACCCAGTTTTCATTCATGCACTCCCTTGGAGTTCCCTTGGTAAGCATACAAAGGTTTGGGCCGCTAAGTTTCATGATTTTGGAGTTATGGAGGAGACACACAAACTGACTGACACATTATCTCTCTTGTTTATTTATATATATATGTGTGTTTTTTTTGTTTTTTTAAGCATGCTTTACGGGTTTTTAAACATACATTTTCATTTACGGACGCTTTTTGACGGTTCTGTGTTTTTTTTTCCGGTGTATCAGCTTAGATCTCCGTCGGCATGCAAAATTTCAGCTTTCTGCGTCACCCGGAAGGTACCGAACATTAATATCAGTCAATCAGTGAGTCAGCGAGTGAGTAGTTAGAATGAGCTTCATATATTACCAGTGGGGTATGCAAATGATATTGTTGTCCTTTTTTGGAGCATCTTGGAATATTGCGAGTGTGTTGTAGAAACTTTTTAATACTCTGAAAAAGTATAAGCTGAACAAGTTAAATATTGCATGTTTTAAAGGTGATTCACTATTGGTCTGTGGTCATATACAGACTTGGTATTTAATATGGAATATTTTTTTGGTGGGGGTGAACTTACTTTTCAAGATGTCTTAGAACCAAAAGTTCATTGGAATTATGTTGAAATTATTCTAGATTTTGTTAATGTGACCTTTAAAAGAAACAAAAACCACATTTGACATTTCAAAACAAATAAATTGATCCTTGAAAGTGATGTAAACTGATATCGAACTCAATTCATGGACAGTACTGTGTTAAACTTCTGTACGTTTTCCAGAAGTATCTCTTTATTTTGCACATTAGCCAAAAATTTTTTTTAACAAAAACAAAAGTTAAATTACGACTGGGATTACGGACAGTAAAATTACAGTTCAGTACTTCGTGTAACCCCCACGAGCATTCAGGAGAGCACGTACACGTTGAGGCATGCTGTTCACGAGATTTGCCAAGGTTTGGACAGGAATCGCTTGCCATGCAGTGACAATAGCCTGCTGCAATTCACGCACAGAGGTCGGCTGCTGGTCCAAGTGGTCGATTTGACGCGTTAATTCTGCCCACAAGTTCTCCATCGGATTCATATCTGGGGACATGGCAGGCCACTCCATATGCTCTGCACCACGGTCAGCAAGAAAGTGTTGGATCATGCGAGCATGATGAGGCCGTGCATTGTCATCTTGGAAGACAAAGTTTCCTCGAAAGGCTGCACGAGCAAATGGAAGCAATGTTTCTTCCAGAATGGCCCTGTACCTGAACTAGTTCAGGTTTCCATTCAGAACAACCAGGTCAGTTTTGCCCCCTGCATGAAAAGCAGCCCAAACGGTCACCACACCACCTCCAGCTTGGACTCTTGGCACTGTACAATCTTTGTTGTAGGCTTCATGCACTTGTCTGCGCACTCGGACGTGGCCATCTTGACGATAGACCAGAAATCTAGACTCGTCACTGAAGATCACGTGATTCCAGTGTCCTGGCTGCCATTGACGGTGCTCTCTGGCCCACTGCAATCGGCACTGGCGGTGTTGTCTGGTCAGGCGTGGCTTTCTCAGGAGACGCCTGGCACGATAGCCTGCTTGAACCAGTCGTTGGTTGACTAGCCTTCTGGATACAGGCACATTTGTCACTTGCTGCCACTCAGCCCTAAGCCGATTAGCTGACTTGGTACGGCCATTGCGGACTAACCGGTACAGCTGGCGACCATCCCTCCTTGTGGTTCTGCGGGGACGTCCTAGACTCGGTATTGGAGTAGGGACACCCCTCTGAGCATTTCGTTTGGGGATCTTTGACACCTGACCTTGAGTGATGCCATACTGCCGAGCAATAGCACGCTGTTTCATGCCGTAATTTCGTAAAGCCACCACTCCATGACAAACAGCATTGTCGAGTTGACGGACCATCTCCAGAGTAAGCGGCAATAACTTTTGGAGATGTGCAGCAGTTGTTTTCCACAAATACAGAACGCAACAACCCTTGTATACCCGACTGTGAAGCCAATCATCAAATGCACCTGTCCGTACATTTTGCCACGCCACCTGTGATATAATCCTGTTGTTGACTTCTTGCTGCAACAGACAATCAGTGACATGGTTCTTTGAACAAATAAATCACCAAAGTGTAAAAGAAACTCACCAGATTGATATACTGAGTTAAGAAAGTAAACCCAAGTCAAGAAAAAAAATATTTTCCATATTAAATGCCAAGTCTGTATTTACGTGAGTCTACCTAGCAAGTGCTAAAAGAACAATCGATTTTTCAGGCAGCAAGAGAATGTTGGAGTTCCACGGGCTGGATGAGACAAACTCCTTGCAGACAATTTCTTTTTCCGGGCCTGGAGTGGAGAAGATCTTTTTCGGCAGTTTTCACAAGGTCTCAATCCCTTCTGCTCCTGATGGAAATTTGTTCTAAAAGTTTTAACATTAATTTCTGCTTCCTGATATTAAGATTAATGCGCAAATCAATGGTTCAATCTGTCTTATTATGCAACCTGTCCATCTACTGCAGGTCCACGTGGCAGTGACTCCCACGCAGGTAACCCTGTTTGTCGACTGTGGCCTAATTGAAAAGAAGGCCTCCCAACCATTGGGACGCATCGATGTGACTGGCCGGGAGGTGCTGGGCCAGCATCCAGGGTCCAATTCACTCGGTGGTTCTGCAGCTTCGGTAAGAATAAATTGTCAGTTCCTTCTAAGAAAAACACGATATTTGGAAACGCTTTGTCTCTTTAGAAACGCAATTCATCACAAAACAAAATCAATCATAAAAAAAGTACTTTACTTGTAACTGGCTTTTTTGGTTGAGTGGTTAAACGCTTGTTATTTTTCTCTACTGGCTGCTGTGGGATCAAATTAAACAGCTGCTCGCACTCGTCAACCCACACTTAGCAAGCGTGGAGAGTATGATGCTGTTAGTATGATGATGTGATGCCAAATAGCCCTTCAACTGAATTAATAAAAGGTCTTCGTCCTATGGTGAATTAAAATGTGCTCGTTTTAGTCCGGCAGATATGTGAAGAATTGTGGTAGAATTGTGCCTTTGATGATACAAGCATGAAACTTGGCACACAGTTAGGGCATACCCTTACAGTGAAATTTGGATGTAGGGGCATTCCAGATTTCTCCTTGGCCCAAAATGGCGGCTAAGAAGGACATATTTACCTATTATTTCAGACTTGTCATTTGTGCTGCTATTGAAACACAATGTAATGAGCATATTATAAATTGTCATGTACATGCTATGCAATACCTTCATACTGGGTTCAAAATTGGAATCTACGGTGGCCTATAAGGGGCAGAACAAATGGTTTACCATTGCAATAGACAGGACTGGTCTAGCGGTTTAATTATTTAACTTTGCATGACTATCTGATTTCTCCTGGGTGTAATTTTGGTTCAATACCTTTATATGAACAACTTTGATGTAGCTTTATGAACTTTCCTATCATAGACTAGGTGACTATAAGGAACAATGCAAGGCTAGTGAAAAGTTACGAAAGCGAATTACTATATTTATGATAATAATGTATGTATTTCTTTTTCAGATGATAACTCGACTGCACTGCACCTTCGCTCATTGACTGTAGTAGCTACCTAGATTTGGTTCCCAATTTGTATATTGATTGGATGGTGGTGGTGGATAATGCTTAATTGACAATGGCCAACAAAAATTTCAAGCTATTAGACCCCCAAAGCCCTAGTACATCTGGAACAAACATGCCTTATCTGACAGATTGGGAGAAGTGTGTGTTATGTCAGGAGGTCACCGATGAGGCCCTTGCCTGTCCAGTTGATTCCAAGCGAACCACAGGGTCCGGATACCAAACTCTTGCAGATTATCTCCTCACCTTCAGCCATATGGGCTGCCTGCCAAAATCTCTAGAACTGTCCCGCCTGGACGATGGTGAAGGTATCCAGTCAACCTTCCAGAGCCACAAGGCTAAGTGGCATGATTCATGCAGACTGAAATACAACAAAACTGAACTGCATCGGGCACAAAAAAGAGAAACGTCTAGTGAAGAAACCGCAAGTGTCTCAAGAAAGTACACCCGTCACAGAGTACATGTAGACCACACACAGCCACAGCCTGAAAAGTGTTTCTTTTGTGACAAACCAGCGGGTACTAATTCTCTGCGAAAAGCTTCCACCTTCGACCTCGATAAACATGTCAGGACAGCTGCCCTGAAACTAGGAGATCAGGCACTTCTTGCTAAACTGAGTGCAGGTGACCTTATAGCACAAGATGCACAGTACCACGTGAAGTGTCTGGTGTCACTTTATAACAAAGCAAGGGCCACAAGCACAACACTGAATGAACAAGATGATATCAATCACGGTATAGCACTTGGAGAGCTAGTGTCCTACATCGATGATGCCCGCACAGATGCTCTTGTGACACCAGTGTTCAAGCTGGTAGACCTAGCAAGACTATACACCACCAGGCTGGAACAGCTTGGAACAGTCTTGACCAGGCGTGTCCACTCCACCAAACTCAAAGATCGAATCATGACATATTTTCCAGACCTAGAGGAGCACATGTCCGGTCGAGATATTCTGCTTGCTTTCAACCAGCATGTTGGCTCAGCCCTTCAGAAGGCATGTGATCACGACACTGACAGTGATGGAGTTTGTCTTGCTAGAGCCGCAAATATAGTTCGCAGAGACATGTTGAAAATGAACTCAACATTTAGTGGTTCATTTGAAGCCCACTGCCAAGAACATTCGGTACCTAATTCGCTTGTATCACTAGTTTCTATGATCTTGAATGGTCCTAACATCCAAGAGCAGTCAAGCCACTCGTCGGTATCAACACCTACTCTCACAATCTCACAACTCCTTATGTTCAACAGTTACTCACGCCGCAGAGAGAGTAGCAGTACTACCACGTCCACGAGGCACAGTCACAATCGGGAGACTCCCCTGCCTGTGTACCTGGGCACCCTTATCCACACAAAGACTCGAAAAAGAGACCTGGTTGATACTATGTTCAACCTGGGTCTCTCGATCTCCTATGACAGGGTGCTTAGCATCTCCACGGACTTGGGGAACAGAATCTGCCGTTTCTTCCAAAATGAGGGTACAGTTTGCCCCCCTGAGCTAAAAAGTGACCTCTTCACAACTGGGGCAGTGGATAACATTGATCATAACCCCAGTTCAACAAGTGCCCACGACTCCTTCCATGGCACTGGCATTTCACTTTTCCAGCACCCAAATAGCGATAGCCGTGGAGTTCAACGGGTAAACCCAGATGACACATCAACAACAGATGCACACCTGCCACAGTCATACACCATCGTACCTCCTGTTGTTCTGGGTAAATGTGACCCACCTGTACCCAAGCTAGCGGGTCCCAACAAAAGCAACTGCCAACTCATCCCTGAAGCAATGCAGATTGAGTACAGGTAACTGATTATTGTGTTTGAACTGTGGACAGTTATATGTGTACCTAAATAACCAAGACTTGTTAACTTGTGTGGACTTGTTTGTTCTTAATTGTGTTCATTATCTTGCATTTTGACAGGTGGCTGGAGCAGATGGAGAAGACAGTGCTATCTGACACACCACTTAAGGGAGACGAGACAGTATCATGGGCTGGATACCATGCCAGCAAGCAGTCTATTCCAGAAGAACCAGAGTGTAGTGTGGCCTTAACTTCATTGCTGCCTCTTTTCTATGACCAGGCAAAATCTGTGGCAATGATTCGTCACTCCATGGATGTCATCAAGAAAGCAATCGATATTCTGAATCCAGGTCAGATCCCTGTAATCACACTTGATCAGCCACTGTACACACTTGCCAAACAGATCCAATGGAGATGGCCAGAAACACACGGAGAAGATCACTTCGTCATGGTCTTTGGTGGACTCCATATTGAGATGGCAGCATGGAAAACCCTCGGTGACCTTCTGGATAGCAGTGGGTGGACAGGCGTTCTGATGCTTGCAGGGGTTGCTACAAGTGGTACTGCTGATTCCTTCCTGAAAGTGACCCATGTGACACGCACACGACGAGCACACCAAGTCACAGCCAGTACTCTCTATCTTCTCCTGAAGGAAGCCTACAGCCAGTACACCAGTGGACTAGATGAGGGACAGGATACGATACCACTAGATGACTGGTGCGGTGAACAAGCCAATGCAAGTCCACAGTTTCAGTTCTGGTTCCTAATTATGCAGCTAGAACTGGCAGTCCTGATCTATGTGAGATCCGTCCGTGAAGGAAACTTCCAACTGTACACTGATGCTCTGACCAAGCTTGTACCATGGTTCTTCGCCTTGGGACATACAAACTATGCCAGGTGGATCCCAGTTCACTTGCGCGACATGGTGACACTTGCAACAAAGCATCCAACTGTATACGCACAGTTTCTGGCAGGAAACTTCACCATGAAGAAGACTACACGTGCATTCTCTGCCATAGCCTTAGACCAGGCACACGAGCAAAATAATGCATTGGTGAAAGGTGATGGAGGGGCTGTAGGTCTTACGGAGAATGCTGCAGCTTTGCGCCGATGGATGGTGTCTGGTCCAGAGATGGCCAAACTGATCTATAAGTTCGAGGCCACAACAGAAAAAAGAATTAGGAAAACTGAACTAAAACACCATGAACAGACAAAGCACACGCAGGTAGCCTTTGCTCGAGATGTGAGAGCACTCACCCGTGTCATAGGAGAGATGGGGAACCCATTCTGTGACGACAGCAAAGATCTCTTGGTGCTAGACAGCAGAGACCTGGCAGACCCAGCAGTCATCAACACCCTTTACCAGATCGAGAAGCTGGGAAAAGAACAGTATGACACATATGTGAACGAGAGGCTTGTACATCAGACAAAGCCTATCACTGACCCAATAAAAAGAAACAATCTCCCTCTCTTCAGCCGACCCCCAGTCAGAGAGAAGTCAAGAACAGAGTTGAAGGTGGTATCTCTGAAGAATGACTGCGTTCTGTTCTCCAGGCTGTTTATTGCATCCCAGACACGGAATGGAGATCTTGATGAATTCTTTGCACATGAAAACCAAGCTTGTCCCCCTGCATTGTCACAAATGGGCAAAATCCGGCTTGGAACCAAGTCTGA
The DNA here is from genome assembly GCF_964187855.1 of Myxine glutinosa. Lineage (NCBI taxonomy): Eukaryota > Metazoa > Chordata > Myxini > Myxiniformes > Myxinidae > Myxine > Myxine glutinosa. The sequence continues at coordinate 84,830,957 of NC_136273.1, forward strand.
TCTGGTTGGGTGCTTAGAAGATCTGATCACCTCACGGGAAAATGATGATGTAAGCCCCCCTGTTGAAGTCATGATCCTGGATGGAGCAGCCATCGTGAACATGCTGGCACCTCGTAATGCGAAGACCTTCTCTGAGTATGCATCACTAGTATTCTTGCCATACATCACATCTCAGATACAAAATAAGAGCAGGGTTGATATTATCTGGGATGAATATTTCCCAGACAGTTTGAAAGCCGACACCAGGAAGACGAGGGGTAAAGGCACCAGGAGACGAGTTGAGCCATCTAGTTCCATCCCTCGAAACTGGCAGGCCTTCCTTCGCATAGACGAGAACAAGGTGGAGTTGTTTGACTTTCTAGCAACGAGGATAGCAAACATTGAGACTGACAAGCAAATCGTCACCACAAACCACAAAGAAGTTTTTTGTACACAGCCACGAGATGTTACTGGTCTTTCCCCGTGTAGTCACGAGGAGGCAGATACAAGGATACTACTCCATGTCCAAGATGCAGTCAGACAGGGCTATACCAAGGTGTCAATCCGCACAGTGGACACAGATGTTTTGATCCTTGCAGTGGCAGCAACTGGATATCTTGACATCGATGAACTCTGGGTTGCTTTTGGCACAGGGAAGAATTTCAGGCACTTGGCAGCTCACGAGATGGCTGTGGCACTGGGACCAAACAAGTGCCGAGGGTTGCCATTCTTCCACGCCTTCACTGGGTGTGACACCGTGTCCTGCTTCGGCGGAAGGGGGAAGAAAACAGCATGGGAAACATGGAAAGCCTATGATGAGGTCACCTCAGCTTTCTGCGCACTGGCTGCCACACCAACCATTTCAACTGCAAATGACAACATGGATCCACTGGAGCGTTTTGTTGTTCTGCTCTACGATCGAACAAGCAGCCAGGAACATGTTAACGATGCCCGCAAGCATCTCTTCACCCAGACTGGTAGATCAATAGAGGCTATCCCACCAACGCAAGAAGCCCTCAGACAACACATCAAGAGAGCTGCCTACCAAGCCGGCTTTTGTTGGGGCCAGATGATGATTTGCGCACCTGAGCTCCCATCGCCAAGTGAATGGGGTTGGAAACAGAGTAATAACGGCTGGGGGATATATTGGACAACCCTCACAGAGGCAACTGAGGCATGCCGACAATTGATTAGATGTGGATGCAAGAAGGGTTGCAGGAAACAGTGCAAGTGTGTTAAGGCCGCACTCCAGTGCTCAGCTCTGTGTCACTGTGCAGGGGAGTGCACACGATAGTATACAGGAGGAATAACACACCTGTTACATATACACAAACATGTGGAAGACTGTTTTGTAGACTGTTTTATAGTGAAAGTCACTTCCACAGCGTTAATGTGGCATTTTCACTTCATTTCCATTGTGTTTCTGGAGTTTGCTCAAAATAGCTCAAAAAGTAATTATTTTTGTAAAGAATAAGGACCAAATAAATGTTATGTGAGTTTGTTGACATTTAATTATGATCTTACAACCTGTTTACGTGAAAAAAACATCATAGGTGTGCTTGAGCAATAAGTAAATCTAGTTTTATAGACATCGGTACTGTGTATCTTATTATCCGTAAACGGCCATTTTTTAAATGGCCGCCATTTTGTCCCTAGGAAAAGATTTGAATGCCCCTATATCCAAAAATCTTCCTAGTAGTATGCTCTATCAGTGTTCAAAATTTCATGCTTGTATCACCAAAAGCACAATTTTTTCACATATCTGCTGGGCTATTTATGCATTTTCCCTTTGACATTTTCTAATGTTATTATTTCTAATTTTCTTTAACATTAACATCATAACAAGCAGGTAGGTGGTCTTTCTGTCTTCTACCGACTCCTCTCCGGCCTTGCTCCCCAGCTCTGTCTGTGCTCTGTCCCTCAAATATTCCTGCAGGTCGCACAAGATCTGCCAGCAACCCTCTTATGGTTAAACTGCCAAAATAAAGACTCTCTATTCACCTCCTCGCTTTCATTCCTCTTTTCTCCCGCCTCTGGAACAAACTCCCCCACTCCCTTCATTCCCACTCCTCCCTCCAGGTCTTTAAAACAGCTGTTCACCACCATCTCTTATCTTCCCCCATCCAAAACCTTGATCTTTTCTACCCCCGCTAATTCACCCCAGATCCACTTTTTTGAAATTCCGACTTCTTTACTGGATGTCCTAGCAGTGTCCATGTGTTTTATACCTCCCCCGCCCCTTCCCATGCCTCCTCCCCCCAAGCCCTCTCCCTCCCACAGATCTCCTGATGTCCCTGCTCTCAAACGTTGTACTTGAGTGCTTCCATCTCTCTCCCAATCTTGTCTCCCGCTCCCTTTATCTTATGTTTTATGTGTCAGTTTGTCTTTTTGTGATTAATGTTAGCTCTTACACGAGCCTTGACCTTGTGTACAACAAAAAAAAAAAAAATTCACTTGATTAAAATGAAATGGAAGTCTCTTGACAGAGCGTCGGTGCTGCTGAAGCAGTTACTGGGCAAAGGTTATGCTAGGTGGTTTGCCATTGCCATCCCATTGGTCAATCGGGGCAGCAATTTGTAATACTAGGGCATGCCCGTACTATATATATGCCCGTACTATATATCTATCTAAAATTATATCCCCCCCCCTCTATTTACATGAAATGGTTTGGTTCATTCGCAACGCCAAAGCGAACGGCGAACGGCTTGCGAGTACAGTGACAATCCCCCCCCTCTATTTACATGAATGGTTTGGTCCATTCGCAACGACCACAGAACCCCCCCCTCATGCAATGGTTTGGTCCAAAGCGAACGGCTTCCGGAGTTTGGTAAAGCAATCGCCATCGCGTGCACAAACGCGCAGGAAAGCGAATGAATCGCAAATTCGTTTTTATTAGTGATACGAATTGAATTGGGAGAAATTGGGAGATGAATGAATTGGGAGAAATAATGCGCATAAGAAATCGAATTACGTACCGTAATGGCGGTCAGCTCGTAACGCGCTCAGCTCCGCTCGTCTCACATCGGCCACGCCTACGCAACAAAGCGTTCTGTGATTGGATGCCGGAAAGCGTGCTGCCGGACAGTCGTCACTGTCCGGAAGTTCGCAAATCGCAGTTAGGATGAATCGTTTTAATTTAATCGCAGTTTGAATTCGTTTTAAAACATAGTTTAACGGCAACATAGTTTTCCAACGTGAAATAAATGAATACGCTGTCAAATGTGCCGTCCGAGGCAGAGTCTGATCGCCACGTTCGGCACACGTGATAGCTCGCTGCTCTCTGATTGGTTGAAGCGTTTTTTGGACATATCTCGGTAAGTAATTGTCCGATTAATATGAAACCTTGAAAAGGCACATCCTCGGGTCCCCAGCAATATACCTGGCAAGTTTCAAGTATATCGGACCCGTGGTTGTCGAGAAACAGCGGTCACAGACAAACAAACACACAGACAGACACACACACACACAGAGATTACTGGAATTATAGATAGATGTTCACGATTCGCCTTCTCTTCGTGAAAGACGCCTGTGGGATCTCTAATGTCCACGCTGACCATTGCTCCTGGTCCAATAATTGTCTTTAGGACGTAATGCCAGAGAAAGTCAGCCAATTCCTCTGGCATTACGTCCATCTGATGAGCGGCATTTGGCATCTGGTACTCACATTGATGAATCGCCCTGCATGTGAAATACCAGTATGATCGTTTATAGCCAGGCCGGAATTCAAAAGCAGGATAGACAGCTTAGAGGCAAATGTGCATACCCCTTGAGTATCCTCCCGGCACTTTTTAATATTTACTCTACATGGAAAAAACAAAATTATACTCCCATGTAAAGAATTATATATTTATCAACAATGAGCTGGTACCCTAGGTCACCCACCTTTTGGGTGGTACGAGGAATAAATCTGTCATATGAAAGGTAAATCTTGAATGTTTTTTTAACTGCCGTGTATGCAAGCTAAATTAACCGAGATGGTTACCATGGCAACATAATTCAGCCAATCACCACCGTGATCTAATCAGGTTGAGATAATCTAATCAGGAATAGACGTCTGCAATATGAAAGTTAAATGTTCAACGGTTTTTTTGGGGTTTTTTTAAAATATCGCGTACACAAAAGTACATGGATAGATGATCAGTTGGTCGGACAGAGCTCATTTTAATGCTCCCCATCTTCGACCTTATGGGAGGGGCCAAAAATGGTAGCTCACCATCAATATGAAATCTCTGAAAGAGTTGCTGTTGTCATGGCTTCAATGCGGGAGGGGGGGAAACTTGTTAAACGTACTTGACATCGACCAAAAATTACAAGCCAGAAGCATGGCTGAAGTCTGAAATGTCAGTAAGTTATTATTACTCTTTATTTATTTATATCTGCAAGCCTGGCGTTGGCTTAGCGGTTAGGGTGCCGGCTTGGGATCCTAGGATCCTGAGTTCGAATCCCGGTCGATCGCTGAATTAACGCCAGGGGGGTTGACTCAGCCTGTCATCCTTCCGAGGTCGGCAAATTGAGTACCAGCTTGCTGGGATGAATGATCCCGGTGTGTACCCCGGCTTAGAATAGGTACACCGTATCCCTACGCATCGTAAGAGGCGACTCAGGGTTGGCATCAGGAAGGGCATCCGGCCATAAAATGCCATAAACAGGGAACCATGATTGTCAGGGGGCCCGCAACCCTGGCGTTAATTCCCCCCTGTCACAACCCCACTCTAGCAGGGGAAAAATGCCCTTAAAACGATCATTCATTCATTCATTCATTTATTTATATCTGCAACAATCTAAGGCTCCTGGAGGAACTTGGGAATATTCCACAGACATCCCAAGACATGTATCCAGCAAAGGACATTAGTAGACATTAGTAGACATTGGTGTGCTTTCACATGGCATTAGGAAACAAAGAACAAACAGTCTATGGGATTTGAACCTGCGTTCCCCACATCATGAGCCAGGGGTTCAGTTATGAACACTAACAGGGGAACCTTTGCTAACATGTCAATAATTTATTTGAAAAATAATAAATGGGAGCACTTGCTGGGTCAAGATGCTCTTTATAATAATCATTGCTCCTCATGGTTCTGTTAGGATAGTTCATAGGTAGCTTCCTCATCCTTGGGCTGTCTTTTCTGGGTTTGATTCATACCCCGACTATAAACTATCATCCTGGTGCCCTTTGGGCAAGGAAACATCCTTTGAAGGGATGTTAAGGCAGAACTGTCCAGTTTGTTTACAGTCATTGGTGGAAGTCCAAGATCCCATGGCTGCTTTGCAAGAAGTGTCGGCCACTGTTTGCCAGTACCCTGGTCAATTGCCGAATTCCTACCCTCATCTATGGCCAGGAGCGGGTTGGGGTTATGGATGCTCCTCATGTCACCTTTCATAAACATTTGTGATTAACCCTCATGTATCCATTGTATGCCTCCACCGATGAAGTCGCATTATGTTTTCCGGTTGTCTGTCCAACCGTCCGTCCATCCGTGATAGGCTTTCATTACCGTGATAACTTGAGAACGGCTGAAGAGATCTTAGTCAAACTTGGTACAGGTATGTATAATGAGGTAAAGAATAACTGATTTTATTTTGGAGTCACGAGGTCAAAGACCAAAGTTCAGAGGTCAAGTTAGGTAAAAATCCTGTTACCATGATAACTTGCGAACCAGAGATGGGATTCTGACCAAATTTGGTACAAGGGTGTATTATGATGCAAAGATAACCCGATTCGATTTTTGGGTCAAGAGGTCAAAGGTCAAAGTCTGAAATAGGTCGATAACTTGAGAACCGGTTAATGGAATCAAATTCAAACTTGGTACAGATATCTACAATGATGTAAAGATTAACTGATTCGATTTTGGGCTCAAGAGGTCTAAGGTCAAATGTCAGATGTCCCGTCTGGTAAAAATTCTGTTACCGAGCTAACTTGGAACCATTCATGGGATTATCACCAAACTTGGTATAATTATATATTTTGATGCAAAGATAAACTGATTCGACTTTGGGGTCAAAAGGTCAAAGATCAGAGATCATGTTAAGTTACAATTATTTTGTTACCGTGATAACTTAAGAACGGCTGAAGGGATCTAAGTCAAACTCGGTGCAGGTATGTCTAATGAGGTAAAGATCAACTGATTAGATTTTCGCATCAAAGGTGAGGATTGAGGTGATTTTGGTGAGGTCATGTCAGGTAAAAGTGATGCTTGACACCAGCTGAATGGATTTAAATCAAACTTTGTACAAATATGTATAATTATGTAACAATGTGGGCGGAGGCTTATCGGTCGACGTCGTGACATCGAAGAGTGTCGTTGTAGTTCTATCTTGAAACATTGTACTCGTTGTGGTTACTGGAGTGCCAACTGTCATTTTGTTTTGTTATTGTAAAACGAATCAGGATGGTGGATCATGTCTGTGACATAGTGCATGGCAGTGAAAGATGCACAAAACCCATCCACACATGTCGTTGCAGTTCGAGCTGCAAATGCTGGATATGGTGTGTAGCGCCGACTGGGGCATCCGTGACAAGTGTTGCGAGTTACCCGCACACGTAAGTAATTCTATCATTATGTTTCGTTGTTTTAATTTGACATCCTTTTGAAAATAATATGTGATGTTGTTGTTCCCCATCAATGCAGCGTGTGGAGATGTCCTGTCCATCGCTTCCCCACGCTTGCTCCTGTGCTCAAGACAGCAAAGGTCCTCCAGGACCTGCTGGTCCACCGGTGAGCATAACCGACCCCATGACACTTGGCGGAGCCTTTGAGAGATAATCCTCATATAGGAGTTATGGAATCCATTGCCTCATGCATCAATCGGTGTTTTCCCAATTTGCTCTCAAAAATCATCCCTCAAAAAAAAAAACACAAATTTCCATTCTTTTTTTTTCATTTTCTCATTTTTTGCATTTTTGTTTTCCAAAAAAATGTTTAAAAAAAATTCACAACAATTTTCAATTTTTTTTATTTTTTTTCATAAAAAGGTAAGAAGATGTATTTCATAATTTCTAAAAATATATATTTATATTCTTTTTTTCATTCAAAAAAAAATCTCAAGATTCAAAAAAAAAAAATCAAAAACGCATCCCGGTGTACACAGGCCATCATTCCATTTTTACAGATGTACTGGAATGAAATGCAATTGTGAATTGTCTTATTGTAAGAAGAAAAACGAATTGTTCTGCAGATTTATGACTGTGTGTACGTGAAGTGAGTTTCCTTAAACATTTTTCTTGCTAATGTAAACTCACCCCACCACTCCTCCCACCACCCTCCCATCTCCCAATTCCAACCAAACCTCTGATCCATCCTTTGATCGTCCTCCAAAGGGGGCCACAGGAAACAAAGGACCAAGAGGCTCTGTCGGATTACCAGGACAACAGGCGAGTTGTTTTTCGATAGTTTTAAGGCTCATGGAGGTGTTGTCACACACACGCACACACACACACACACACACACACACACACACACACACACACACAGCAGTCAACACAAGACTTGACATTAGACAAGCACAGCCGTTAACCTTCGGTGAACTTACTTCCTGAAACATACTGGGTGCTGGTGGCACCATCCAATCTCCCTCCACAAGGGATGAAAGTAATGTGGGGTTCGTCTGTGCTCTTTCTTGTAAATGCTGATCATCAGGCAAGGAAGCAGCACAAACCATTGGCAAAGTCTTAGGTATGACTCGGCCAGGGTCACACTCTAACCGCCGACTTTCCAAGCTCAAGCGGATGCTTTAACCACAAATTCACCGAGTCCTGCATAACTCTGAATGATCATCTCATTTGTCCTCCCATCCACAACATAAGATCTCGGCTCGTGGAAGGACGAGGCCACGGAGGATCAAAAGGACAACAAACTGATATGGCGGAAGTGGGACCACATTTTGACTCAACAAGTAGGGGAATGAACAAACAGGAAATTAGAAAGGCATGAGGCATCAGGCACAGACCATTTTACCTTTTAAAACACAAAATATATTATTACTGATTTCGATGTTATCTTCACCACAGATTCCAGTGACTAAAAAACCAACCACCTTTAGAGGCCATTTTTCCCCACAAAGCGGAGGTTGGCCTTTTTCGGGAACCGTGGTTGTTGTTGTTTTTCGGTCCCCTATTTGAAGCAATGTTTTACGGCCGGATGCCCTTCCTGACGCCAACCCTTTTTGCCGCCTTTAACGACAAACAGGAAATTACCAGTGAACTGGTACTCAATTAGCCGACCTCGGAAGGATGACAGGCTGAGTCAACCCCCCTGGCGTTAATTCAGCGATCGACCGGGATTCGAACCCAGGATCCTTGGATCCTAAGCCGGCACCCTAGCCGCTAGCCCAACACCAGGGATTCCAGTGACTGAATGTATTAAAATGGGAGCTTGATACAGTACCAGGCATGCGAGGTCTGTTCAAGCAGAAAAATACAAATCTGTATACTGCATTGGCAAAATGTATTCAACTGGCAATAAATCTTACTGTGGTGGGAGTGAAATCCACTTGTCAGGGAAGAAAGGGACCACCGATACTTTTAGTGTTCCCCCAAGCCGGAGGGAGCAAATCATCCAGGCCAACAACTGCAGTGCTGAAATCACAACATTATGTCAAGGAACCATTTTATGGACAAAGTTTCCTCTTCTTCTTGAACACCCCTCCTCGTGACAGGAAACAATGACGACACAAAATGTCACAACTCATAATTACCTCCGCTACTGAAGATGGGCGGAGGTTAATTTTTTCACCCATGTCTGTCCGTTTGTTTGTCTGTGAGCAGGGTATTTCAAAAGGTTATGGGCGGAATCGGCCGAAACTTGGTGGAAAGATTTAGTCTAAGACAAGAACCACCTTTAGAGGCCATTTTCCCCCGCAGAGCAGGGGTTGGCCTTTTTCGGGCACCTTGGTCCCCTTTTTGAAGCGATGTTTTATGGCCGGATGCCCTTCCTGCCGCCAACCCTGTTGATCACCTCTTGCGACACACAGGGAATTACCAGTGAACTGGTAATTTGTTTTGGTAATTTTGTCATGATTTGGTAATTAATTTTAATTTAATTTTGGTTTTAATTTGATTTGATATTAATTTAAATTAAATTTAAATTAATTAATTAATTAATTAATTAATTAATTAATTAATAATAAATTTATTTATTTATTATTAATCAATTAAATAATTAATTTCAATTAAATTAAATTTAAATGTTTTTTAATTTGTATTTTTGGTAATTTTGCTGGTAATTTGGTAATTTGTTGTGAGATTTGCCAACCTCGGAAGGATGACAGGCTGAGTCAACCCCCCTGGCGTTAATTCAGCGATCGACTGGGATTCAAACCCAGGATCCTAGGATCCCAAGCCGGCACCCTAACCGCAAAGCCAACACCAAGCTTTCTCGTCTGAGACAAGGACGAATTGATTCAATTTTCACGAAGATCCAAATCTGGAAACGAGAATTTTTTTAAATTCCCAAGTGATTCTTCTCCTTTGAAAGATGGGGCCACAAACGATATGCAGCATAATCTTTCAAAAAAATTGTGGACGGATTATGACAAAACTTGGTGGATGTAGGTGACAACAAGAAGTCCGTTAGAATTTTGTTCAGGTCCGAATCCTGATCCGGCCTGTCATTGGGATATAAAACGTAAACTCTTTAGCCTGGCTCTGCTGAGTATGCTCTCTACTGAATGTTGTTCTAATGTATTTTCCTTTTTTTTTTTTACTAGCAGAAGTACCCGGCGTTGCCGGGTGGAGGGGTGATGGGGGGAAAAGGGGGGGAAGGGGAGGGGGAGACGGAAAGGGGGGGATGGGCGAAGGGGGAGGTAGGGGGAAGGGGGAGGGTAGGGGGGGAGAGGGGGGAAGGGGGAGAGGGAGGTAGGGGGAGAGGGAGGTAGGGGGAGTGATGGGGGAAGGGGAGACCGAAGGGGGGGGGAAGGGGAGGGTGGATGGGGGAGGCAAGAGAGGAAGGGGGTTCATATATATGCTGGTGGGTGAATGGGGTGAATGTGGCGTTCATCACGTTTGAGTTAAGTGTGATACCGATTAGGAAGAAGAAGAAGCCGTACTACCAACTTCGTGCACTTCCGGAATTGTTTGATTTATTTGTATTCAAATGTCTGGTGATTGTTTTGTATTTATTTATGCGAATGTGTACTTGTATATAACTGTCATTAATTTATAAAAGGCTTAGGCACTATTGACCGATTTTTTTTTTTTACTCCAAAAAAACGATATTTTTTTTTTTTTTTTTTTTTTTTTGCCTAAAACACTCCCAGGCACTCACTGATGAACCTCTGAAAATTTGACGAAGATCCGTTCATTCATCTCTGAGAAAAATGGCAACAGACAGACACACACACAGACAGACAGACATCTCTCTTATATAGTACATTATTTTTTGTATACAAGATCGAGGCTCGTTTAAGAGCTAAAATTTACACCAACCTTTAGCAGTAATGCCAGAACAGGGAATTATATTTGTTGTTTATGTGCAGGGGCTTCAAGGTTTGCGCGGAGGCCCAGGGTCTCCCGGGGCTGTTGGTAACCGTGGACCAAGAGGGCCGAATGGCTTCACTATCACTGGACCGCCGGTGAGTGCAATGCGTTGTACTGTTTTTGCAATGGGGTAATGCTTTAAAAGCGGAAGCCACGAAACGGTCAGCTTGTGTGGTCTTTTTAAAACTTGTATTGAATAATTTATTAGCTCATCCCATTCCTCCACAATCCCAACATTTCCGTCTTTCACGCCCCTCCTCTCAACTTGCATCTCCATTCGTATCAAACCTGAGATTTATCGAAGCATTCAAGTCCATGCCACAGGCCTCACCACGCCAAGTCAAAAAATCTTGAAATAATGAATCCAGTAAGTTAATATTTTCTTATAGTCATGATAATTGCCGGAATGATATTATCCTTTGGAATAAGCCTTGATTGGGAGTGAAATGTCCTGAGGTTTACATGGGATTCACTTGGTATTTTTCTCCATGCAGGGCGCTAATGGTGAAAAGGGAGAAAAGGGAAACATGGGTCCCCCTGGCATGATGGTACGTACGTCTCTGTGACCTACTAACCCAATGGGACAAACTCAATCTTTCATTAAAACCCTCACTTTGTCTACTGCTATTACATCTCCTGCATTATCTCCACAGGGTCCTGTAGGACCACAAGGTGCCACAGGCAGACAAGGAACAGAAGGACCGAGAGTAAGTTCCCTCATTTTTAAATGTCTGATAAACGAGTCTCTTCCTGTGTATCAATGTGTCTTCTTATTTTGATGTCTTCTTTTTCTCCACCAATCCTTTCACTTTCCTCAAACAGGGTAAGCCTGGCAAAGGTGGCAGCCAAGGTGGTGTTGGCCCACCAGGTTCAGTGGTGAGTTACAAAAATTGACCGTTAAAGGGGGAAACAAAAGATGAATTGACACTTCTCATTCTGATTTATTTATTTTTCTCTTCTTGCCGATGGTCATGTGATACTGGCTGCTTCATCATTCATTCCGCAACCAATTTGCCCTCAGCAGGAAGACGAGCACAACATTCAGCATCTTCACAATTGTAATTGGATAACCTCACTTCTCAATCCTTGCTTCTCCTTCCAATGCCTCTCAGGGTCCTCAAGGTCCGGCTGGTGCGGATGGACCAGGTGGAAAGCCAGGGCCCCGAGGTTCAATAGGTGATTCAGTAAGTCAGTATGTTTTGTTCTCATACTTCATACAGTAGTCCGAACATACAGTAGTCTGAACATAAAATAGTCCACAGTAGTCCACATTGGTCCAGTCCAGTATTGCAGAACATACAGTAGTCCGAACATACAGTAGTCCACATTGGTCCAGTCCAGTATTTCAGAACATACAGTAGTCCGAACATACAGTAGTCCACATTGGTCCAGTCCAATATTGCAGAACATACAGTAGTCCGAACATACAGTAGTCCACATTGGTCCAGTCCAGTATTTCAGAACATACAGTAGTCCGAACATACAGTAGTCCACATTGGTCCAGTGCAGTATTGCAGAACATACAGTAGTCCAAACATACAGTCGTCCACAGTAGTCCACATTGGTCCAGTCCAGTATTGCAGAACATACAGTAGTCCACATTGGTCCAGTCCAGTATTGCAGAACATACAGTAGTCCGAACATACAGTAGTCCGAATATACAGTAGTCCACATTGGTCCAGTCCAGTATTGCAGAACATACAGTAGTCCACATTGGTCCAGTCCAGTATTGCAGAACATACAGTAGTCCACATTGGCTAAGCCCGAATCAAAACGCTTGCACGTTCAAGGCCAAATAAATTATTAAGTATTCTCAAGCATTATTTTTTTGTATAGAACCTCAAGGTTCGTGGAAGAACTAGAACACATAATGGATCAGGATGCAACGGAACAAAAGGAACAGTGGAAAGAGAGGGAACGCACCAACTGCAGGGCCAAGGGCCAAAATAGACGGATATGGACAATGGATGTGGGTGAGAATGACGGGTCGGGGAGGATGCAGGGGATGCACCACAGGGATATAGAAGCAAACTCTCAGGAAGGGAAGACTGGGAATTTGAAAAAATGTGGGAGGCTTGTGGAAGAAGGGATGGGGGGAGGGTTAACAGGGTAGAAAAGATGGTGGTGAACAACTGTTTTGAAGACCTGGAGGGAAGAATGAGATTGACAAGCGTTATGCCGAGGTCCCCCGTCGGTGAAGTGATGCGAGTTGACAAAGTGGAAGACGCAAGGCGGCCATCTTGGATTTTGACTTGGCGACCCAATTTTCAATGGCGTTCTCCCTCATGCGTAGATACACCCACACACCAGATTAGAAGTTGGTACTTCGCTTATTTTTCAAGATATTCCACTCACAAGGTTCAGACATACATGGCGGCGGCCATCTTGGATTTTGACGTGGCGACCCAATTTGCAAGAGCGTTCTCCCTTATGCGTAGATACACTCACACACCACATTAGAAGTTAGTAGTTCGTTTATTTTTCAAGATATTTCGCTCACAAAGTTCAGACATATATATGGTGGCGGCCATCTTGGATGTTGACGTGGCGACCCAATTGTCAATAGCGTTCTTCCTTATGCCTTGATACACCCACATACCAGATTAGAAGTTGGTACTTCTCTTATTTTTCAAGATATTTCGCTCACAATGTTCAGACATACATGGCGGCGGCCATCTTGGATTTTGACGTGGCGGCCCAATTTTCAATAGCGTTTTTCCATATGCCGAGGTACACCCACACACCAGATTAGAAGTTAGTAGTTCGTTTATTTTTCAAGATATTTCGCTCACAAGGTTCAGACATACATGGCGTCAGACATACATGGCGGCGGCCATTTGGATTTTGACGTGGGTTCCACCCACACACCAAATTAGAATTTGGTCCTTCGCTTACGCACGCATGTACGCACGCACGCACGCCCGCATGCACGCACGGACGTACGGACACACGGACGGAGGGGAAAACCATAGTCCCCCTTTCGATCCGCGGTGCGACGGGGGACAAAAAGAGAATGTGGAAGTTCTTTACACAGGCAGGAAAATTTTACATCTCTTTTCCTAAATTGGAGGATAGTTTGGGGGAGAATCACAAGGGTCCTTTATGTTGCGACCACCAAACCGCCGAATGATGTCGAGTGATTCTGTAACTGATTCGTAATGAGGACCGAGTTGTTGAGTTGAGGGTTGAGATGTTGATGAGGTGACTGGCACTGTGTAATAGTTTGAGAATTTTGTGGACTTCTGTAAAGAGCTTCTTACGGACTGAATCCATCGACGTGGCCTGGCTAATGGTCTCCATGCCAGTATCACGGACAACAGTGGTCTCCGATCTTACAAAATCATGTATCATTTGTAGCTGGAGGCTTAGACGTTCTAGAGTCTAGATCAACGTCGTTTTTGCACTTGTCTTCAATTGATTTGGGTATTTTAGAATAATCCCCATTCGAGAAGAAGGTTTTCAAACCTGGATGAGTCGCATGCCTTTTTGCTCAAATCTCCTGTCAAGCTTCTTCTTTTTTTTTTTTCTTCTTTTTTTGTATACAAGATCGAGGCTCGTGTAAGAGCTAACATTAATCACACAAAAAATACAAAAACGGACACATAAGACGAAATAAAGAGAGCGAGAGACAAGATGGGGAGAGAGGGGGAAGCACACAAGTGCAACATTTGAGAGCAGGGACATCGCGAGATCTGTGGGAGGGATCACCCGTTGAACTGCTATGACTTCCAGGAAAGAAGTCGGAATTTCAAAAAAGTGAATCTGGGGTGAATTAACGGGGGTAGAAAAGATCAAGGTTTTGGATGGGGGAAGATAAGAGATGGTGGTGAACAGCTGTTTTAAAGACCTGGAGGGAGGAGTGGGATTGAATATTGATTAAACAGCTCTTGATCTGGAATGTCAAGGACTTCATAGAACTTCTGTCGTAAGTACTCTTCTACAGAGGAGAACTTGTGTGGTTGTGTGCCTTCAGCAATTGTCCTTCCTGGAGTTTCCCTAAGTAGTACTGGGCTCCCTTTTAGCCTTCGGATTCCTCTACGAGGAGATCAGGAAACTTGTGGAACTCCTCATTTCGTTGCTATTGATAGAAGGTGTGTTACAAGTAAATGGTGTTAATTGCACCCTGGATGGACATTCTTACCTTGTATATTTATTGACACCTGTTCTGCCCAAGAGAAGACATGTTATCCCAATTTTAAGAAAAACACCCTGCCCGAGAGGCACCAGGATAACAGGTTATTGTCAGGTCAATACTCAAACCCAGGCCTGGCAGTTCAAAGGTGAGTATGCCATCTCTGAACTACCCTGCCAGCCCAATACACAAGGTAATCAATTCGATATTTATAACTATAAATCATTATTTCTCAGAGATCCTACCTCATAACACCAATGTACCTCGTGGACGCAGGAGGCAAGCACTCGAGTACCAGTCAAATCTACTGCTTCAATACCTGCTGCTACCTTGTAATTACTGAGTGGTGGTGGTTTGCACGCTCCCTCGCTCACGGCATGTATGTTTTCCCACAGGGGTTGCTGGGAGTAAAAGGAGATAAAGGCGAAAGGGTAAGTACAAATGATCAGTCTCAAGGGTTAATACAAGTAGTTTTGCGAATGGAGGCAAAAAATTCACCTCGTCGTCATCCCAAGCACGACAGTGAATACCTGTGTGTACCTGCGCCTACCAGGGCGACAAGCAGGGGCAGCAGTTTGTGAGAGACATTGCACGGCAAGTTTGCGAGCAGCTTATCAACGGTAGGTGGTGTGTCCCTCTTCCTCCTGCATCGAAGTTCCTTGGAAGGGAACTCATATTGTTAGTGTTTAGTGGCTGTACTGCACATGCATAGGATGTTTGTCATGAAGACCTTTGTGCGTCGGATTCTCCTACTGCACAGCTCAAGTCTCCAGATTCAATAACATACTGGCTCAGCTTCCACGCCTGAAGGTTGGCCAAGCATCTGCGGGGCCACCTGGAGAGCCAGGTCGTGAAGGGTCTCGAGGAACACGTGGTGAAACTGGGGGTCGTGGCAGACCGGGATTCCCTGGACCTCCAGGCCTTCCGGGTCGAAAAGGCGAAAAGGGTAAGTATGTTCCGTATGGTTGGAGAATATAGACCGTTACATATTCTGTTCATCTCTTCTAAATAATGTGATCTGTGGAAATTTGGTTAATATTGTTTCATCATTATTATCAAACTAAAATATGCAATTTGGTGTCTGTCTGTCTCGTGGTTCTTGAGCAGCCTTTGGCTGCTGGTTGCATCATTTTCTGGGGGTGCAGCTGGACCTCTGATGCAATTCCCTCTGTTACCAATCAGCTGGTACTCATTTTGCCGACCTCGGAAGGATGACAGGCTGAGTCAACCCACCTGGTGTTAATTCAACAGATTGACCTGGGCTCAAACTCAAGACCCTAACTTCTCAAGCCGGCTACCTTAACCGTTAAGCTAACATCAGGTTTATCAGCCTGTCACACCAATGTCGGTCTGTCAGACCGTTATTTATCCAATGTCAACCAAATTTGGCAGGAGGACTGAGGGTCCCATGATGGAGGTTGTAGCGACTTCATTTGCCCCCCTATGCAAGGGGGTTTTCCGCTTTGGGTGAAATCTGTGTCAAGGTGTATAGTTAGCTTATTGTGGCATTTTTCCTCAGCCACTTTTTTTTTCTTTTTTTCTTTTGTATACAACATCGAGGCTCGTGTCAGAGCTAACATCAATCACAAAAAAACAACAACAAACAGACACACAAAACATACAAAAAATGGAGCGGGAGAAAAGATTGGGAGAGAGAGGGAAGCACACAAGCACAACACAATTTTACAAATTACAGATGTTCTAATTACAAAAGTAATAACAATAATAATAATAATAATAATAGCACAATATAAATTTTATTACAACGCAAAATTGATACTAATGATATCCCCTCTCCCCAAGAGGGTTTTCCTCCTTGGCCAAATGCGTGTTAACGTGTATAAATAGCTTATCTTGGGAGTACCCCAACGTATGTTTACCTTTTAAACAGTCGTGACTGCTCTTTAACACTAAACTGAAAGGGAAGAAACCCGACGTTCGAGACATTATATGCTTATCGCGTCCCCCACAGACTAACACACTCGAGCCTAGATCTACTGTAATCTACATACCCCACAGAGGATAATAGCACGACCCTTCCTGCCACTCCTGTAGGGAGTGGGTGTACTAGTGATTCCAAATACAACTACTGAAGCTTGGTAACAAATGTCTCAAATGTAAGACACAGAAATCACCTTTCAACTTTGCTAAGATGATGATTTGTTTCCTGTGCATTCCCTTTATTCAGGTGTTGGTGGGGAAAAGGGAGTGAAGGGACTACAGGGTGTTGGCTCTGTAGGGCCTCCTGGAATACAGGGTCCACAAGGTGAATAGGAGTGTCTCCTGGAGGTAGACGGGATGTCCTTTTTACCATTAAACCGATCGTTGTCGTTCATTAAAGGACATGTCGAAATGGCTGCTAGGAATTAACGATTACCATTTTTGACCTGAAAAGTGTCAAATAGTTCATAGTCAACATATTATTGCAGGCATGGAGTGCCCATCACTGTGGTATGCCAGCAAACCAGGAACCAGTTTTACTCTGAGAGTAAGGCCTGGGGGATTAAAAGCACACCAACAAAATGGCTTGACCTCTGGACTATGAACAAATCTCACATTGCTATTTAACGACTTTCTTTGTAGGTGCAACGGGTACAGGGCGGCCAGGAAGCCCAGGAGAGGTTGGGTTGCCCGGTCCCCGTGGAGTTGAAGGTTCAGCTGGTACTCCAGGGCGTCGGGGCTCCCCTGGGGCCAATGGCTACTGCGACCCTTCACACTGCAGTAATTATGGTGGAGGTAAACTTCTTTCTTCATCGAATCCAAGTATTTGGGGCATTTGGCAAGTACAAGGGAAGAATGATCGATGTCGATGGGAGAGGGTCGGACACGGCGGTTTTGTCATACAAAGTGTCCCCTTGGGCACAGTTTTTTGTTTTTTTTTGTATACTGAATCGAGGCTCGTGAAAGAGCTAACATTTACTTCACAAACAAATCAACCAGACAAACAAAATATATAAAAAGAGGGAGCGGAAGACATGATGGGGAGAGAAGGGGAAGCACACAAACACAACATTTGAGAGCAGGGAGATGTGTGGAAGGGAGAGGGCTTGGGGGGGAGGAGGCGTGGGAAGGGGGGGGGGGGAGGGGAGGGAGAAGTATAAAACACAAGGACACCAAAGATTCCAGGACAGAAGTTGGTATTTCAAAAAAGTGGAATTGGGGTGAAATTAGCGGGGGTAGAAAAGATCAATGTTTTGTATGGGGGAAGATAAGAGATGGTGGTGAACAGCTGTTTTAAAGACCTGGAGGGTGGAGTGGGATTGAAGAGAGTGAGGGAGTTTGTTCCAGAGGCAGGAGAAAAGAGGAATGAAGGAGTGAAGGTGAGCAGAGAGTCTTGATTTTGGCAGTTTAACCATAAGAGGGTTGCAGGCAGATCTTGTGCGACCTGTAGGAATATTTGCGGGACAGAGCCCAGAGAGAGCTAGGGGGGCAAGGCCATAGAGAAGTCGGTGGAAGACGGAAAGACCACCAACCTGCCTGCGGTGAGTGAGTGAGAGGCCCTTGGAGTTAGCTTCATCGCGGGAGATTCCAATGATTCTGAATGCTTTGGTTTCAACAGCATGAATACGAGCTAGGTGTGAGGCAGGAGCACCAGCCCAGAGGGGAGAGCAGTATTCCATTGAGCTGCGGATGAAAGCCTTGTATGTGGTGAGGAGCTCAGGTGTGCCAAGGAAGGACTTCGCACGACGGAGGATGCCCAGTTGGCGACTGGCTTTGGAAGCCAGATTTGAAATGTTGTTTTCCCAGGAAAGATCATGGCAGATAGTGAGACCCAAAAGTTTGAGTGACAGAACTTCTTGGAGAGGATTATTCAGAAAGTGGATGGGAGGGTTGTCCAGTTGGTCTTTTCGGAGAGACATCGTAAGAGTGTGAGATTTGTCAGGATTGAAAGACATGTTCGTCCTGTTTGCCCAGTCTGTGATTTGTCCAGGTCTGCAGAGAGTGAGGAGGCTGCAGACTGCCGATCTGAGGGATGAAGAATGGAGCGACAGAGAGTAGAGTCATCAGCAAAGAGATAGAGAGGATTTTCAAGAGAGTCAGAGAGATCATTGATGAAGACCAGAAAAAGCACAGGGCCCAGAACACTGCCTTGGGGAACTCCAGCCTGAACAGGAAGAGGAGATGAGAGAAACCCATTCAGGGCCACAGTTATAGGCACTCCGTCACGCAAAAGATGAAGAAAGTGACGCAAATATGTCATTGTGTGTTTCATCTTCACTTTTCACGTTGAGCACTGAAATCGAGCGACAAAAGCTGCAGAACCGAGGGTGTTGGCCTGTCGTGAAACAGAGTCGACATTTCCAGGAAGAGCGGTTTGTCAAGTATCGTTTGCTTTCAAAACTAGGTGGTATTCATAGAATACTTGCCCTGCGCAGTCTTGAGGACTTGGCGCAAACCAACTCTTCTGTTTTTTTTTCATAATTATAATTTAAAAAATTATACGGGAGGAGGCGCTGCTATGGTGAAGATTTAGTGTCCATCGGACCAACAGTTGCTAAGAAAAAAATTTCATTACTTATCAATCAAGCATTGTACTTGTCGAATTATGACGTCATAATGAAGGCATCATTAACATATCTGATTCCCCATGGGGAGTACTTGACAATGAGCCATGTTTCAATTTTTTCCATGGAGCGGGGTGGGAGATATAGGGGGCAAAGTTTTTCAGTTTTTTCAAGATGCCGCCTTTACCGCTGAACTGTGACGTCATAATTATCATTAAAATATTCTACAGGAGGAGGCGATCCGATAGTGAAAATTTCGTGTGAATCGGTCCAATAATTGCAGAGAAAAATCATACTGATCGAATCAAGCGTTGTACTTGCCGAATTATGACGTCATTATTATGGTACTGATGACATCATCATTAACATATCTTATTCCCCAAGGGGAGTGCTTGACATTGAGCCATATTTCAATTTTTCCCATGGAGTGGTTTTGGAGATATAGAGGTGCAACTTTTTTCGATTTTTCCAAGATGGCGCCTGTACCATGTGACCAATGACGTCATAATTATCATTAGAACAATTCTACAGGAATAGCCGCTCATAATCTGAAAATTTCATGTTCATCTGGCGAACAGTTGCAGAGGAAATTTTTTTTTCATACTGATCAGATCAAGCATTGCACTTGTCGAATTATGATGTCATAATGGAGGCACCGATGACATCATCATTAACATATCTTATTCCCCAAGGGGAGTGCTTGACATTGAGCCATATTTCAATTTTTTCCATTAAGCGGTTTGGGAGATATAGAAGTGCAACGTTTTTTGGTTTTTCCAAGATGGCACCTGTAACACATGACTCATGACGTCATGATTATCCCAATCCCAATCGCCAAACACAGACACAGTTACCACACAGACACACAGTTATCGCACAGACACACAGTTATCACACAGACACACAGTTATCACACAGACACACAGTTATCACACAGACACACAGTTATCACACAGACACACAGTTATCACACAGCCGCACAGTTATCACACAGACGCACAGTTATCACACAGACGCACAGTTATCACACAGACGCACAGTTATCACACAGACGCACAGTTATCACACAGACGCACAGTTATCACACAGACGCACAGTTATCACACAGACGCACAGTTATCACACAGACACACAGTTATCACACAGACACAGTTATCACACAGACACACAGTTATCACACAGACACACAGTTATCACACAGACACACAGTTATCACACAGACACACAGTTATCACGGAATGTATGCACAGTTCATGTTATACATCTCATGAGTGATAGCATGTGTGCCTGGCTTAAGGCAATTCGCTCTCTTAGGGATCAATGGTTTGCGTCTTCTCGAAACCTTCCTTTTATCCACATGGGAAGCAAAATGTTTCAGGGAATATGGATATTGCAAGCCCAATATTCTCGTGTTTCAGACTTAGAGGAGTGTTAAAGTCTGCCTCACATGGCAAATAAATGCAGGCCGTAGGGCACGAGAAAGTTTTGAGCATGGGACAGGTCGGAGTGTCAGACTGCAAGAAAAGTCCTTCTGCATAACTATCCTGTAAGGGGACTGGCAAGTTGGGCTCGGGGAGGGCAAACTCACCTCAAAGCTTTCTCATCTGGGTTTGAATCCCGACCCAGCAATAAATTATTATCATCCTGGCATTTCACAAGCAGTGTGAGTTATCGATGTGTGTGCCGTTCCTCGGATGGACGTTAAACGGGCGTCCCGTCTCCCAGTATTAGTTGGTGGACGTTGAAGTCTCCACGGTGTCCTTCGCAAAGAGTAAGCGAGCTATCACTGGCACCATGAACAACTTACCAATCCCTGCCATGGCTAGTGCTGGGAAGGCAATGGCAAACCACCCAGTATCGGCCTTGCCCAGAAACTGCTTTGGCAGCGCGAACGCTCTATAACAGAGTATGGTACATCAGAATTAGAATCATGGCAGGCATCTCCTTACTTTTGCTTGCTCAAAGAGAGAGCATCAAGCGCAAACTTTACTGATATTGCTACTGCTGCCCCAATTATTCCCACTTTCTTGTGGGGTCAGCCAGGGAATTGCTGGTGGGCCCGAATCTTCCACGAACTGACTGGTCAGGCCTAATGTTTGACTGAACGTGATTTAAGCAGGAATCTGTAATTTGTTGAGGGTGCCGGCGATAACTCTCCCGACTCTTCAGGAAAGATAACTTGCCTACTCTTGGGGAAAGATACCGTGAGATATTTGACGTCCACCAACGCCCAGAGCTGGCAGATGGGTCCTTAAGCCGTCCTTCTGATGGATGCCGCGTGCGTTGATGCAATGCCTGCATGATAAACAACAGGGTGACAGTTTATTGCTGGGCCGAGATTCAAACCCAGGCTAGACAAGCTCAAAGGAAGCCAGTTCGTGAAAGCCTTGGACGATGCCATGTTGTATTTTTATTTTATTTTATTGTATACAAGATCTAGGCTCGTGTAAGAGCTAACATTGATCACAAAAAGACAAACCGAGACATAAAACATATGATAAAGGGAGCGGGAGAACAAGATGGAGAGCAGGGACATCGGGAGATCTGTGGAAGGGAGAGGGCTTGGGGGGAGGAGGCATGGGAAGGGGGGGGGGGGGGGAGCTCTCCCAAATTGTATCATTGCAATCCCAAATTGTATCTATAAAAGCTTCCCAAATTGTATCATTGCAATCCCAAATTGTATCTATAAAAGCTTCCCAAATTGTATCATTGTAATCCCAAATTGTATCTATAAAAGCTTCCCAAATTGTATCATTGTAATCCCAAATTGTATCATTGCAATCCCAAATTGTATCATTGCAATCCCAAATTGTATCGATAAAACCTTCCCAAATTGCATCATTGCAATCCCAAATTGTATCTATAAAAGCTTCCCAAATTGTATCGTTGCAATCCCAAATTGTATCATTGCAATCCCAAATTGTATCTATAAAAGCTTCCCAAATTGTATCATTGCAATCCCAAATTGTATCATTGCAATCCCAAATTGTATCTATAAAAGCTTCCCAAATTGTATCATTGTAATCCCAAATTATATCATTGCAATCCCAAATTGTATCATTGCAATCCCAAATTGTATCTATAAAAGCTTCCCAAATTGTATCATTGCAATCCCAAATTGTATCTATAAAAGCTTCCCAAATTGTATCATTGCAATCCCAAATTGTATCATTGCAATCCCAAATTGTATCATTGCAATCCCAAATTGTATCTATAAAAGCTTCCCAAATTGTATCATTGCAATCCCAAATTGTATCGATAAAACCTTCCCAAATTGTATCATTGCAATCCCAAATTGTATCTATAAAAGCTTCCCAAATTGTATCGTTGCAATCCCAAATTGTATCATTGCAATCCCAAATTGTATCTATAAAAGCTTCCCAAATTGTATCATTGTAATCCCAAATTGTATCATTGCAATCCCAAATTGTATCTATAAAAGCTTCCCAAATTGTATCGTTGCAATCCCAAATTGTATCATTGCAATCCCAAATTGTATCTATAAAAGCTTCCCAAATTGTATCATTGTAATCCCAAATTGTATCATTGCAATCCCAAATTGTATCATTGCAATCCCAAATTGTATCTATAAAAGCTTCCCAAATTGTATCATTGCAATCCCAAATTGTATCTATAAAAGCTTCCCAAATTGTATCATTGCAATCCCAAATTGTATCATTGCAATCCCAAATTGTATCATTGCAATCCCAAATTGTATCATTGCAATCCCAAATTGTATCTATAAAAGCTTCCCAAATTGTATCATTGTAATCCCAAATTGTATCGTTGCAATCCCAAATTGTATCATTGCAATCCCAAATTGTATCTATAAAAGCTTCCCAAATTGTATCATTGCAATCCCAAATTGTATCATTGCAATCCCAAATTGTATCTATAAAAGCTTCCCAAATTGTATCATTGCAATCCCAAATTGTATCTATAAAAGCTTCCCAAATTGTATCATTGCAATCCCAAATTGTATCATTGCAATCCCAAATTGTATCATTGCAATCCCAAATTGTATCTATAAAAGCTTCCCAAATTGTATCATTGTAATCCCAAATTGTATCATTGCAATCCCAAATTGTATCATTGCAATCCCAAATTGTATCTATAAAAGCTTCCCAAATTGTATCATTGCAATCCCAAATTGTATCTATAAAAGCTTCCCAAATTGTATCATTGCAATCCCAAATTGTATCTATAAAAGCTTCCCAAATTGTATCATTGCAATCCCAAATTGTATCTATAAAAGCTTCCCAAATTGTATCATTGCAATCCCAAATTGTATCATTGCAATCCCAAATTGTATCATTGCAATCCCAAATTGTATCTATAAAAGCTTCCCAAATTGTATCATTGTAATCCCAAATTGTATCGTTGCAATCCCAAATTGTATCATTGCAATCCCAAATTGTATCTATAAAAGCTTCCCAAATTGTATCATTGCAATCCCAAATTGTATCATTGCAATCCCAAATTGTATCTATAAAAGCTTCCCAAATTGTATCATTGTAATCCCAAATTGTATCATTGCAATCCCAAATTGTATCATTGCAATCCCAAATTGTATCTATAAAAGCTTCCCAAATTGTATCATTGCAATCCCAAATTGTATCTATAAAAGCTTCCCAAATTGTATCATTGCAATCCCAAATTGTATCTATAAAAGCTTTCCATATACTCGTACCTCAAGGCTACCCTCCCCATCCCTGCAAAGACCGGAAAATTCAAGATAGCTTGATCAATTTAACGCAGATAGATTTAAATATGCAACACCACCTTGCGACGAGTACAAACAAAACTACCGACCTACTCGTCCCACCATCTGCATGCTGTTTGTTCAGCTCTCAAGCACCAATTCAATTACCTTATTAAACTGATCATCTGTTTTTCCTTATTACTCTTCCTGGTGAACGGTTCCACATAACATACACTCTTACTTGTTCTGTTTATCTGCATTCCATTCCCTCCCTGCTCATTCTCCAATCTCTACTTGCTTCCCTCCTTAGGGTGCCAACTGATCCCATTCTTCATTTCCTATACCCCACTTATTCACTCCCACCTCCCCACATTCTCCACCCTCCTCCATACTCCACTCCCTTCACAATTCCTCTTTTTGCTTTTGTTTTCTCAGAAATACTTTCTCCGATATAATTCGACGAAAATCTCTGAAATCCCATCTTTTCCCATCCGTTCTCCTTGCAGCAGGTATTTTGATGTTTGGAGTAATTTACGATGCCCGTCGTGTCCTCAACGCCCCCACAACCCGCCCGTCCCGTGTTCCTACAGGAGGTTACTCGCCGGAGGGTGAGCCGCAGGCCCCGGCCGTACCCGTACCAGGATATGACAGTTACAACCCATATGCACAGCCACAGCCCCCAAACTGTAAGTGCCATTCAGACTGTTTACATCGCCAGGGTGGGGGTGCGCATGGTGGCACAGACAGAATACAAAGCAGATAACGGTAGCCAAAAGACAGTGAGAGGTGAAGCAGTCGTGTCACATGACCTGCACAAGCACTTTGACTAGAACGCAATTAATAAAGCCAGCAATGTCTCGTCACACTAAGAAATGTCTGAGACAGGAAGTAGAAATCTATTGAAGAGCAACCTCCATATTTTTTTAATAATAATACAAGTTTCCTGAATTCCTCACAAGGAACTTCAACGCAGGAGAAGGCCATTTGGCTCATCAAGCCTGTGCATTGTTTGCCAACCTATGGTCGTTTGCCCATGCTCTATATTTTTGAATGTTGAGCGTCAAGTGAGGAAGCAGCACGTACCGTTTTTAAAGTCGTCGGTACGACTGGGCCGGGCTTCGGACAGCCGACCTCCCAGACTCGAGAGCGAACCGCCGAGTCTGGTTGTAAACTAAACGATGCTCATTTGATGTCACTTTCCTTGCATGCAGCGACACAAAGTCTCAGTAGTGTTCGTCAAAATTTGTGACATCTCCATGGCACGTAAACAACGAAAGTAAAGTTGCTGACACGGTTGTTTGCACGACTCAAAACTTCAGAATTTATTCCACCCTTGCACACGTGACAAGAGGCGACACGAGTAGTTGATAAAGTAGAAAACAAGACCTCTGACCATAGATGAGTGGTTATCATACTGAGACTTCATTAAGCCATCCTGCTCAGCATTTGTCAGATCTACTTGAGGTGTATTCGTCTTTTGCAAAAGCTGTGTGGGCCTGCTGATGATGCCATAGAAATAAACTTAAGCTACTCCACACTGCAAACTGCCCCTTTAGGGCAGCAATCTATGGTAATAATCTATGAGAGTAATGGTACTGCCTCGTCTGTCTTCCTGCTCGTTTCCACAGATGGGAGCCAGTCGTACGTGTCTCAGACGGCAGGAGAAACGTACCATGAAGTGGAGGAGTCAGACATCTCGTCTCCAGGAGTTTTGAGGATAAGTGGCTAGCCTTAAAGGAAGTAAGGATTGGGGGGAGCGGGGAACAAGGGGAGGGGCACGTAAAAAGTGGGTATAGAATCAGGAAGAGCAGTCACTTGTCAAGGCACTTAATGTAAGGAATGTGTCAAGGCACTTAAGGAATGAGGAGGAGGGGATTAAACTGAAATTTAGTCATAATCCTAACTGCACAGTTAAATCCCAACATTGCGTGAACTTCCACAAATACTTCGGATCCGCACACCACACAGATGTGTCCAACGAAATTATATAAATGGCTGCTCTGGCCCACACTACTGCAGTACGGCTAAAAATGACAAGCAGAAAGCAACCAGAAATCTCATGCAACATCAAACATTCTTGACAAAACGACAGCAAATGGCTTCGGCCTACCTCCTCCCTCCCCCCTAAAGCTAATGAATGGCTTTTTCACGTCTTCAAGTACTGCAGTGACCGTGTCCATTTTTTAAATACGTTTTTGGCCTAGATATTTTGTACTTTGGCAGCAAACACCAAAGAGTTGGAGCTGTAATGCTGTTTGGCATTCGACCAATCTCGATCCATCGGAGCTCCCACCCGGTCGGGTGCGAGGAACAGCTGGTGCATGTTCCATCCGGGGCGGCGGTTCAAGCATTATCCAAAAATCGATCAATCAAAACATTTGGAGAGAAACCCGTGTGATGTTGGCTGAAGTCGGTGCTGGAATGTTGTAAAGAAGTTTTTTTAAATAATAATGATAGTAAATAAAAGGCGTTTTTGTCAAGAATTGTGGAGAAATTATATATAGTTATAAATTATAATGCAGTGGAAAGAGAAAGGGAATGAAGCAAGACGGGGATGTGCGTGAGCGCCATTTTGAGCATTACATTGTGGGTTTTAGCAATTTTGCGATTGCGGTTGTGGCTGCTCGGTTTTGTGATAGTCTTCCGGTTATAATTCACGATTGGAAATTGTGGCTTTGAGCGCTCGGTGTCGAAACCCATTTTGAATGCTCGACTTCTGAGAGGACTACCGGTGCCCATCTACCTTGGGGTCTGCGCAGTAGCTCGCGCCCCCGTTCCACAAAGGACTGATGAAGGGGATTGCAAGTAAAAGGAGTGGGAAAACTGTCAGGTTTTGATATGCGTTTTGGAGTACACCCTCAATGCCGTCAACCGGTCGTCTTGGTAACAGCATACGATTCTGTGCGAAGGATGGAAAAACATCATCTTGTCAATAAAACGAGAGCATCCAGAGACCATTGTTGAAAGTTCTTCTTCTTCTTTTAATCTGACCTCGTCATTGTCCTTTTATCAAAATATCTTTCATTCACCAGTTATTTTGCAGACAGGAAGAGTTTCGCTGCCTTAGGGAGGTTGATCATTCCATCTAAACGCAATGGGATTTTGGATGATGTCCAAAATGCCGTAAGCATGTACACCCAATATGAGGCATGATTTAAATCCATGGTACATGCAAGTTTCAAATAATACCTCAGATAATTAGTGGTAAATACACTAAAATGCTGCACTCTATTGAAGAGCCAGTTATGTGGTGCTGCCTACCGTGAGATAGGGATCCTTGGACATTGAAATGTCATTGCCAGTGGAAATCCTCAGGCCTGCGAATGAGAAATAGAAAGTGAGCGACGGGTCATTCATTCAAGTGGTGCTTATGTTCACTCAGCGGTGATGTTTGTGGAAGACAATTAATGCAGGTGGATACGTTGGAAAGATAATTCATAAAAGTGTAGAAGAGGGCACAGGTTGATATTGATGCATCGTTTTCTGTGAAAAGCTACAAAATTGCAGTTAAGTTGAGAGCGTGTGTAGGTTCCCAAGCTCACGGGGTCCAGATTTGGGGGAAAGCAGCTCGTTCCTCAGCAGTGTATTGATCCAAGCGTCGTGGTATGTTGCGAGGCTGTCGAAGCTCTTCTCCCAGGTTTTTACACACCTCTTCAGGCACATCCTGGAAGAAAAGTAAATACCTTGGGCCTTTAGACTTATTATTTCCTATAGTCTTTAAGGCTCATTGAAGTGCATGCACATGCGCGCACACGCACGCACGCACGCACACACACACACAATCCTACAGATGATGCCTTTCCACCACAAGTGGTAGAATGAGCTAGTTATCAGACATTTGTCTTGCAATATCTTGTCTTCTTTCGAAGGATCTCTGACATGTATCGCATTTGCAATTGGCAAGAACACGAGTTGCCAGTTCTTGTCTGGAAAGGGCAATTATAGCGTCGTTCGCTCTGTCCATCTCCACTCTCTTCTTGGCACAGACATCTAACCCCTCTTTGCATTTCGTTCTCCAATAATGTCTCCTGAGTAACATGGATCTGGCTGTCTCCATCAATATTACACTTCTTCATATCTTGTCTCGCATTGTCTCTCCATCTCAGCTTGGTTCCATGTGTCAGTCGGCACTGCCGGAGTTTCATTGGGATGCAGTTCTCTTCCATCTGGGCAAGATGACAGCCAGCTAAAGCTTTTGGCTGCAATAATATCTTCGAATAACTCCTCCATCCCAAACTGTCTCTCTGCTAGTGCACGACTAACTTTCTTGTCCGTTGTTGAATATTACTGATATATATATATATATACATATATATATATATATGTTGATCAAGGCACCTCCTAGCTTTAATGGTGAGCACTAGCCACGAATTATGTCTCACACGGTAAATACCGCATAACCCGCAAGGAACCAACAGCCTGTCTGCCACACAGACCATCGTTCCCACCAGTGCAAACCAAAACCAGGGGGTGCGGTGCGATCGGCGAGGATAATAATCAACGACATAACAGCGTGACGAGCGCTGTCCCGATCTCCTGTGGACCGAAGTCCTAGACCAAAGCGTCACCTCCGACCCGGAGGCCTCAGCCCGGCCACTCTGTCAACAGACAGAGATTTATTCATTGGTCCCCATTGGCTAAACATCAAGCAGAGCCACCAATCCAGATTTCGAGCTTATTAACCCTCGTCCGGACGGCATACTGCAAAAAATCTAACCAATGAGGACCAAAATCGTCTATTAAGTTGATCAAGGCACCTCCTAGCTTTAATGGTGAGCACCAGCCATGAATTATGTCTCACACGGTAAATACCGCATAACCCGCAAGGAACCAACAGCCTGTCTGCCACACAGACCATCGTTCCCGCCAGTGCAAACCAAAACCAGGGGGTGCGGTATATATATATATATATTTATTTATTTTATTTTTTTTGTATACAGAATAGAGGCACGAGCCTCTATTCTGTATCTAGCACATTAAACATGAAAACGTGAAAAATGAACATTACTAGGAATTTCAGGAAAGAAGTTGGGGATTGAAAGAGGCAGATTTGGGGTGTTTTAACAGGGGGTAGAAAAGATCAAGGTTTTGGATGGGGGAAGACAAGAGATGGTGGTGAACAGCTGTTTTAAAGACATGGATATACCTAATATGTCTCAGAGGCAACTGTTGTGGAAGGCCTCAATCTTCCTGGAGATATTTCTTCTTGGTCCATGTCTCAGCTTGATGCCATGAAAACCAAGGTCTTTAAGATTATTGGAATCTCCTGCAATTAAGCTCAGCCTATGGGTCTGTCACTACGCCATCGCAGACAGGTCAGCTGGTCTCTCGTTCTTCTACCGCCTCCTTTCTGGTCTTGCACCCTCTGCTCTTTCCGTGTTTTATCCCCCCCCCCCAGTTTTCTGCAGGGCACACACAGTCCACCGTCAACCCCCATCTGATTCAACGACCTAAATACAGTAGATGATCACTGCTCACCTCCACTCATTCGTTCTTCTTTTTCCTGCCTGTGGAACCAACTTCCACATCCTTTTCAATCTCATTCTTCCCTCCAGGTCTTCTAGACAGCTGTTCACCACCATCTCAGACCATAACCAATGCAAAAACCATATTTTCTAACCGTTCACCCCCCTCCCAACCCCACACCAATCCCTCCTCCTTCCAAATTTCCAGTTTTCCCTCCTGAGATTTTCCTTCTGTGCCATCGTATCCATGCTATGTATCCTTTCCTGCCCCCTATTCCCCTCCACACCCATTGTTTGTCCAAGTCTGCCTCTATCTTGGCCTTCAACTCTGCTGTTGGTGTTTCCCAATCTCTCGACTGTTCCTTTTGTTCTGTTGTGTCCTGATCCATCCAGTGTACCGGTACTAATTCTAGCTCTTTCACGAGCATCAACTATGTATAAAAAACCCATAAATCAGCAGCAAAAAGTACTACAGCACAGTAGACAAGTCTTTTTGTCTTCAGGGAAAGATCATTGTCCCTGAATACAGGTCTGCATGGGGCTCCAAACATTCTCGAGGCACAGACAATCCTGTCTTCCATGCCCTTTGCGGTAACACCATTTGATTCAATTATTGCCACGAGATATCTGAACATCAGTCACTATATTAATGGCCTATCCTCTGATGTATATTGGCTGTGTGTCCTCCTTGTCCGTACACACGCACACACACACACACACACACACACACACACACACACACACACACACACCTCGGAGGAAGTAACGTCCTGGAACACACAGGGTGCAACAGTAGGACCATCTAAGTATCATTCTTGCCACAGTAAACGGTGCATTTGAAGGATGAAATCTCCCTAATGGGATGCCAACTCAGGGTATATCCATGTACTAGTCTCTAAAAGCTGAACATCAAGCGAGGAAGCAGGAGGTACGATTTTAAACAGTCTTCATGGTACAACTCTCTGGTCAGAATCGAACCACCGACCTCTCAGACTCAGAGCAAATGCTCTTACTGCATCGTCAATGACTCTCGTGACTTGTCCCGCACCTGCGTCTTGTTACCATCAAATGTAGATGGTGTCGTAGCATCATCCCTCACGAAGCAGCAAAATGGATGCACAAAACTTTGTTTTGAATAATCACAATTGATTCATAATCGCACAATTAACATTTGGAATTCCACAACGCTTTTTTAAGGTACTAGTGCAGACCAGCACACGCGTTCAAATCCACCTCATCCGCGAAGAGGTGCAGACGTGTCATCATGGTCCTGCGGTGCAAGTTCTTCGGCAACATTCGGTACACAGCGAAGCGTACAATCTGTCACACCGCAGCACACACACGTACATGCACATGTCTTACGGAAGCCGAGGCCATCGGTTGAACACTATTCCATCAGAATTCCAACCTATCAAGTTTAATACTGAGACTCGACAGTTTCACAAAGCAGGTGCTTACACTTGCTGTCCATTAAAAGGATATACCTCGATGCTGATTGGCTCATCAGCCGAGTCAAGACAACGCAATACACATAGCAACAGGTCTATAACAAAACCTTCATACAAATTTTGACTAGTCTTCAAAAGGACTACGATTGGATTTGATGGCAGGTACCTCGGCTCACCTTGGTAGCACGCTCGCCATTGTGCTTACTACCTCATCTTGAGTCAAATGCCAGCAGACCCGGGCTTTGGACGGATTTAGACGACATATGGTGGAGAGGTTGGGTATGTGACGAGAACAAAATTATAACATTTTGGTGAATGTCCGGATCCGATCATTTTTAAGTGATTCTTCACCATTGAGTGATAGGGCTAAAACCGATGTACCGTATAGCACGATATCTCAAAGACTTGTGGACGAGTTATGACAAAACTAGGTGGATGAGTTGATCAGGTGACAAGAACAAGCCGATTCGATTTTGGTTCAGGTCTGAATCCAGATCCGGCCTATCAAAAAAAAAAAAAAAAACACCTTTAGAGGCCATTTTTCCCCGCAAAGCGGGGGTTGGCCTTTTTCGGGAACCGTGGTTGTTGTTGTTTTTCGGTCCCCTATTTGAAGCAATGTTTTACGGCCGGATGCCCTTCCTGACGCCAACCCTTTTTGCCGCCTTTAACGACAAACAGGGAATTACCAGTGAACTGGTACTCAATTAGCCGACCTCGGAAGGATGACAGGCTGAGTCAACCCCCCTGGCGTTAATTCAGCGATCGACCGGGATTCGAACCCAGGATCCTTGGATCCTAAGCCGGCACCCTAGCCGCTAGCCCAACACCAGGGATTCTACAGTGGGATACAAAACGTAAACTGCTCAGCCTGGCGGAGGTATGCGCTCTACTGAGCGCTGTTCTAGTTTGAGGTATCTTCGCAATGGGCTCGTACACCTTTTGACAAGCCAGGGAATCCACAAGTTTGGAATAAAAAATGCATGACATTTAGTGAACACGTGGGACTGGCAGGATAGTCTAAATGTACGTACACTCACCTCTGTGCTGTCTTACCTGGGTTCGAATCTCGACCCAGCTACAAACTGTCATTCAGGTGTTTCGCAGGCAGGGCTAATCATCAATGTGTTCGTCATCCCTCGGATGAACGTTAAACTGGGATTCTAGTCTCCCGGCATTAGTTGGTGGAAGTTAAAGACCCAATGGCAATGATGTTCTTTACCGAGTAGTTGAGCTATCGGTGGCACCATGAACAAATTCCTGCTCTAACCTGCAGAGGGCACTGCTTTAGCGCCGCTACAGTGACCCCGCAACTGGTGCCAACCTGCAGCCAGGTGCTGCGTAATAAACGGAGGTTATGACGACAGCGAACACTTACAATTTCACTCTTTTTGGGGGAGAGCACAATCAACAGGTTTAAAAGGATTGCAAACACTCCAAGATCACATGTGTATGTCAGGACTTGTTCGGACAAACCGTATTTGCCAATTCTCAAGATTTCCCTCCCATCATAAGAAGTGTCCTTTCACCCTCCAACATTTCAATCGATATGGCAGTTATGGTATTTGGCTGAGGAAAAGAGACCCAAAGTTGTTCTCATAAAACAGTAGCGGCTCATTATTGGGGCCTGTTCATTCTGAACACGTTCACGTCCTAATTAAAATGGGTTGCACAAACAGGAAATTGTCACCACGTTGTCCAGCCAAACATCTTTAAGTTTCGACAGGCTCCATGTTTTAATTGATCGGAAATTTCATAGCCATTCACCGTTCTGCCAAATTTATCCCAGTTGCCACCATCTTGGATCACAGTACGTGCATCGACGCAGGACACGCGTGTGGCTTATGGATATTAGTTAGCGATGCTGTGAACGCAAGTTCTCTCAAAAATTATTAATCTACAGACATTGCTCTGGCCCTTTGAAAATAAAGGCCCAAGTAAAATTGAGCCACTCTTGTATATTATAGTTAATCGGTTGCATGGTCCAATGACTGCTCGCTCGGAATTATTAACATGTGCCGCTTTTATTCATTCTGTCCATGCCGGCACGATCAAGTTGGGCAAATAAATAGTAATCTTCTTTTCCATGCATCACACGGCTGTGGGGTAGCATCATTGTTTGAGAACACGGCTGTGCCGCTAATGCAATGCCCTCTGTAGGTCGGAGCAGGAATTTGTAATTTATTCATGGTGTGATAACTCCCCAACTCTTCGCGAGAGACACCGTGGGTTCTTTAACGTCCACCAACTGATGTCGGCGGACAGGATGCCTCGTTTAACTGATGGACGGCAAACACATGTATCATTGTATCATCCTAACTTATCGTTGGGTCGGGATTCGGAGCCCAGCTAGACGCGTTCCCTTAATCTTCAATTTGTTGAACAGCTCACCAATACTTCTTTCTAACTTGTCTCTCATTTATGTCGCTCAGCCAATTGTGGGTTATTGTGCAACAAATTAGCATCAAGCAATTAGACACCAATATCTTCATTGTCAAGGAACAATCCAAGTGACCCAAGTCTCAACAATAAAAGGAACACGTTGTGGG
Organism: Myxine glutinosa; assembly: GCF_964187855.1. Classification (NCBI taxonomy): domain Eukaryota; kingdom Metazoa; phylum Chordata; class Myxini; order Myxiniformes; family Myxinidae; genus Myxine; species Myxine glutinosa. The sequence continues at coordinate 84,864,208 of NC_136273.1, forward strand.
ATTGTGAACAACTTCCATCACAAAGAGATCGTGCTGGCGGAAAAGGTTATCCATTTGCTCGTTTTAAAAACGTACCGCAAGAGGGTCCTTCAGGTGGAGATCAGAAGCGGTAACCTGCTTAAATCCCCCAGGATACCTGCGAAGACAATGGACATACATCCGTCTGTCGTTGCACTCTACCGAAAGGTTTGGACGATAAGGCAATGAAGATAACTCGGGCAACTGGTTACCAGATCAATCTAGGTGCAACCTACCCTGTGTGACTGCTATAGACCTTCTGTTCCCATTTGTTCCCAGAAAACGCGATATGCCTTGTGTTAATGACCACCACATGGTCACCACAATCACCTGCAAAAGCATACCACAGTGAAAGCATGGTAAGTAAAAAAAATAAAAATGGTGTAACATCCATTGTTAAAAGGGTTTCGGATATAAAGTCTTCACTCTTCGCTCCGCTCGCTACCTTCATAAAATGAACTAGAGTGAAGTCGATGGATGACACGCCATCGCATATCCCGACGTTTCCCACCGAAAGCAAAGTTTAAAGATGGCAAACACGTCCACCAGTAACAACGCAACATCAAATTTTGAGTTTAAAAAGAAAATTTCCCCATTTTAGCCCCTGTGTCCCCAAGTCCCTCCTGGAGTGGGGTCAAAAAGGTCAAATACCAAAAATGAAATATAATGAAATGTTGTATATGCAATCAACGTTGGGTGACACATGAAATAGGTAACGATTTTTTGGGATTTCACCCCCAGTTCATGCCCCAGGGGTGGGGACTTAAGGTCACAGGGGTCAAAAACTGTTGTTTTTTTTTGTTTTTTTCTTTACCTTTGATATTCGATCATTCCTGGTGGAACGTTTTGCCATCTTTCAACTTTGATTTAGGTGGGAAACGTGGGGATTTGCAATGGCGTGCCATCAACTTCGCTCCATTTCAAAATGTGCCCCTAATTGAATTTTTTTTTTGTATTTCACCTTTTGACCCTGCCCCGGGGGGGGGGGGGGGGGGGGGCAGAGCCAGAAATGATACCGATCTTGCACCTTCTTGAAATGTGGTGATCATAACTACCAGGTTTGCTGAATTTCTGCCCAAACGTTTAGCAGGAGATAGCGAGACGGACGGACAGAGCCGATGAGCATGTACCTCCGCCTCAAAAAAAGGAAGAGCACAAGACGAAATGTTGGCTTGTAATCGCAAAATGGCGGCCAAAAGGAACATCAAGACAGGAGAGAGGTAGTCTCGACGAATACTCACTGGTCGCATGATAAATGGGCTTGTGCTTCCCTTGCAGGTGCTGGCAACAGACCTCGGCCACCTTCCCCGGCGGCTGCAATTTGGCGTCGAGGAGGTACCAGAAGCGGGCAAATGTCGCCCATTGCTGATGGCACACAGACAGCACAATGGGGAAGCTCAAAATGCAGGTCCGTGTGCTTCGAAATCCAAGATCTGATGCTCATGGACGGGCTTGTCCTTGCATCTCATGTCAGACAAGGACGTTGGGAGCCATCAATGCACATTTTACTAATCGCAAGGACATTAGGAGACGTCAGGGAACCTCAACATGAATTTGAAGAATATTGGGAGCACGGGTATGATAAATGGGCTGTTTCCACTTGTAGGTGCTGGGAACAGACTTCAGCCATAGCTGCACCACAACCCTCTACAGACTGGGAGTGGATCGAATCAACAGCACAACTATTGCTTAGGACATGAATTTGGCTTTTTATTTCTTTAACGGACCACAAGCGAAAACTAGAAGATGAGACAGCCGGCTTAACGTCCACTGATGCAACGTCACACCTGCGAGGCATCAGGCCGCGGGAGCCGAATCCAAAACAGAAGCTAAAGACCATCGGAGATCTCCTGTGGCCGCGTTTCTAACCGATGTGGTAAAGTACAGTACGTACAGTAAAGGACATGCTCATCGATTAACTATAACTGACCTGCGCCGCCCTGCTGTAGCTTGACATATTAGCAGGTACTCTGACCTTTTTGACAACTTCAAATGGCGTTTCATAAAAATAAAATCCTGCTGTGACTCGACATGCGCCGCACCATTAATCATTGGCTCATAAAAGTTAAAACGACCACCGGAAGCCAGCACTTGGTTGTCCAATGTCCAGTGTCCACTGAGGGAGGGAGGAAACCCACCATGTGGAATGAAAAACAAAATGCTTTAAAATATTCAAGAAAGAAACATTTTTTTTTCATTTAATATTCCGTAAATATTTATTGCACGACTAACGATTGTCAAAATAAGAACCTGCTTTGTGCACTCGTACACTATACCGTCGAGGCCGCTTTTACAGAATAAGAAGGAAATAATTAAATTAATGCTTTCCTATTTACATCGTTGAGTCAATACGTCACAAAATCATTTTTTAAACCTGTAATCACTGGTTGCAGGGAATGCAGATTTGACGATCAGCTGATTTATGTGTGTGTGTGTCTGTGTGTGTCTGTGTGTGTGTGTGTGTGTGTGTGTGTGTGTGTGTGTGTGTGTGTGTGTGTGTGTGTGTGTGTGTGTGTGTATTTTAGACTTGGACAATATTAAACAATAAGGAAAATTGCTTTGCAATACATATCCATTTGCAAGTTTCAGATCAATATCAGTAAACGCGGACCATTATTTGGGCGGTGTATAAGGCCGCGTTCGATGCCGAAAATATTAAAAAGAAAACATACATATTGATATTCTTTATTGTGGTCCACGTAAAAACATTAAGCAAAAACATAGGTACGGCGTATGTGCATAAATAATATATCGTTGTTATATACCTGGGATCAATCCAAATGTATTGGGCCATGGATTAACACCCAGGCCTGAGGCTTGCTGATTTATGCTGCTTCATTGGGGTGGAGTCAAGCCACCTGTCTAACCAATGGGTGTAAAACAGTGGGTGGAGTCAGGGCAGCTGTCTAACCAATGGGTGTAAAACAGTGGGTGGAGTCAGGCCACCTGTCTAACCAACGGGTGTAAAACAGTGGGTGGAGTCAGGCCACCTGTCTAACCAATGGGTGTAAAACAGTGGGTGGAGTCAGGGCAGCTGAAAATTGAGCTACGTACACAATGGCATATTTTCTTCGTTCAAAAAGGGCATAACTCCATGGAAAATTGGGGAAACATCCCAAATCTCAAACTTGTTCTGTAACTTATAATAAAGGCACGTACCAAGGTTCAGTTGAATATGTTAAAGGGTAAGGGTGTGAAGTAAGGTAAACCACAGGACAGACTGACGGATGGAAGGACAGAAGGACGGATGGGCGGAAGGGAGGTCTAGAAATATCACAGGACGGACGTAAGGACGGACAAATGGGCGGAAGGACGGACGCACAGAAGGACGGATGCATGGAAGGATGGGCGAATGGACGGAAGGACGCATGGACGGAAGGATGCACAGGACGGACACATGGAAAGACGGCAGGACGCACAGATAGAAGGACGGACAAATGGACATACGGAAGGACGCATGGACGGAAGGACGGACACACGAAAGGCCGGAAGGACGGACACATGAAGCGACGGAAGGACGGACACACGAAAGGACGGAAGGATCAATGGACGGAAGGACGGCCAGAGGGACACACAGACAGAAGGATGCACGGTGGACAGAAGGATGGATGGAAGGACGGACGGATGGAAGGACGGACGCGGACGGAAGGACGGATGGGCGGACGGAAGGACGAGGGAAGGACGGACAGAGACGGGGGGGGGGGACGGACAGAGACGGGGGAAGTACGGACAGAGACGGGGGAAGGACGGACAGAGACGGGGGAAGGACGGACAAAAGACAGACACACAAAAGGACGGAAGGACGGACACATGGACACACGGAATGCTGGACGGACGAATAAGGAGATGGTTTTGAAATTACATGTTCGATGCGAATCTTGTTGTGCAATCGACAAATGCGGTTGATGTTAATTGATAAATGTTGGTGGGTGTTAATCAAATCGTTTCATTCGTTTCGTTTCGACATCATTTATAAACTCCAGTTAATGAGGCTGTTGGTGTATGTACTGCGGAATTAATTGTGCACCACAATCAAATTAATTATCATATCGCCTGAAGGCGTAAAACCTGTAGCTTTATGTCAGCGCATGATACTGTGTACACTGTACGGTATGTTATATAAAGATGGTGTTGGGTTCACGTTGACAGCGATTGCTTTGGAATCTGAAAGTCGTGAGTTTCAAACCACAGACGAGTAGCCTACGTCGATGTAGCAACTCGTACACCTTAGCCAATGGAATTCGTGAAATTATCTGTTTTAACAAAGTACGATGCGCAAAACTACCATCGACTTCGTTTAGGAAGTCGAAACAGTGTTGTTGTAAAAACCTGAAAGGATTTAAATTAACGCTCTCACGTATACGGTAAATTATATATTTATATACAGTACGGTATTATATGTGTCGTGTGAAAGATTTGAAGAAGAAGAGGTCGCCATTTATTTAAATTTTTTATAAACGTTTTAATTCGCAAAGTTTATTTTCGAACTTGTGCCGACTATTTACTTTTCTTCCTAAATTGTAATAAAGTAAACGCTAAAAATAAACAAATATCAATTCAGGAGTTTTCACGCGACTAGATGACGTCATCTTAAAATAATTTATTTTACTTTTTATCTCACGTTGCTCGATGGTTTATATCACGTGGTTGTTTTATTCATTCGTTATTTTCTAGGATTACGTTTTGAAATGCGGAAATGATTTTAAATGTTTTAGGGAAAGTTTAATGTGTGTCGCTTTGTGCTTCCGGCGCACGGCGCGGCCTGGCTGCCGCGATCACGGTACGAGGCCCGCGATCTTCCAGGCAGCACCTGTGTCGGTCTCCCTCCCGCGGTGTTTTACTCACGGGCCCACCGAGGGGTCGCTCACCTAACTGTTCGTATCTATGTTTCGGGGGCTCCTCGGCCTTGTGGGACATGGTGTTTGGGTGCGTGGGAGGGTCGTGCCCAGGTGTAGCGTTTTACGTTCCGTCATTGGTACGAGCTTCACAACGCCCAGGCTGAATCCTGTACCTGGACGGCAGTTACCAGTGACCAAATTCCGAGAGTGTGGAGTCTGCGCCGGAATTCTCCTGAATCTTCCATGCCCATTCCCTAAGGCTGGCCTGTCGGTGTTGCCATATGAATCTGTGTCAAAGTTTGGAGAAGCCGCGTTCAAACCCCATATATACATATATATATTATATATGGGGTTTGAACTTCCACGTGTGTTATTCCCCATATATATGGGGAATATATATGTGGAATATATCATATATATGGGGAACCCCATATATACATATATATATACCACGTGTGTTATTCCCAACTAGCAAAGGTATCCAGCGTTGCCAAGCAACGCAGAGTCGCTCTGCGACGGGGGTATAACGAGAGAGAGAGAGAGAGAGAGAGAGAGAGAGAGAGAGAAAAGGAGGAGGAGGAGGAGGGGGGGGGGGACAAATGAGAAGGGAGAGGGAGGGGGAAGAGCCCTGGATGAAGGGGTGGGGGACAGACAGAGGGGAGGGAGGGGGAGAAGACAAAGAAGAACCTTGTCAACTTTTCGTTCTTTTTTTCTCGTTTTGTCATTGTTTTTTTAATCAAGAACCTTGTCTTATTTGAAGAAGATCCCTGTCCATCGTTTACTCTTGTCCTCATAAATCATGTTCATATTGATGTCTTGCTTCGTCTTTTTCTTCTGTCATATGGCTGCTTTATGCACAAGCTCGTCCATGAGCCTTGGATTTATAATATGGATAGTTATTGCTGAATCTGTTCTTGATGGGGGTGTAGCTCAGGCATGATGGGCCCAATGGCCTCCTGTGCCAGAGTTATTTATACAGTACACCTAGTACAGCATATCCTTGTGTGTTTTAATTCATTTGTGTTTCTCTCTTTCCAGCGCTCCTTCAAGATGGCGCACAGGGAAAGAGGTAATGCTTGCTTTATGTGACGTGGGAGCTAAGATGATTCAGGTCTGGTATCAGACCAAAGTAGCTTGGTTATTGGTAAAACAGGTGTCAGGTAAAAACTATTTGTGGCAGATGGGTCCTCTGGCTTCATGTCGTTCTGGTCAATTTCTCACACATAGACGCCTCATCTTGCATGTGAAACGCCCCGATGAAGGTCGATAGGTCGGTCGGGATTCAAATGCAGGCTACTCCAGACCGCCTGAAGATGAGTGTGTATCCTGCCGGGCCCCATTATCCCGTATGCTGTACCAATGAGAGCACGATGTGCTCGGGTGTCATCTTGGGTACTGTCTTCCAAAGCATGTTGGAGGAAGCTAAAATGTAGGGCTTGATCGGCCTCTGTTTACTCCTTCTTTTTTTTTTTTTGGTTGTTTTTAAATGTTTTTCAGGAAGAGGAACTGGCCCAAGTCAGAGTAACTAAGTAGAATCTTGGAGGCTGAGAAATGACAAGGTACAGATGAGTAAGAATAGGCAGGTAGTGCAGTACCTTTATGCCTCCGCCGACTGGTATGTTTTTAGGTTGTCCGTGCATCCGTCCGTCCGTGATGACTTTTCATTACCGTGATAACTTGAGAACGGCTGAAGGGATCCTAGCCAAACTTGGTACAGGTACGTATGACGATGCAAAGATGAACTGATTCGATTATGGTGTCAACAGTTCAAAGGTTAGAGGTCATGTCAGGTAAAAATGTGATACTTGAGAACGGCTGAAGGGATCCTAGCCAAACTTGGTATAGGTACGTATGACGATGCAAAGATGAACTGATTCGATTATGGTGTCAACAGTTCAAAGGTTAGAGGTCATGTCAGGTAAAAATGTGATACTTGAGAACGGCTGAAGGGATCCTAGCCAAACTTGGTACAGGTACGTATGATGATGCAAAGATGAACTGATTCGATTATGGTGTCAACAGTTCAAAGGTTAGAGGTCATGTCAGGTAAAAATGTGATACTTGAGAACAGGTGAAGGGATTTAAATCAAACTTGGTGCAAGTATCTATAATGTAATAATATAGGTGGAGGCATATCGGTCGACGTTGCGACATTGAAGATTGCTGTTATCGTTTTAAATTACCTCCGGCACCGGTGGTCATGTTTTCATCCTTGTATGCCTGCCTGTTTTTGAGCACGATATCGCAAAAGGTTATTGAAGGATTCGGAAGAAGCATGGTGGACAGACATCCACAACGATTTGGTTTAATTTTGGTGAAGATCGGGATCTGGATACGATAAAAAAAAAATGTAATTGCCTAAGTAATTCAGAACATCCGTTAAATATCTCCATATGACCACACCATAGAATAGTGCAATGTTTTCAGGGCTGGTATTTGCACCATGTTTTGCATTCGTTGAAGTGGATGACAGTGGAGGCTCGGTGTGCTTTTGTGGCAAGCAGAATGCGAAGAAAAGATTTACGGGGGGTGTGAGGGTCCTGATGCCATGTACGTGAAGCTGGTGTCTTCGGATGGGCACGAGTTTATTGTGAAGCGCGATCACGCCCTCACTTCTGGCACAATTAAAGCCATGCTCAGCGGTCCTGGTATGTTTCAAAGACCCTTGCTCTCCCTTTTTTGACCCGTACGGTGTCCGGTAGTTCGGTAAAACTAGTGTTGATTTCAGGGCTGATATATATATATATATATATAATTATTTTTTCATATTCATAACCCTTTGTTAGATGATGCAGTCACATAGTAACATTACTTCTGTATTTGTATTGAATTTGCTTGTAAGTTTTCTTTTCTATCGACCTTTTTACAGTTTCATGGATGGATTGGGCATTCTTACCCATCGCTTTGCTGATTTATTTAATCAAAAGACAACATGTTGTACTTCCACAAACATTCTACTCTTTAATCCATCATATGCCCGAGGTCATCTTCCATCTCCTTGGAAGTCGGCTAACGTCACATAAGTCGACCATCCTTGCTGCTGGTATATGGCGCGAGGAAAAATGACTTCCTCTTCACTGCAAAAAAGTGGTTTTTGCTCATGTGTTGGATTCTCTGATTTGAACTTCTGCTTAAAATGAATGAAATGAAACATTTTCAAAAATTTAGAATTATTTTCACTCTGATTTCAACATCAGCGGAATGCATATTATCAGGTTTTTTAAAACTTTCTTTATGCGAGATTATTTGTAATGTCGGATACCACCTGGTGATGCTGTACAATCGCCATTTACATGGAGGGAATTGGGGTCTTCCCCCGCTCTGGTCCCCGCTCCTCCAGATCTGCTACCCTGACAGAAACCATTCTTGGGTTATCCTTCGGCATCATGCAAAATTTGTTTGGAGTTGCTTAAGTATTTTTGTATTTTCTATTTTTGAAGCATATATAAACAACAACAACAACAACATGCATTTTAAGGCCATGTTCCCTGCTAGAGCGGGGGTTAGCCTTGCGGTCCCCATGACAATCTTCTCCATTTTGCCCTATTTTCTGCATCTCTCCTTGTTAACCCCCTTGCCCGCATTTCTTCTTCCACCATCTTTAGCCAAGTCTTTCTCGGTCTTCCCCGTCCTCTACTTCCTTCTACATTAACTTCCATCACTCTTCTCAACCAGTCACTTTCATCCTTCCTCAATACATGACCAAACCATCTCAACCTGTTCCTCTTCACAGCATCAATCACAGGCAATATTCCCATCATCTTTCGCAATTCATCATTTGTCTTCCTCTCTCTCAACGATACTCCGCACATCCATCGAACCATTAGCATTTCCACCCTTTCCAGCCTTCGTTGCTGCTCTACGTTCATTACCCATGTCTCGCTCCCATAAATCATAACACTCCTCACACATGCAGCATACACCTTTCCCTTCAGCTTCAGTGACACTCTCCTCCTCATCAGCACGCCACTCAGTTCCCGAAACTTCTTCCATGCACATCTCACTCGAGCAACCGTTGCCGAGTCTGATCCACCTTCTCCATTCAGCATGTCTCCGAGGTAGCAAAATGTTTTCACACCTTCCAGCTTCACGCCGTCTCCAAGATCCAACTCAACATTTCCTCCATCTGCAGCTCCCTCTGTGCACACCTTACATTTGAATGTAGCTGCCACACTGGTTAATGACCCTCTCAGACCACTACATTTTTGATGAACCCACTCAGCACACATTGTACATTGAATGGAGTTCACTCCGACACCCTTCCTACACACAGCACACGGCCACTTCCCAGTTCTTTCCACCTCACCACATGCTTTACCACTTGCCATCACCTTTGTCTTTCCGATATTCACCTTCAGACCTTTTGTCTCCATACATTCCTTCCACTTGTTCATCTTTTCCTTCAGTCCATCCATACTTTCCGCAATCAACACCAGATCATCTGCATACAACAACTCCCACGGTAAACCCTCCTTTACGGTCTGAGCCAGCACCTCCATCACAGCTACAAATAGTAGTGGACTTAGTACCGACCCCTGATGCACTCCCACCTTCACCTCAAACTCACCACTGTTCCCGTCCTTCGTCCTTACAGCTGTGCGTGCTCTTTTGTACATTGCCATCACTACTCTGATCAACCATTCCTCCACTCCTAACTTCCTCAATGCCCATGTCAATACTTTGCGTGGAACCCTATCGAATGCTTTCTCCAGATCAACAAACCCAAAAAACAACTTCTTCCTCTTATCCATGTACTTCTCCTGCAACTGCCTCACAATGAAAAGCGCATCTGTCGTTCCTCTTCCTGGCATAAATCCAAACTGCATTTCGTCGATCTTCACTTTCTTCTTTATCCTCCTCTCCAACACCCTTTCCAATACCTTCATTCCATGCTCCAATAACTTTATCGCTCGGTACGAGCCACACTCCAGAGGGTCACCTTTCCCCTTGTATAGAGGAACGAGGGTACTCAGTTCCCAATCCACTGGAATGCGGCCTTCTTTCACCACCAAATTACAGATCTCTGTCATTCTCTTCACACCCCAACTTCCTGCTGCCTTCAACATATCTCCCACAACTCCCGTCGGCCCTCCCGCTTTTCCACTCTTCATTGCTTTTATCGCTTCCTCAACTTCCTTCTCAGTTATCTTCTCTGCCGGTCCTAAAACTGGGTTACTCTCTATGTTGCCATCCCATTCATTCTCTGTATTCAACAGCATTTCCATATATCTTTTCCATCTTCCTTTAATTCCATCTGGGTCGACAACGATTTGTCCCACTTCATCCTTCAAGCAACTCACCCCCATCACATCACACCTCTCTTTCGCTATCTGCTTTGCAATCCTGAATACTGCTTTCTGACCCTCTTCCAAATCCAAGCGTTCTCCGAACATTTTCCTACATGCCTCCTGCGCCTTTGCTACCTCTTTCTTTGCAGCCTTCCTGGCTGCCTTATAACTTTCATGCTCTGCTGTTTCTGCTCCCGTACCCTTCGCCTTCTGCCACTCTTTGAACTTCTTCCTCTTCTCGTCAATCCTCTTTCCAACATCAACATCCCACCACCATGTTTCCGAGTGCCTCGGTGGTCCTTTTGTCCATCCACATACCTCACCAACGGCTCCCAACAGACTAGCTTTCATTGACATCCAACCACTTTCAAGCTCAACCACATCATCCTCTACCCTACTCAGCCTCTCTTTTAATGCCTCCCTTACTGTCACCTCTTTCAACCTCCACACCTTCATTCTCGGTTGGGACTTCACCCGCCGAGCTCTCCTCGCACCTTTCACCCTTATGTCACAGACAACCAAGTGGTGCTGTGAAACAGCCTCCTCCCCCGGGATCACCTTTGTGTCCCGGAGGTGCCCCCTATCTCGCCGACGCACCATCAGGTAGTCAAAGGTTGTCGTCGACCCACCTGACGTGTATGTAACAAGCTTATTGTCCTCTTTCTGGAACTGAGTATTACAAATCAACAAATCAGCTCCATCAGCAAACTCCAAAATCCTTTCACCTTCTCCATTTCTCACACCATATCCGTAACCCCCATGAACTCCCTCAAAACCATCCATACTCCTTCCCACATGTCCATTCAGGTCTCCTCCCACCACAACAACTTCCTCATATTTCACGTTTTCCATCAGCTTCTCTATCGCACACCAGAACCTGTCCTTCTCTTCATCGCTTCGACCAACCTGCGGAGCATATCCCGAGATGACGTTCACCAAGAGCTTTCCAATCATCATTTTCACCATCATCAACCTATCACTCACTCTAGTCACACTTACCACACTGTCTACAAACTCCTCAGAAAACAGGACACCAACACCATTCACGCACTCCGGGCACCCTTGCCACACAAACTTGTATTTCTGTCCCTGCCTACCCTTCACCATTCTCACACCACTTCCCTTCCATCTCGTCTCTTGCACACAACATATGTCCACTCTTCTTCTGACCAATACTTCCACCACTTCTCCTGATCTCCCTGTCATTGTCCCCACATTCCATGTCCCAAACCTCAGAAACCGATCTCCACTTCGGGCTGCACCCTGACCATATGTACTTGTGATTGTCATGGTTCTCTTTTTGAGGCAATGTTTTTATGGCCGGATGCCCTTCCTGACGCCAACCCTCTTAGTCGTCTCTTACGACACGCAGGGATACGGTGTACCTATTCTGACCAGGGTACACACTGGGAAACGTTTAAAACATGTAAATTCTGGGGGGGGGAGGCGTCAGCATCACGGCTGCGGTTTAAACATATTCCAACAATATCCAAACAGAACGATGAAAAAAAAAAACAATCCGGGAAAAGTCTCCAAGCGAGAACGTCGATTTGAGAAAGAAGGAGCAGAGGCGGAAGAAAACGAGATACAGGGGGCGGGGCACAAGCCGAGACGAGGAGGAGAGCGAACAAGCACGTGTCCGGGAGGAGAGAAAGAATCAATATAGAATTATTTGTCTAGGGAGGTGAGGTGAGGGGGAGAAAACAAAATAAAAGAAACAAGCAATACAGCGAAGGAAATAACCCAAACCGACAAAACACCGACGGGGGGAGGGAAGCCCCAAGTCACCAGGCCGCGCACGAGGTACGACCCAGAAAACGATTAACTACACACAAGTTTGCACGAACCACAAACCAACACCAACTAGAAACACACAATAACACGTACACAGCAAAATAACCAGTGGAAATTTGACAAAGACAAGAATGGGAAAACACTCAAACTTCGATGCCGTGGAGAGCTCGAAGCACGCCTCACTCGCCCGAGGAACCGGAAGTCACATATAAACATATATAAACATATATATGTTTATATTTGAAGCATATATAAACAAATAAACAAATTCGCTTTTATAATATTGTTAGACGCGGTTTTGGATGTTAATTTACCGAGCGGTTTGGTATGACCGCGTCTGCACAGTTTACACGATTCCACTCGAACGTTGGCCAAATCGCGCTATGCTAAATCAATTTAAGGAAAGGACACAACGGCTGGGATTAAATGACACGACACCAGAGGTACAGTTCTCAAGACCTCCGGAGGAGGTTATAATATTTGTATGCAGAACGTTTAGATTACACTGACAAGAGGTACAACATAGAAAGGTGGGCACTTAAACACGGTCTTATATTAGCCCCGACAGACCACAGATAAACGGGACAAGACTGACTCACACAGGGATTGATGGCAAGGAAGGGCAGGTAGTCGATGGATAGCACAAGGTGCACCTTGGCTCAGGGACAGGATAAAGCACGGTCCAAAAGATGCAGGGAGGTCTCTCAGCGCTCGGAGGTGGCGACTTCTCTCTCCAAGCTGGGGGCGCATCTCACGTCACCTCCGGTAAGTGGCTGCGTATATCCAGCGGGGAGTGACACGCCCTCGGCTCGTTAGCTCCGCCCCAGATGGAATCGGCCCGCCGCTTCTTATTGGGTGCGGGGGGGTTACCGGGCTCCGCCCTTGACGAGGAGCTGACAGTCAGCCCCTTCGTGGTAACCCCGTCGGAGCACATGGGCAATGGCGGCTAACCAAGCCGGAGTGAGGACGCCCACTCCCCGCACCGCGGCCGCGCCGCCCCCGCTGTGGTTGTAGTTGTTGTTGTTCCATGAGATGATGGGAGGATGCGGAGATGAGGTTGTGGGGAGGTATTGGGAGGTCCTAAACTCACTACTGGTGCCATACAATCACATTCTGGTGCAACGAAGAGTCAGAATTAATGGAAACGAGTCCTTAACTGACATAGACTAAGAATAACTAGCAAGATGTCCTATAGTTGTCTACGTGAGATGCGGTGAACCTGGGCACGACATTTAATGGGGGAAAAAGGGGAAGGTCGGTTCTACAGAGTGTTGTTTACAGACAATGGGACTAGGGAATGGGGGATTGGGGATAGTTGGGGAGTATTGGGGAAATAGGGGAATATTTACAAGTGGATATGGATGGAGGCCAAATCCCATATCCGCAACAATATAGATGGCTGGCAATGGCATTTTTAGCTTTCGATTGCTTTTATGACACTTTATCCACGGATTTACTGTGCTTTCATTTGGAACAGACGGCTTATTGTTATTATTGGTAGAGAGGGTAGATGTAGCTGTCTTGGTTTCAGAAGGTGAGCTCGAAGGTACTTTTGAAGTTTGTGTGGTGCTGGTGGGTTGTGCAGGTTTTCTTTGAATCGGAACACTCCACCCTCATACCAATTCCAGCATGCGCCATGCTGTAATCTAACATGCGAGATACTGCATGGTAACTCACGACCAGCCCTCTGTGATCCAGGGCCGTGCAGCGAGAGACCGTAGCAGGACGGTCTTTTTCACCGGCAGGCGCTCACAAGACTATTTATTGCTTATGTCGAGTGTTGTAAGTAAACAAACAACATGGTCACGCCCACAAGTAGATCTCTCGCTCCTAGACATCGTAAACTTGTTTGGATGCTCTTCAGCTTGATGCAATATATGCTGATCTTTACAGGGAGGGGTGACCTTTCTTAGTATTTCGAATTTTATTTCATTGCCAGTCAAACGTGGTGCAAGTTTGTATAATGAGGCAACGAACTGATTAGATTTTGGGCTCAAGAGGTCAAAGGTCAAATATCAGGTGTCCCGTTTGGTAAAAATTCTGTTACCGAGCTAACTTGTGAATCAATGATGGGATTTTCACCAAACTTGGTATAATTATATATTATCGTGCAAAGATGAACTGATTAGATTTTGGGCTCGAGGTCAAAGGTCAAATATCAGGTGTCCCCTTTGGTAAAAATTCTGTTACCGAGCTAACTTGTGAATCAATGATGGGATTTTCACCAAACTTCGTATAATTATATATTATCGTGCAAAGATGAACTGATTAGATTTTGGGCTCGAGGTCAAAGGTCAAATATCAGGTGTCCCGTTTGGTAAAAATTCTGTTACCGAGCTAACTTGTGAATCAATGATGGGATTTTCACCAGACTTCGTATAATTATATATTATGATGAAAAGTTCAACTGATTCGATTTTGGCATCAAAGGGCAGTGGTCATGTCAAGCTAAAAATATGATACTTGAGACCAGCTGAAGAGATTTAAATCAAACTTGGTACAAGTATGACGATGTAAAATGAACATGCATCCAATGTAATAGTAATGACGTACAATGAGCATGACATGATATGCACAATGGTGTACTAATGAGCATTGATGCATACCTCCGCCAGGCTGAACTGTTTACATTTTGTATCCCACTTATCGACCGAATATGGATCCGGACCTGAACCAAGATCTAATCGCTTTTTCTTGTCACTTAACCAAACCCGTCCACCTATTTTTGACATAACCCGTCCACCTATTTTTGACATAACCCGTCCACAACTTTTTGAGATATGGTATATATCATTTTTGTCCCAATCTCTCAATGGTGAAGAATTACTTTTAAAAAAATTAGTGTCCAGATCCGGATTCAATTCTTCACAAAAATCGAATAAATTCGTCCTCGTCGCATTGTTTTTTGCCTTATCTCTCAATGGTGAAGAATCACTTAAAAAATTATAATATCCGGATCTGGATCCAGATACTCAACAAAATCTAATCATTTCATTCTTGTCGAGCCCCCAATCTGCCCACCAAATTTCGACCGAACCCATCCACAACGTTTTTGAGATATCCTCTTCACAGGTAGACAAACAAACAGGCAGGGTTACCTTTGGTGGCGTAGGTTATCTTGCGTAACGAGTTCAAGAAACCGCGAGAGGAGAGAGGAAACGTAGCAAATGCACAGACCACATCCTTTCATTAATATAACTGAGGCTCGTCATCGAAATAGCAAAACCGGCGACATGACCACAACGGAAACTGTTTTAGGGTTTTACAACGTAGCACGGTGGTGTCGATCTAACCAATTTGGGTTTGTACCTGCAGTCCTGCATACAAGGAAACAGGTTAAAATATTTTGTTGCTGGTTTACATTTTGCAACCGAGTAAAATGGTGTCTCGTGTGATCACTGTGGTGCTATTGGATTGAAATGAGGCCTAGTTTGTGATTTGGATTAAATAGGTATAATCTGTCGAGGAAGACTCGTTGGAATGTGTTTGTAATCTTGGCCTTGCACGGTCATGTGGTACAAGACGAGTTGTTTCATAATTGGTTGTTTTTATACTTCTTTTTTTTGACTACGTGGTCTCAGGAAATTTGAACAAACTTTCTGGCCTAGTTATTTTCCTGAGTGGTTTGAAGCATAATGTTTGCTAATTGGTACTCGATGCCTCTTTGCGCTGAGGATCGTTGCTTTTGTTTATTTGCCCTCTGATTTCCTGTTCCTTTCTCTTCCGTCCTCCCAACCCCACCACCTGGACCGCTCCCAGGGCAGTTTGCAGAGAACGAAACAAACGAAGTGAACTTCCGCGAGATCCCTTCGCACGTCTTGTCCAAAGTGTGCATGTATTTCACCTACAAAGTGCGTTACACCAACAGCTCGACCGAAATCCCGGAGTTCCCCATCGCTCCCGAGATCGCTCTGGAACTACTCATGGCGGCAAATTTCCTCGACTGCTGAATTTGGCCTTGTGGGGTCGTTCGTGCCCACCACGCCGTGTTTGCTGTGTCGTATTTAAACGTGCTTTTTTTTTTTCTTTTTTTCTTTCTTCCTTTTGTCAATGGACTGTGCTGAGATTTAAAAAAAACAACAACAGATTGTGCCAGTTGTTTTCTTTTTATCCCGTGTTTCCTAAACTGCATAAGATGATAGTTAAAACTGGCAACAGGCATGTATTATCTGAAAGTCATCAAGTTTGGGGACGGCGTCCACTTTGAGTTTTCTGGTCCGGTTGACCGTTTTGGCAAACTTTCGTGGCTTCTTTTACAAGCATTGTTGCACGTTTGCATAGATTGTTCTCCATTGAACTCTGCTTGTCGGTTTGTATAAAAATAAATCGATAAAATGCAAGAAATAGGTCTCTTTCCCTACCCTCACCCACTGTGCATTTACACCAAATCCTCTTGTCGTTGTTGTTTTTTCATGAGGTGCATATTATCAGGTGACCTTTTTTAAAAAAATTTTCTTTTTACATATTTGGAGATTTGTTTGTTGTGATGTCAGAGCACTGACTTGGGTGATGCTGAAAACTTCACCCTTTTAGGATTTTATTTTTTATTTTTTGACACCTACGTTTGAAGCAGCTATGATGGGAATGGTGAAATATGAGACGCGTCGCTGTCTCGCCTGCTGAAATAAATAGCGAATGTTTCTTTGGCTTCTGTTTTATATTGCTTTGGATATGTATGTGTAATAGTAAGTTATGCAGAAGTTTTTTTTGTTTGTTTCGTTTAAAGGTAAACTTCGATGCCCCAGATTCTGTGGCACAATGGTCCTCTGGGAGTTTGGCAGTCGGAAGGCCCACCTGACTCATAACCTAAGACTTGCGTGCTGCTTCTTTGCTTGACGCTCAGTATTTAACAAGAGAAAAATGACCACAGTGTGGTCACCAGGTGCGACGTGTAGAATCATGAGGATATCCGTTGCAATATGCGCTACCAAATTCGACCAGTCATTAAATTATATGCGCATGCGCTATTCACAAAGGTACCCCAACAACAAGAACAACAACGCGGTCCTCTCAGAGCTGCTCGTCACAGCTAAAAAGAGAGCACGGACGAACAACCATTGCACAGTCTTCCTGGCCTGAATGGTCTTCTGTGTTGAGGTTATTTGTGAGGGAACTGGCATAACCAGGTGTAACTGGTGGAAGCACATTGGGTAACCCCTAGTGGCGTCTGCTTTAAATTTGATGGAAGTACATTGGGTAACCCCAAATTTGATAGCTTTAAATTATTGGGTTTGAAGTTATGAAATCAACGGATCGTAATGAGCGGATCCTTTTGTCAACAATAACATGGCTCCTTGACGTCATTTTATTCCCAGAATTTCAGAGAAAAAGGTTGAAGATGCCGGATTAAAACATCCAATGGTGGTAATACATTGGGGAGTGTATTGTCAATGGTCGGTTGTTAATCGTGGTCGGAGAGGATTGGCGGGTTTTTGCGTGACCGACGTGCACCATGAGTCATGACGTGAATCGTTCCGGAGGTGAGTGAACTTGTGAGTGTTGGTTGCATGGTGTTTGAGGACTAATGAGTGGTAGTCCGTTGGTGACTTCGTGAACGGTGGTTATTTCGGCGGTAGTTCGGTAGTAACTTGTTATTTTGGTCGATTGCAGTCGGTGCCAGCGACTCATTGCTTGCATTTTCGGAACCCGGAAGCAAGACATAGTTACGTCCCACAGTGCCTTGCGGTGCAACCATGGCGTCCATGCAGGTTGGTCGGTCGTGTTTTCCCAACAGCACGGAGCGGATAGGTGCGATGTCGGGCGGCACAATCCCCGTAATCTGTCGAATAATCACGACACTTTGACTTGTTATCCGCCGGCCCTTTTTGGGCATTGTACACCCAGGGCAGGGCTTGTTATTCCGAGTTGATCGTTTTCCGGTTGATAATGATAGTCACAGTACTCGTCCTGTGGGAGTTGTAAGGTTTCCCGCATTTCTTCTTTGTGGGATGTGTAGCTGTGTCTTAATTAATAGGACTCGTTGATTGATGTCCTGGTCGATGACGAAGTCGCTAATCTCAGGCTCAAAGGCGACGCGGCGAATGCTCCATCAAAACAAAAGGGTGGATTGAGGAGGTCGGTCTTCTTTTTATGCTTGTGGCGTCACCAGGATTCCTTAACGACATCAGTTCGAAGTGCGCCGAGCCGGAACCGTCACTTTAGAAGCCGGGACCTTCCCTTTGGAAGTCGGCCCCGAGCCGGAGCCATCCCGTTTGAAACCGGCCCCGAGCCGGAACCATCCCGTTTGAAACCGGCCCCGAGTGGAGCCATCCCGTTTGAAACCGGCCTCGAGCCGGAGCCATCCCGTTTGAAACCGGCCTCGAGCCGGAGCCATCCCGTTTGAAACCGGCCTCGAGCCGGAGCCATCCCGTTTGAACCATGCCCCGAGCCGGTGCCATCCCATTTGAACCATGCCCCGAGCCGGAGCCATCCCATTTGAACCATGCCCCGAGCCGGAGCCATCCTGTTTGAAACCGGCCCCGAGCCGGAGCCATTCCGTTTGAACCATGCGCCGAGCCGGAGCCATCCCGTTTGAACCATGCCCCGAGCCGGCGCCATCCCGATTGAACCATGCACCGAGCCGGAGCCATCCCGTTTGAAACCGGCCCCGAGTGGAGCCATCCTGTTTGAAGCCTGCCCCGATCTGGAGCCATCCCGTTTGAACCCGCCCTCGAGCCGGAGCCATCCCGTTTGAACCATGCCCCGAGCCGGTGCCATCCCATTTGAACCATGCCCCGAGCCGGAGCCATCCCATTTGAACCATGCCCCGAGCCGGAGCCATCCTGTTTGAAGCCGGCCCCGAGCCGGAGCCATCCCGTTTGAACCATGCGCCGAGCCGGAGCCATCCCGTTTGAACCATGCCCCGAGCCGGCGCCATCCCGATTGAACCATGCACCGAGCCGGAGCCATCCCGTTTGAACCATGCCCCGAGCCGGTGCCATCCCATTTGAACCATGCCCCGAGCCGGAGCCATCCCGTTTGAACCATGCCCAGAGCCGGAGCTATCCCAATTGAACCATGCCCCGAGCCTGAGCCATCCCATTTGAACCATGCCCCGAGCCTGAGCCATCCTGTTTGAAGCCGGCCCCGAGCCGGAGCCATCCCGTTTGAACCATGCGCCGAGCCGGAGCCATCCCGTTTGAACCCGCCCCCGAGCCGGAGCCATCCCGTTTGAACCATGCCCAGAGCCGGAGCTATCCCAATTGAACCATGCCCCGAGCCTGAGCCATCCCATTTGAACCATGCCCCGAGCCTGAGCCATCCTGTTTGAAGCCGGCCCCGAGCCGGAGCCATCCCGTTTGAACCATGCGCCGAGCCGGAGCCATCCCGTTTGAACCATGCCCCGAGCCGGAGCCATCCCGATTGAACCATGCACCGAGCCGGAGCCATCCCGTTTGAACCATGCCCCGAGCCGGTGCCATCCCATTTGAACCATGCCCCGAGCCGGAGCCATCCCGTTTGAACCATGCCCAGAGCCGGAGCCATCCCGTTTGAACCATGCCCCGAGCCAGAGCCATCCCGTTTGAACCATGCACCGAGCCGGAGCCATCCCTTTAGAATGCAACCCCCCCAACCGGTATGTTATTTTGTGTTGCAGAAAAGGCTCCAGAAGGAACTGCTCGCACTGCAGAGAGACCCCCCACCTGGGATGAAGGTGGATGAAAAAAGCATCCAAGCATCACTCACCCAGTGAGAGGGGATGTGTGCATGATGCAATGGAGGAGGTTGGGTGTGAATGTTGGTGCATTGGGGTGTGGATGGTGCAATGGGGGAATGGGATGGGGTGTGGATGGTGCAATGGGGGAATGGGATGGGGTGTGGATGATGCACTGGGGGAGATGGGGTGTGGATGGTGCAATGGGGGAGATGAGGTGTGGATGGTGCAATGGGGGAGATGTATTGGGGTGTGGATTGTGCAATGGGGGAGATGGGGTGACTTGGGGTGTGGATGGTGCAATGGGGGAGATGGTGGTGTGGATGGTGCAATGGGGAAGATGGTGGTGTGGATGGTGCAATGGGGGTGATGGGGTGTGAATGTTGGTGCATTGGGGTGTGGATTGTGCAATGGGGGAGATGGGGTGACTTGGGGTGTGGATGGTGCAATGGGGGAGATGGTGGTGTGGATGGTGCAATGGGGAAGATGGTGGTGTGGATGGTGCAATGGGGAAGATGGTGGTGTGGATGGTGCAATGGGGAAGATGGGGGGTGTGGATGGTGCAATCGGGGCGATGGCGTGTGGATGGGGGAGATGCGGTGTGGATGGGGGAGATGGGGTGTGGATGGTGCAATGGGGTGTGGATAGTGCAATGGGGGTGATGGTGTGTGAATGGTGCAATGGGGGAAATGGGGTGTGGATGGTGCAATGGGGGAGATGGGGTGTTGATAGTGCAATGGGGGAGATGGGATGTGGATGGTGCATTGGGGGAGATGGGGTGTTGATGGTGCATTGGGGAGATGGGGTGTGGATAGTGCAATGGGGGGATGGGATGGGATGGTGCACTGGGGAAGATGGGGTGTGGATGGTGCAATGGGGGAGATGGGGTGTGGATGGTGCAATGGGGGAGATGGGATGCGATGGTGCACTGGGGAAGATGGGGTGTGGATGGTGCAATGGGGGAGATGGGGTGTGGATGGTGCAATGGGGGAGATGGGGTGTGGATGGTGCAATGGGGGAGATGGGGTGTGGATAGTGCAATGGGGGGATGGGATGAGATTGTGCACTGGGGAAGATGGGGTGTGGATGGTGCAATGGGGGAGATGGGGTGTGGATAGTGCAATGGGGGGACGGGATGGGATGGTGCACTGGGGAAGATGGGGTGTGGATGGTGCAATGGGGGAGATGGGGTGTGGATGGGGGAGATGGGGTGTGGATGGTGCAATGGGGGAGATGGGGTGTGGATGGTGCAATGGGGGAGATGGGGTGTGGATGGTGCATTGGGGGAGATGGGGTGTGGATGGTGCAATGGGGGAGATGGGGTGTGGATGGTGCAATGGGGGAGATGGGGTGTGGATGGTGCAATGGGGGAGATGGGGTGTGGATGGTGCAATGGGGGAGATGGCGTGTGGATGGTGCAATGGGGGAGATGGGGTGTGGATGGGGGAGATGGGGTGTGGATGGTGCAATGGGGGAGATGGCGTGTGGATGGTGCAATGGGGGAGATGGGGTGTGGATGGTGCATTGGGGGAGATGGGGTGTGGATGGTGCAATGGGGGAGATGGGGTGTGGATGGTGCAATGGGGGAGATGGGGTGTGGATGGTGCAATGGGGGAGATGGGGTGTGGATGGTGCAATGGGGGAGATGGGGTGTGGATTGTGCAATGGGGGGGATGGGATGGTGCAATGGGGGAGATGGGGTGTGGATGGTGCAATGGGGGAGATGGGGTGTGGATGGTGCAATGGGGGAGATGGGGTGTGGATGGTGCAATGGGGGAGATGGGGTGTGGATGGTGCAATGGGGGAGATGGGGTGTGGATGGTGCAATGGGGGAGATGGGGTGTGGATGGTGCAATGGGGGAGATGGGGTGTGGATGGTGCAATGGGGGAGATGGGGTGTGGATAGTGCAATGGGGGGATGGGATGGGATGGTGCACTGGGGAAGATGGGGTGTGGATGGTGCAATGGGGGAGATGGGGTGTGGATGGTGCAATGGGGGAGATGGGGTTTGAATGTTGGTGCATTCCGGGGTGGATGGTGCAATGGGGGAGTTGGTGGTGTGGATGCAATGAGATGAGAACTTTTTATTTGTCGCAGGTGGATTGTTGATATGGAGGGAGCTTCAGGCACTTTGTACGAGGGAGAGCGTTTTCAATTGCTGTTTAAATTCAGCAGCCGCTACCCATTCGACTCACCCGAGGTGGGTGCAGGAGAGGAGTGGTCATTTTGGGTACCAGGCATGCTGTCCTGGATTGTGACGTCTCAAAATTATCCCTCTCTTTGTTGAAGACCCTTTTGAACTCCCAATGACATCTGGTGCCACGCACGGACCCATTCACATGACAATTGGCAATGTTCAATGTGTGTTCTGCATGTAGTCAAGCAAACTTAGTGGTCGAGTTACATGTTTGCATCTTTGCTTTGTTGCCAGTGTCATGGTTCAAAGATGGTGCTTCCTTAATGTTGAGCTCCTTATTTAGGCCTCAGGGGTTCCTCGTTACCTGGGCAGAGACTCCTGTGGGAGCTTCCTTGAAATTGCAAACACAAGGCAGAGTTACGTTGTGTTTTGCAGCCTCGCCATTCCTATGAAACTTTAAATGTTTATTTTGATAGTTATGGCAATTAATTTAAAAAAAAAAAAAGTTAAACAAAGATGATGTAATTAGGATTCGTGAAGCCGTATATTGCAAGCACAGCCGATGGCGAATCCTTTTGTGAATCACACGGTCGAGTGAATGACTAATTGCTTTGGGTTTTGTGTGTTCATCCTAGGCCTTCATGTGATTTTAATAGAAAAATTTTGACTCATGGTTATGTGTCGTGCAGGTTGTGTTTATCGGCGAGAACATTCCCGTGCATCCGCACGTCTACAGCAACGGTCACATCTGCTTGTCCATCCTGACCGAGGACTGGTCTCCGGCACTGTCTGTGCAGTCTGTCTGTCTCAGCATCGTCAGTATGCTTTCCAGCTGTAAGGACAAGGTACCGACTGCACGACGTGCGCTTGCTCTCGGAGAAGCCTCCGCCGGGCTTGAGTGAGCCATTTAACCAAGAACCGCAGCGTTAAGCATGGAGAAAGCAGTGTAGGTAGCATTCTTTGAGATCGGGCTTCTAATATGGTGTCGGTGGTGTTTTGCTTTCCTTTCAGAAAAGGCCACCAGACAATGCGCTGTATGTGCGCACATGTGACAAGAATCCAAAGAAAACCAAGTGGTGGTATCATGGTAAGGAGGGAAGTGGAAAAATGGTGGAGGGTAGGGGAAACACTGTTGGGGTGGTTGCAATTTGAGTTAATTTATTTACTTGTAAGTACAATCGACAGCTTCGTTGCCAACTCTACCGTATTTAGTATGCTTGAACAGCCTGCCACTTTTATTGCACAACGAGAACGTCACTCGGTGGAGCGCATACCTCCGCCAGGCTGAACAGTTTATGTTTTGTATCCACTGAGCGGCCAGAACTGCATTCGGACCTGAACCAACATCTAATTGGCTTGTTCTTGTCACCTAACCAACTGGTCCACCAAGTTTCGTCCAAATCCGTCCACAAATTTTTGAAATATCGTGCGATATATCATTTTTTAACCCCATCTCTCAATGGTGAAGAATCACTTTAAAAATTCTCGTATCTGCATCCGCATCTCAGACTCAGATCTGCATCCGAATCTTCACCAAACTCGAATCACTTTGTCCACTCCCAACCTGTCGACCAAGTACACAACAACAACAGGCATTTTAAGGCCATTTTCCCTGCTGGAGCGGGGGTTAGCCTTGCGGTCCCCATGACAATCTTCTCCACCTTGCCCTATTTTCTGCATCTCCCCTTGTTAACCCCCTTGCCTGCATTTCTTCTTCCCCCATCTTTAGCCAAGTCTTTCTTGGTCTTCCCCGTCCTCTACTTCCTTCTACATTCATTTCCATCACTCTTCTCAACCAGTCACTTTCATCCTTCCTCAACACATGACCAAACCATCTCAACCTGTTCCTCTTCACAGGATCAATCACAGGCTCCATCTGTCGACCAAGTATGCTGTCCTATTTAAAAGCATTGTAGGATGTTTCTCATTGGTTGACTGACATGATGTAATTTGAGTCTCGCTTATCCGACGCCTCTCGCAAGACCCTCTCGCAAGGGTCTCACTTATCCGACGTCTCGCTGGTACGACCTGGGTAGCCTCTGCCAAGACCCTACGAATATCCACGCAAGCCTTGGTCTTCTCTGCAGCCGAATACTGCGCCCCAGCCTGGAGCAGAAGCCCACACGTGAGAAAGGCTGATGTTGCCATTAACAACGCCCTCCGCATTGTAGCTGGTTGCTTGAAGCCCTCCCCGGCATTCCACCTGCCAGTCCTAGCGGGAATCGTCCCGGCCGGCCTCCGACGGGAGGCTGCTACCCTCGCCCTGGCAAGGAATGCCCAGAAACACGACTGGCACATCCTGCACAACACCACAACGATAGTGGCGCCTCCAAGCAGACTCAAGTCCTGCCATCCCTACAACAAGGCGGCACAAGAGATGTTCAGTTCTATCCCTGAGGACCTGTCTAGAAGCGCATGGCTGGCGGCATCTTGGAAGCAGGTGTGGGAAACGGCCGGGCCCACCCGCATCCACCGCTACATCTGGGACCCAGGAGGTGGCGTCGTAGGAGAAGACCTACCACACCTGCAATGGACCTTGCTGAACCGTCTACGTACGGGGGTCGGCCGCTTCAAATCATCGCTGAAGATGTGGGGCCTGGCAGACAGCGCCACTATCGTTGCGAGTGCGACGAGCCTGAGCAGACTGCCGAACACATAATTACCACCTGCCCCCTATACAGACCACCTTCAGAAGCCGGCCTCTTCGACGTAGGACCAGAGACGAGGGCATGGCTGCACGACACTGAGCTGGCCATCTGATGATACACGAAAGAAGATTATGTAATTTGGACCAAAACATTGTAGCAATGAGGGCCGCAGCTGTGCTGCATTATCCGTATGCATGAGTCACGTGCACACAGTACATGCACACACAGAAGCTGTTGGCCAAGGCGACGACAGCGACCTACCACAATCTTAGTGTGAGGTCCCAAGCATCCCAGTGACATGAGGTAATTGTAGTAGATTTACCTGAATTCTGTGTTGGAGAGTAAGGCATGGCCAAGTCCAAGTTGATCTTTACCTCTGCCACCTGTTTTCCCCCCTGTCTGTCTGTAAACAGGATATCTCAAAACATTGTGGACGTATTCAGACGAAACTTGGTGGAGATGTTGGGTACTTGACAAGGACAAAATGATTAGATTTTGGTTAAGATCCGGATCCGAATCCGAGAATTTTCTTGAAGTGATTCTTCACCATTGAGGGATAGGGTTAAAAACGATGTATAACACAATATTTCAAGAAAGTTGTGGAGGGGTTCTGACGAAACTTGGTGGATGAGCTGGTTAGGGGACAAGAACAAGCCGATTAGATTTTGGTTCAGCTCCAAATCCAGATCCTACCTGTCAGTGGGATACAAAACGTAAACTGTTCATCCTCGTGGAGAAATGCGCTCTACCAAGTGACGTTCTAGTTAAATTTGAGTTTATAGTTTACTCATTATAACATATACCTTTGGGACAAACCCCAATTTTTAAGGGAAAACAGACATGGGATGTTATAAAAGGTTGTGGCCCATAAATGATACCTATATACATCTGGGATCACATTCTAGGTCCACATGCTGCAGGAAATCCGTGGAAGAGCTCGTAACCAACATGACCGTATCTGAAAAAGGGCGCTTTTTGCGGTCATTACTGATCCTGGTTTACCTGTGTGTCTCAAGTATAAAAGAGGTTTCTAACAACCCAAATATATCATAAATGAGGTATTATCTATCTACACCACATGCAACACCAACGCAAGGGGATGTAGTGTGGAAATCAATTGCATACCGATTTAAAACTTTTTTGGTGAATTTATTCTTAATTTTTTTATACAATGTTGAAACATTTTTTATAGATCCACAAGTTGAAAATGTTTTGCTTAATCTGTCAGTCTGTCTTCTGTATTACGTAATCAAATGTATCTGCCTTTGCAAATGAATAAAAGTACAGGGAAGTGCTGCTTCTGTATATCAGAGCGGGATATTAGTTGTCGCTGGGATTACCTCCACCACTAGGTGGATGGAGGTTATGTTTTCACCCATGTCTGATTGGCTGTTTCTTTGTCTGTGTGCTTGTGAGCAGGTATCTCAAAGAGTTGTTGACGGATTCTGACGAAACTTGGTGAATTGGTTATTTGTGTAACAAGGACTAGTTGATTCAATGTTGGTGAAGATTCAAATGCGGATCCGGGTCATTGAAATTTTTTTTTTTCAGTTATTCTTCACCAATGAATGATTGGGCTAAAACAGATTGTATGGCACGATATGTCAAAAGGTTGTGGACAGATCCGGATGAAACTTGGTGGACTTCTTGGGTATGAGACAAGGATGAATCAATTTGATTTTGGTGAATATCCGAATGCAGATCCGGATGTGAGAATATTTAAAATTAGAAAGTGATTCTTCACCATTGAGATATTGGGCCAAAACGATATACAGCATGATATTTCAAAATGTTGTGGATGATGTATGATAAAACTAGGTGGATGAGTTGGTTAGGCGACAAGAACAAGCCGATTCGATTTTTGTTTCAGATCCGGATCAAGATGTGGCCTATCGGTCGGATACAAAACAAACTGTTCTTCCTGGCGGAGTGCCAGTCTAGTTCACTGCTGCTTTCATAGATGGCAGCGCTCCGTGCTCGACCGCACTTGTTGCCGGATCCCTGGCAGTGACAGCCAATAGAGCAGGGAATGTTCTTCCTGTTGCAGCCCTTTCTGCACCCACAGGATATTGCCGAATTGAAGTCAATGCTAAATCTCAACACTGCCAATGCTCACCATGAATCCGGTCACAAACGCTTGACAGGAGATGGAGACATGGTTCTCAAAGTGATGGTGGCTATGGCTCCAACCCATTCACAGCCACAACACCTGCTCTGGTCAATATAGCAACTGCTCATTGCACAGATCCTGAAGTGAAAGATGACCTGCTCAATGTGAAGGAAGTTGGTTGCAAGCACTATCTTACTCTATCTCAGGTGGTCAGAAGAAGACGGCCGTTGTCAGACTGAAGACCCTTCACACCCAGAACCAGGTTTTCGGAGCAGCAGCATAGATTTGCCCGGTTAAAACCAGCAAGGCTATTCAAAGTCTGTGAACAATCCAAAGCTACAGACCCACAGGAGTTCTTCTCTGTCATTGCCAACAAAGCGGGACTCCGAAACTTTCTGCGAGAGACATGGAGCCACTACGAGCAGCTCCCACCATCCATGGGTTTGGCTCGTTTATACCTAGTGGTGGCTTCAAAGAAAAAGCAAGGAGTGTGCTGATATCGAACGGTTCAGTGATGGACATCGTTACGCTGGAGTCCACCCATGAAGAGGCCAATACCAGGGTTTTATACTGTATTCAGTGTCCAGAATGAAAAGGGTGGAGCGAGTTATTATCCATGCCAATGGCATGGACATCATCACTACATGTGTATGCAATGCAGCAACCCTGCTGAAAGGCTTGCCGGAACTGTTGGTGCAACAAGAACATTCCCTGCTATATTGCCAGGCTATCACTGCCAGGGATCCAAGAACAAGTGCAGTCAAGCATGGTGCATTGCCACCTTTGGAAGCAGCAGCGAATCAGACAATGGTGACTAACATCTTGCTCAGATATACAAAAGCAGCACTTCCCTGTACTTTTATTCATTTTACAAAGGCAGATACATTTGATTACGCAATACAGAAGACAGACTGACTAGATTAAGCCGAACATTTTCAGTTTGTGGATCTGTAAAAGAAATGTTTTCAACATTGCATTAAAAAATGACTTTTAAATCATTATTTAATTACTCGCCACACTATGTGCCTTGCGTTGTTGGTGTTACATGTGGTGTAGATAAATAATACCTCATTTGTGATATACTAGCAGTAATACCTGACGTTGCCCGGTGATGATCTCGTCCTGTTGACATTTTAAATAAAAATATATAAAAATTGTGGGTGCCAAAAACACTTCCCCACAAAGGAAAATTTATATTTAATGCTATAATATTACACAGTAATGGGGGATGATTTAATATTACCTTTCACACAGCTGCAAAGGCTCAGGCACTATAGAGTGATGTTGTTTTTATTATTGTTTTTGCGTAAAACATTCCCCGGCACTCACTGATGAACCTCTCAAAGTTTGGCAAAGATCCGTTCAGCCATCTCTGAGAAAAATGGATACACACAGAGAAACGGCTGTCTTATCGTATAGATTTGGGTTGTTAGAAACGTGTTTTATACTTGAGAGACACAGGTAAACCAGGATCGGTGACGATAGCCAAAATCATCCTTTTTGCAGATACGGTCATGTTGGTTAGGTGCTGTCCACAGATTTCCTGCAGCTTGTTCCTAAGGTTGTGGACCCAGAATGCGATCCCAGATGTATGTATTATAGGTATCGTTTGTGGGTAACCTTTTATAACATCCCATGTTGGTCAAACCCCCTTTGCCCCATGGGTAATATGTTATACAATTTGAAGTCCAAAACATATTCAGGAAAAAAATAATACTTTAATTCATCAGGAGACGATGATTAATCTGCTTTAATTTTGCATAAAAGAGTGCGTTAGAATTTACATATTTAAGGTTCAATTACAAAATTTCCCCACCATGGGAGGGGGAACCGGCCTCCCAGATACTCCCTCCCTTGGTCGTTCGCTCCCTCGTACCACAGATCCTTTCCATCCTACCGCTTTTGCTCTCAATGTTGGCAACTATGGGACAGCCAGCTTAACTTTACCAGGTGGTGGCTTTACCTGGTGGTGGGTGGAGCATGAGGTTGGAGAGAGGGTATTATGCTGTTATTAGTTTATTCATTCCCTTGTTGGCAAACACACAGGTAGTCAGTGATGTTACCATCAAGATGGTTCGATTTTGACTTTGACTTTTGCTTAACGACTCGATCTTGTTTATTTATTTGATTTATTTGTTATCAATGTATGTATTTAGTTATAAATTTGATCTTCACAACCATCAGTCGACTCCATTGCCATTCATTCTAAATAATAAGAAGCTTTTCATGACATTGTTCCAATAATTTCCCAATTATTTGCTTTTCCACCTTGTTGTACACCGCTCTTTTCCTACGCCATCTCCAGGCGCTGCATAACGTTATTGCCGGGCACCTAAGGGGGCTCGGCAATGACGCACGCTGAAAGGGAGTACTCAGTTTTCACTCTGGTTGTTTTCTTGTTTTCTTTCTTTCTTGTTTGTTTGTCCGGGCGATATCTCAGCCATCCTTTGAGCTAGGAAGCTGAAATTTTGGGCACAATAGTGAGCAAGTACTTTGTCAAAAGCGATATTTTTTGTTTTTGGATTAATCAATTAATCGATTAATTATTTAATTATTCGATTAATGACAAAAAAATTTTTTTTTTTTTAAGCTATAGATTCTGATGAAATGGTGGTGGTTTATGTGTTCTCTTAGCGAATTGATTAATTATTTTATTTTTTTAGGATTATTATTTATTTATTTTCATTATTAATTATTTATTTATTTTATTTCTCATCTGAGCAATATCTCAGGCACCTTTTGAGCTAGGAAGCTGATATTTGGACATGACAATGACCAAGTAATTTGGCTGTAAAGAGTATTTTTGATTTATTGATTAATTAACTAATCGATTAATTATTTAATTATTCGATGAATGACTTAATTAAAATATATATTTTAAATTACAGATTCGGATGAAATGGTGGTGGTTTATGTGTTATATTAGCCATTTGATTAATTATTTAATTTTTTATGATTATTATTTATTTATTTTCCTCATTAATCATTTATTTTCTTTTTCATCTGTCCAATATCTCGAGCACCTTTTGACCTAGGACGCTGATATTTGGACATGACAATGACCAAGTGATTTGTCTGTAAAGGGTATTTTTGATTTATTGATTAATCAATTCATCGATTAATTATTTATTGATTAATAAATTAATTATTTTATTTTTATATTAATGACTTATTTAATTAAATTTCTAAAAGATACATCGTCGGATGAAGCACTTGTGGTTTAGTTATGCTATTTGCCAATTGATGAAGAAAATATTTTGTGAGAATCTTTTATTGATTTTAATTATGCAATTACTCAATCAATTTATTGTACACATCTCCCTCCCAATGCACTCTCTATGAGCTGCACTGCGGTATTGCCGGGCACCTGAGGCGCCCTTGCAATGCCATGCTGCAGGATATTTAATTATTTGGCCTGGGGGCGGTGTACTTTGAATGTATCTTTACTTGTCTGTTATCTTGTTTGCCACCATGTTGATTCTGAGCACGTCCATAAAACCAGGAAACTCGGGATTTGGGATTGCAGTGATTAATGATCGAAACACTAATTCCCTGAAATAATTTCATCGACATTCATTACTCTCCCCTTTATTTAAAAAAAGAAATAAGTAAAAACAAGTCCTGGTCAAATTTGAATTGACCTCGTCGATGTTTATTTTATTTTGTGAATATTGTACATGCAACGAAAGGTTGCTCTCTCTCGTTCCTGCTTTTTTCCGTGCCACCTAAACGGTTCCTCCCCTTCCTCTCTCCTCGCTCCTCTCCACAGATGATAACTGCTGATGGGGAGATTGCTTACAGAGGGGGGGAGGGCGAGGACACGCCATAGGGTGGAGGAGCAAAACCAGGGCAATAAAGGCTGGGCCACTGAGGGGAATTCGGCCACATACTCGGGCCCTGCCGGGTGGCCTCGACTGCCGAACACATCCTTCCCGCCTGAGCTCGCTGTGAAGCGAGAATCACTCACGTCCTGATTTATAGCTTGGAGATGAACCTCTCCTGCTTCCTTCGCCCGCGCAGCACGGTCCCGGTGACCCGACCATTGCAGCGCATGCAGCGCATTTGCATTATTTAAAGATTTTCTGTAAAAACAAAAACAAAAACAACAAAGAAGTAAATACTGTAATTGCTGTTATTCATATTTAAATGTCTTTTGATGGTACAGCAGGTGGAACGTATGAGACGCACAAAAATGTAACCAAATCTCACGAAATTGGAACTACTTTTGTTGACCATTTTGTTTGTACTTTGTTGGGTGTTTTTTAAATTATTTTTTTATGGTTTCTTCTTCCTCTCGATTTCTGTTTAACCTGCAGCCCATCCGTCGGCCGAGGCCTAAGTCCGCGTGGATTGGGCTTCCACGGCGGGTGACAGGACCTTTAAGCGCCCAGGCTCGATGTAAGACTAGTTTGTTCTAACAGCCCACGGCCCCGCCCCATCCTCGATCCTCTGTGCCACACGTGTTCTTGACGAACCTGCAAATGAACATTTGTGTACATATCGCATCGCTGCAGCCACGAGTCAGGCAAAATGAGGAATGGTCCTGTTATTTGTGATATATATTTTTTAATTCCCATTATTTGGTGTGTATTCGCTAAACTGTCTGAGTTTGTGAAATTGTCCCTTCAGTTCCCCTCAGATTGTTTTCCATGAGGAATTCTCTGTTGGCAACTGCTATTGAACTTTATTGACGTTACTGCTTGGGCATTTTCATCTGTTGAGACTTGCAATGAGTTGGGCCATCATTTTGGGTTATATTGCGAGGGGAGGAGCACATGTTGATACCTATGTTTGTGATTTGGGGGAGGGGAATTAGCTAGTCATGTCTCCGTTGGTAACTTGGAGTAGGGGGAGAAGACTAGTTGGATTACCCATTGGTTACATGGGCTGGACCTTTTGGAAGCTAATTTTACAAAAGATATCACGTTCAAACACCTTGGCCTCGTCTTTACAATTCCGATTGTTTTTTGTTTTTGTTTCAATTGTAACTAATAAGCCAATAAATTCCCGCCCCCCCCCCCCCCCCTTTCTTTCCCAACTTGGTAACCCCATCAACCAGTTTTCAGATATGCGGTGATGGTGGGTTCGAAGAGATTGCAACTGTTCCAAAAGATCGGTTTTTGAAAATGTTTCTAATGCACTTTGTCGTTTCAACTTTGAATACACCTTGGAGACATGAAACGTGCTAACCACTGTTGTTTTTAACACCTGTTTCACGAATTACCTTTGGTTCAATGCCATTATAAAGAATCTGATGATATGTTGAAGTATGTGGGTCTTTTTATTTTCTGAAAGGGCCACGGCTCGACGGTCGGTTTCAGGAACGGCCGCCTGGTTCGGCACATGGGTGAGAAAAGTACGATACCTATAATAATGTTGTCTCGACCTAAGTATTTAATTCTAATTTATTCGGGATTTCTTTTATTACAAGGAAACTTGCTGTGCATGGGAGGATGTTTGGCCCATTATGCTTGTGCAACAACAAACAACAACATGCATTTTAAGGCCATTTTCCCTGTGAGAGCGGGGGTGAGCCTTGCGGTCCCCATGACAATCTTCTCCATTTTGCCCTATTTTCTGCATCTCTCCTTGTTAACCCCCTTGCCCACATTTCTTCTTCCACCATCTTCAGCCAAGTCTTTCTCGGTCTTCCCCGTCCTCTACTTCGTTCTTCATTCATTTCCATCACTTCTCAACCAGTCACTTTCATCCTTCCTCAACACATGACCAAACCATCTCAACCTGTTTCTCTTCACAGCATCAATCATAGGCTCTATTCCCATCATCTGTCGCAATTCATCATTTGTCTTCCTCTCTCTCTCAACGATACTCCACACATCTACCGAACCATTCGCATTTCCACCCTTTCCAGCCTTCTTTGCTGCTCTACGTTCATTACCCATGTCTCGCTCCCATAAATCACAACACTTCTCACACATGCAGCATACACCTTTCCCTTCAGCTTCAATGACACCCCTCCTCATCAGCACGCCACTCAGTTCCCGAAACTTCTTCCATGCACATCTCACTCGAGCAACCGTTGCCGAGTCTGATCCACCTTCTCCATTCAGCATGTCTCCGAGGTAGCAAAGTGTTTTCACACCTTCCAGCTTCACGCCGTCTCCAAGATCCAACTCAACATTTCCTCCATCCGCAGCTCCCTCTGTGCACACCTTACATTTGAATGTAGCTGCCACACTGGTTAATGACCCTCTCAGACCACTACATTTTTGATGAACCCACTCAGCGCACATTGTACATTGAATGGAGTTCACTCCGACACCCTTCCTGCACACAGCACACGGCCACTTCCCAGTTCTTTCCACCTCACCACATGCTTTACCACTTGCCATCACCTTCGTCTTTCCGATATTCACCCTCAGACCTTTTGCCTCCATACATTCCTTCCACTTGTTCATCTTTTCCTTCAGTCCATCCATACTTTCTGCAATCAACACCAGATCATCTGCATACAACAACTCCCACGGTAAACCCTCCTTTACATTCCGAGCCAGCACCTCCATCACAGCTACAAATAGTGGTGGACTTAGTACAGACCCCTGATGCACTCCCACCTTCACCTCAAACTCACCACTGTTCCCATCCTTCGTCCTTACAGCTGTGCGCGCTCTTTTGTACATTGCCATCACTACTCTGATCAACCATTCCTCCACTCCTAACTTCCTCAATGCCCATGTCAATACTTCACGTGGAACCCTATCGAATGCTTTCTCCAGATCAACAAATCCAAGAAACAACTTCTTCCTCTTCTCCCTGTACTTCTCCTGCAACTGCCTCACAATAAAAAGCGCGTCTGTCGTTCCTATTCCTGGCATAAATCCAAACTGCATTTCGTCAATCTTCACCTTCTTCCTTATCCTCCTCTCCAACACCCTTTCCAATACCTTCATTCCATTCTCCAATAACTTTATCGCTCGGTACGAGCCACACTCCAGAGGGTCACCTTTCCCCTTGTATAGAGGGACGAGGGTACTCAGTTCCCAATCCACTGGAATGCGGCCTTCTTTCACCACCAGATTACAGATCTCTGTCATTCTCTTCACACCCCAACTTCCTGCTGCCTTCAACATATCTCCCACAACTCCCGTCGGCCCTCCCGCTTTTCTACTCTTCATTGCTTTTATCGCTTCCTCAACTTCCTTCTCAGTTATCTTCTCTGCCGGTCCTAAAACTGGGTTACTCTCTATGTTGCCATCCCATTCATTCTCTGCATTCAACAGCATTTCCATATATCTTTTCCATCTTCCTTTAATTCCATCTGGGTCCACAACGATTTGCCCCACTTCATCCTTCAAGCAACTCACCCCCATCACATCACACCTCTCTTTCGCTATCTGCTTTGCAATCCTGAATACCGCTCTCTGACCCTCTTCCGAATCCAAGCGTTCTCCGAACATTTTCCTCCATGCCTCCTGTGCCTTTGCTACCTCGTTCTTTGCAGCCTTCTTGGCTGCCTTATAACTTTCATGCTCTGCTTTTTCTGCTCGCTTCCCCTTTGCCTTCTGCCACTCCTTGAACTTCTTCCTCTTCTCGTCAATCCTCTTTCCAACTTCATCCCACCACCATGTTTCCGAGTGCCTCGGTGGTCCTTTTGTCCATCCACATACCTCACCAACGGCTCCAAACAGACTATCTTTCATTGACATCCAACCACTTTCAAGCTCAACCACATCATCCTCTACCCTACTCAGCCTCTCTTTTAATGCCTCCCTTACTGTCACCTCTTTCAACCTCCACACCTTCATTCTCGGTTGGTACTTCACCCGCCGAGCTCTCCTCGCACCTTTCACCCTTATGTCGCAGACAACCAAGTGGTGCTGTGAAACAGCCTCCTCCCCCGGGATCACCTTTGTGTCCCGGAGGTGCCCCCTATCTCACCTACGCACCATCAGGTAGTCAACGGTTGTCGTCGACCCACCTGACGTGTATGTAACAAGCTTATTATCCTCTTTCTGGAACTGAGTATTACAAATCAACAAACCTGTTCCAGCAGCAAACTTCAAAATCCTTTCACCTTCTCCATTTCTCACACCATATCCGTAACCCCGATGAACTCCCTCAAAACCGTCCATACTCCTTCCCACATGTCCATTTCGGTCTCCTCCTTCCACAACAACTTCCTCATCTTTCACGTTTTCCATCAGCTTCTCTATCGCACACCAGAACTTGTCCTTCTCTTCATTGCTCCGACCAACCTGCGGAGCATATCCCGAGATGACGTTCACCAAGAGCTCTCCAATCATCATTTTCACCATCATCAACCTATCACTCACTAGTCACACTCGCCACACTGTCTACAAACTCCTCAGAAAACAGGACACCAACACCATTCACGCCTTCTGGGCACCCTTGCCACACAAACTTGTATTTCTGTCCCTGCCTACCCATCACCATTCTCACACCACTTCCCTTCCTTCTCGTCTCCTGCACACAACATATGTCCACTCTTCTTCTGATCAATACTTCCACCACTTCTGATCTCCCTGTCATTGTCCCTACATTCCATGTCCCAAACCTCAGAAACCGATCTCCACTTCGGGCTGTACCCTGCCCATATGTAGTTGTAATTGTCATGGTTCTCTTTTTGAGGCTGTTTTTATGGCCGGATGCCCTTCCTGACGCCAACCCTCTTCGTCGTCTCTTACGACACGCAGGGATACGGTGTACCTATTCTAACCAGGGTACACACCGGGTATGCTTGTGCGTTAACCTTTAACCTTTTGGTTTCCAGATTTCAAAGTTCACTTCGCTTAACAGCATTCACATTCCTTTTACATTGAAGTTGCATCATTTGATCTCCAATGGAATTTAGCCCGGATATCTGTACACAATGACTTTTTGCCATTTTTATTTTTTTCAAAATGCAATTAAATCACGAGTGTGAAACTTAAATGCAGGTCTGGGGGCAGCCGGCTTTACGTCCCCATCCGAAGAATGGCATGCTCAGATGCAGCTGGCACTGCACCATGATGGAAGTTTTCGTCAGATTTGACTCCACAGGAGAATGTATCCATGACCACAACTCGGAGATTGAGCATACCACCAACGAACCCTTCCACACCTGAGCCGACGACGCCTCGGGCATTCATCAAGATCTCCCAGCCAAGGAATAACTGGTCTCCACTATGCTTATATGTAAACTAGTCGGGATGTACACAACTCACAATAAGTTAGGGATATTGGCAGGTTCTTCGGTGTGGTTGATTTTGTGTATTAATTATGTTGGAGAAAAGTTGTTGGTCCCAATTCTATGGTTATTAATGAGTGTGAAAAAACAGCATTCTTGATTTCAATACCCTAACCCTAACCCCTATAAAAAAAATAAACTCACTCCCATAATATCCCAAACTTATTGTGAGTAGTGTAAACTAAAGGATCACATTTCCGGTTGTCCATTTAGATATAAATTTATTTCATTGTAGTGGGGAATGGCATGGAGGTACGCTCACTTACTTCTAAGCTGTCTAGTCTGGGGAGTTGTTTTTTGTTTTTTGCTTTTTTGTGTACAAGATCGAGGCTCGTGTAAGAGCTAACATTGATCACAAAAAGACAAACTGACACATAAAACATATGATAAAGGGAGCGGGAGAATAAGATGGAGAGCAAGGACATCGGGAGATCTGTGGAAGGGAGAGGGCTTGGGGGCAGGAGGTATGGAAAGTGGGGGGTGGGGGGGAGAGGTATAAAACACATGGACACTGCTAGGACTTCCACAAAAGAAGTTGATATTTCAAAAAAGTGGATCTGGGGTGAATTAACGGGGGTAGAAAAGATCAATGTTTTGGATGGGGGAAGATAAGAGATGGTGGTGAACAGCTGTTTTAAAGACCTGGAGGGAGGTGTGGGATTGAAGAGAATGAGGGAGTTTGTTCCAGAGGCGGGAGAAAAATCTTTGATTTGAATCTCGATCCAGCTATAAACTGTCATCCCCGTGTTTCACAGGTGGGATGATCCATCAATGTTTGCATCGCCTCGCGGATGGACGTTGAACTGGGTTTTTTTTTGTTTGTTTGTTTTTTGTATACTGAATCGCGGCTCGTGAAAGAGCTAACATTTATTTCGCAAACAAAACCAACCAGACAAACAAAATATACAAAAAGAGGGAGTGGAAGACAAGATGGGGAGAGAAGGGGCACACCACAACACACAACCACAACATTTGAGAGCAGGGAGAAGTGTGGGAGGGAGAGGGCTTCGGGGGAGGAGGCGTGGGAAGGGGGGCAGGGGGGGGGGAGAGGTATAAAACACAAGGGGACCGAAATTAGCGGGGGTAGAAAACATCAAGGTTTTGGATGGGGGAGGATAAGAGATGGTGGTGAACAGCTGTTTTAAAGACCTGGAGGGTGGAGTGGGATTGAAGAGAGTGAGGGAGTTTGTTCCAGAGGCAGGAGAAAAGAGGAATGAAGGAGTGAAGGTGAGCAGAGAGTCTTGATTTTGGCAGTTTAACCATAAGAGGGTTGCAGGCAGATCTTGTGCGACCTGTAGGAATATTTGGGGGACAGAGCCCAGAGAGAGCTGGGGGGGCAAGGCCAGAGAGGAGTCGGTAGAAGACGGAAAGACCACCAACCTGCCTGCGGTGAGTGAGTGAAAGGCCCTTGGAGTTAGCTTCATCGCGGGAGATTCCAATGATTCTGAAAGCTTTGGTTTCAACAGCGTGAAGATGAGCTAGGTGTGAGGCAGGAGCACCAGACCAGAGGGGAGAGCAGTATTCCATAGAGCTGCGGATGAAAGCCTTGTATGTGGTGAGGAGCTCAGGTGTGCCAAGGAAGGACTTCGCACGACGGAGGATGCCCAGTCGGCGACTGGCTTTGGAGGCCAGATTTGAAATGTGGTTTTCCCAGGAAAGATCATGGCAAATAGTGAGACCCAAAAGCTTGAGTGACAGAACTTCTTGGAGAGGATTATTCAGAAAGTGGATAGGAGGGTTGTCCAGTCGGTCTTTTCGGAGAGACATCGTAAGAGTGTGAGATTTATCAGGATTGAAAGACATGTTCCATTTGTTTGCCCAGTCTGTGATTTTGTCCAGGTCTGCAGAGAGTGAGGAGGCTGCAGACTGCCGATCTGAGGGATGCGGAATGGAGTGACAGAGAGTAGAGTCGTCAGCAAAGAGATAGAGAGGATTTTCAAGAGAGTCAGAGAGATCATTGATGAAGACCAGAAAAAGCACAGGGCCCAGAACGCTACCTTGGGGAACTCCAGCCTGAACAGGAAGAGGAGATGAGAGAAACCTATTCAGGGCCACACGTTGACTACAACCAGAGAGGAAGTCCGCCAGCCATGCGTGGAGATTTCCATGGATACCAAAGGAGGAGAGTTTGGTGAGCAGAGCAGGGTGCCAGACCGTATCGAAGGCACGTGAAATGTCAAGGGAGACGGCTCTAATTTCCTGTTTGGCGTTGAGGACCTCCATCCATTGTTGAGAAAGCAGAAGCAGCATGTCCAGAGTAGAGTGACCCGGTCTGAAACCAAATTGATGATCAGAGATCAAGCCATTGGAGAAGAGGAAAGATTTCATATCTGAAGCAATGATGGATTCCATGACTTTGCTGATAATTGGGAGAAGGCTGATTGGTCTGTAGTTGCTAGGATCTGTTTTTGCACCTTTTTTGTGCAAAGCGGTGATGTTGGCTGATTTCCAAGCAGATGGCAGATGACCTTGAGCAAAAGAGAGGGTGAAGAGAACAGAAAGAGGGAGTGAAAGAGTGGAAGAACATGATTTTAGGACCCGTGGGCTGATGCCGTCAGGACCAGTTGCAGAATCAGAGTCGAGGGTTGACAGAAACTTTTCCACCTTGTCAGGAGGAAAGGACACAGAGTCCAGGAGCAGCTGGGTACGGTGGGTACAGAGAGGGATGGGTTTGGGACACAAGATTTAGAGGCAAACACAGAGTTGAGGCATTCAGCTTTTTCACGTGCGTAGTCAGCCGTTAAGCCGTTTGAGGTGAGGGAGGGGATGGAGGGGGAACAAACACCAGAAACAGATTTGACCAGATGCCACCAGGATTTGGAAGAGGGAGACAGATAAGAGAGTTCGGTCTTGAGAACGGTGAGATATTGTTTCCTGGCTCTCCTGAGGGTGGATACACACTTGTTTCGGGCTTTGTGAAAGGAAATGAGATTTCCTTCCGTTGGATTTGCTTTCCAGGAGACGAAAGCAAGTTGTTTCAGGGCAACAGCCTCACCACAAGATTCCGTGTACCATGGACGGGAGGAAGGGTATGACAACTGAAGACGAGATGGGATAAATCTGTGAATGAGAGAGAGCAATTTACTTTGAAAGAATTCCCAGGATGAGTTGATGTCAGAGGTGGTAGAGATGGGAGACCAGTCCAGATTGATGGCTGCTTGAAGACTGTGCCAGTTGGCTTGAGTGAAATGCCAGACTCGTCGACGCTGAGGAGGCTCTCTGAGAATGGTCAGAGAGAGCTCGGTTTCTCGTCTGCCAGCATTAGTTGATGGCCGTTAAAGATCTCATGGTGTCCTTCACAAAGAGTCGGTGGGCTATCGCCGGCACCCTAAACAAATTCCAAATTTCTGCCCTAACTGCTGAGTCAAGCGTCATGCCTGGCCAACCGATTCATGAAAGACTTGGGCCAACACCTCCCCCGGCCAACACCACGACAATGTGGGAATAATTATGGCCGTGAGAAGAAGTGGTTTGTTGGACTCGCTATCTTTGGCCTCAAGCTCCAATGGACTGTCGTTTCACAAGCTTTTGCATTCTTAACATGAACCTGAAAAGTCTGGGGAAAGGTTGGATGAACAGTGGGGTCCCAAAGTACCTAAGAACACTCGACTATGGTTTGTGTTTTCAAGAGGTCATTTTAATGTCAAAGTTGATTTTAAAAAGGAATTTGGGATGTATGTATAAATGTCGATGCCTGAGAAACACCCAGGTTTCAATTTGGTACCAGAATCAATTATTGACTGAAGGAGAGGCAGCAATATGAAATGATTAATCTCTAGGATCGAGGCACACAATCTCATAAGAATTATTCATCTGGAAGAGCAAGATGATGAAGGGTATGAACTGTAGGTCGGAGACCCTTGGGCATGGTAAGGAAGGGAATGAATGAATGAATGAAAGAACAAACAGAGAGAGGAGGAAAGACTAACCTGCCAATAAGGGGGTTGGCTTTGGAAGTGTTGGGGATCGTAAGGATTGGGGGTGATGGAGTGACGAGATTACGGTGCATCGCCAGAGGAAAGAGTGGGATAACAACTTCTGGAGGACACTTCCACATGAAGGAGAAACAAAAGATCAGCTTGGATTTTGAGACTATTCGGTTAGGTGTGCAATCAGCTTGGATTTTGAGACTATTCGGTTAGGTGTGCAATCAGCTTGGATTTTGAGACTATTCGGTTAGGTGTGCAATCAGCTTGGATTTTGAGACTATTCGGTTAGGTGTGCAATCAGCTTGGATTTTGAGTCTATTCCTTTAGGTGTGCAATCAGCTTGGATTTTGAGTCTATTCCTTTCGGTGTGCAATCAGCTTGGATTTTGAGTCTATTCCTTTAGGTGTGCAATCAGCTTGGATTTTGAGTCTATTCCTTTCGGTGTGCAATCAGCTTGATTTTGAGTCCATTCCTTTAGGTGTGCAATCAGCTTGGATTTTGAGACTATTCTGTTACGTGTGCAATCAGCTTGGATTTTGAGACTATTCTGTTAGGTGTGCAATCAGCTTGGATTTTGAGACTATTCGGTTAGGTGTGCAATCAGCTTGGATTTTGAGACTTCGGTTAGGTGTGCAATCAGCTTGGATTTTGAGTCTCTTCCTTTCGGTGTGCAATCAGCTTGGATTTTGAGTCTTTTCCTTTCGGTGTGCAATAAGCTTGGATTTTGAGTCTATTCCTTTCGGTGTGCAATCAGCTTGATTTTGAATCTATTCCTTTCAGTGTGCAATCAGCTTGGATTTTGAGACTATTCCGTTAGGTGTGCAATAAGCTTGGATTTTGAGTCTATTCCTTTCGGTGTGCAATCAGCTTGATTTTGAGTCTCTTCCTTTAGGTGTGCAATCAGCTTGGATTTTGAGACTATTCCGTTGGGTGTGCAATCAGCTTGATTTTGAGTATTCCTTTGGGTGTGCAATCAGCTTGGATTATGAGTCTCTACCTACCTTTAGGTGTGCAATCAGCTTGATTTTGAGTCTATTCCTTTCGGTGTGCAATCAGCTTGGATTTTGAGTCTATTCCTTTAGGTGTGCAATCAGCTTGGATTTTCAGACTATTCCGTTAGGTGTGCAATAAGTTTGGATTTTGAGACTATTCCATTCGGTGTGCAATCAGCTAGGATTTTGAGACTATTCCGTTGGGTGTGCAATCAGCTTGGATTTTGAGACTATTCCGTTGGGTGTGCAATCAGCTTGGATTTTGAGACTATTCCTTTAGGTGTGCAATCAGCTTGATTTTGAGTCTATTCCTTTAGGTGTGTGATCAGCTTGATTTTGAGTCTATTCCTTTCGGTGTGCAATCAGCTTGGATTTTGAGTCTATTCCTTTAGGTGTGCAATCAGCTTGATTTTGAGTCTATTCCTTTCGGTGTGCAATCAGCTTGGATTTTGAGACTATTCCTTTAGGTGTGCAATAAGCTTGGATTTTGAGACTATTCTGTTAGGTGTGCAATCAGCTTGGATTTTGAGACTATTCGGTTAGGTGTGCAATCAGCTTGGATTTTGAGACTATTCGGTTAGGTGTGCAATCAGCTTGGATTTTGAATCTATTCCTTTAGGTGTGCAATCAGCTTGGATTTTGAGACTATTCCGTTAGGTGTGCAATGAGCTTGGATTTTGAGACTATTCGGTTAGGTGTGCAATCAGCTTGGATTTTGAGACTATTCGGTTAGGTGTGCAATCAGCTTGGATTTTGAGACTATTCGGTTAGGTGTGCAATCAGCTTGGATTTTGAGTCTATTCCTTTAGGTGTGCAATCAGCTTGGATTTTGAGTCTATTCCTTTCGGTGTGCAATCAGCTTGGATTTTGAGTCTATTCCTTTAGGTGTGCAATCAGCTTGGATTTTGAGTCTATTCCTTTCGGTGTGCAATCAGCTTGATTTTGAGTCCATTCCTTTAGGTGTGCAATCAGCTTGGATTTTGAGACTATTCTGTTAGGTGTGCAATCAGCTTGGATTTTGAGACTATTCGGTTAGGTGTGCAATCAGCTTGGATTTTGAGACTTCGGTTAGGTGTGCAATCAGCTTGGATTTTGAGTCTCTTCCTTTCGGTGTGCAATCAGCTTGGATTTTGAGTCTTTTCCTTTCGGTGTGCAATCAGCTTGGATTTTGAGTCTATTCCTTTAGGTGTGCAATCAGCTTGATTTTGAGTCTATTCCTTTCAGTGTGCAATCAGCTTGGATTTTGAGACTATTCCGTTAGGTGTGCAATAAGCTTGGATTTTGAGTCTATTCCTTTCGGTGTGCAATCAGCTTGATTTTGAGTCTCTTCCTTTAGGTGTGCAATCAGCTTGGATTTTGAGACTATTCCGTTGGGTGTGCAATCAGCTTGATTTTGAGTATTCCTTTGGGTGTGCAATCAGCTTGGATTTTGAGTCTCTACCTTTAGGTGTGCAATCAGCTTGATTTTGAGTCTATTCCTTTCGGTGTGCAATCAGCTTGGATTTTGAGTCTATTCCTTTAGGTGTGCAATCAGCTTGGATTTTGAGACTATTCCATTAGGTGTGCAATAAGTT
The DNA here is from genome assembly GCF_964187855.1 of Myxine glutinosa. Taxonomy (NCBI): domain Eukaryota; kingdom Metazoa; phylum Chordata; class Myxini; order Myxiniformes; family Myxinidae; genus Myxine; species Myxine glutinosa. Next base: position 84,906,398 of record NC_136273.1, read on the forward strand.
TGGATTTTGAGACTATTCCATTCGGTGTGCAATCAGCTAGGATTTTGAGACTATTCCGTTGGGTGTGCAATCAGCTTGGATTTTGAGACTATTCCGTTGGGTGTGCAATCAGCTTGATTTTGAGTATTCCTTTGGGTGTGCAATCAGCTTGGATTTTGAGTCTCTACCTTTAGGTGTGCAATCAGCTTGATTTTGAGTCTATTTCTTTAGGTGTGCAATCAGCTTGGATTTTGAGTCTCTACCTTTAGGTGTGCAATCAGCTTGATTTTGAGTCTATTCCTTTCGGTGTGCAATCAGCTTGATTTTGAGTCTCTTCCTTTAGGTGTGCAATCAGCTTGGATTTTGAGACTATTCCGTTGGGTGTGCAATCAGCTTGATTTTGAGTATTCCTTTGGGTGTGCAATCAGCTTGGATTTTGAGTCTTTTCCTTTCGGTGTGCAATCAGCTTGGATTTTGAGACTATTCCTTTCGGTGTGCAATCAGCTTGGATTTTGAGTCTATTCCTTTAGGTGTGCAATCAGCTTGGATTTTGAGACTATTCCGTTAGGTGTGCAATAAGTTTGGATTTTGAGACTATTCCATTCGGTGTGCAATCAGCTAGGATTTTGAGACTATTCCGTTGGGTGTGCAATCAGCTTGGATTTTGAGACTATTCCGTTGGGTGTGCAATCAGCTTGATTTTGAGTATTCCTTTGGGTGTGCAATCAGCTTGGATTTTGAGTCTCTACCTTTAGGTGTGCAATCAGCTTGATTTTGAGTCTATTTCTTTAGGTGTGCAATCAGCTTGGATTTTGAGTCTCTACCTTTATGTGTGCAATCAGCTTGATTTTGAGTCTATACCTTTAGGTGTGCAGTCAGCTTGGATTTTGAGTCTATTCCTTTAGGTGTGCAATCAGCTTGATTTTGAGTCTATACCTTTAGGTGTGCAATCAGCTTGGATTTTGAGTCTATTCCTTTAGGTGTGCAATCAGCTTGATTTTGAGTCTATACCTTTAGGTGTGCAGTCAGCTTGGATTTTGAGTCTATTCCTTTAGGTGTGCAATCAGCTTGATTTTGAGTCTATACCTTTAGGTGTGCAATCAGCTTGGATTTTGAGTCTATTCCTTTCGGTGTGCAATCAGCTTGATTTTGAGTCTATTCCTTTCGGTGTGCAATCAGCTTGATTTTGAGTCTATCCCTTTAGGTGTGCAATCAGCTTGATTTTGAGACTATTCCGTTGGGTGTGCAATCAGCTTGGATTTTGAGACTATTCCGTTGGGTGTGCAATCAGCTTGATTTTGAGTCTATTCCTTTGGGTGTGCAATCAGCTTGATTTTGAGTCTATTCCTTTAGGTGTGCAATCAGCTTGATTTTGAGTCTATTCCTTTAGGTGTGCAATCAGCTAGGATTTTGAGACTATTCCGTTGGGTGTGCAATCAGCTTGGATTTTGAGTCTCTACCTTTAGGTGTGCAATCAGCTTGATTTTGAGTCGATTCCTTTAGGTGTGCAATCAGCTTGATTTTGAGTCTATTCCTTTAGGTGTGCAATCAGCTTGATTTTGAGTCTATTCCTTTAGGTGTGCAATCAGCTTGATTTTGAGTCTATCCCTTTAGGTGTGCAATCAGCTTGATTTTGAGTCTATTCCTTTCGGTGTGCAATCAGCTTGGATTTTGAGACTATTCCGTTAGGTGTGCAATCAGCTTGATTTTGAGTCTATTCCTTTAGGTGTGCAATCAGCTTGATTTTGAGTCTATTCCTTTAGGTGTGCAATCAGCTTGATTTTGAGTCTATTCCTTTAGGTGTGCAATCAGCTTGATTTTGAGTCTATCCCTTTAGGTGTGCAATCAGCTTGATTTTGAGTCTATTCCTTTAGGTGTGCAATCAGCTTGATTTTGAGTCTATTCCTTTAGGTGTGCAATCAGCTTGATTTTGAGTCTATTCCTTTAGGTGTGCAATCAGCTTGATTTTGAGTCTATTCCTTTCGGTGTGCAATCAGCTTGATTTTGAGTCTATTCCTTTAGGTGTGCAATCAGCTTGGATTTTGAGTCTCTACCTTTGGGTGTGCAATCAGCTTGGATTTTGAGTCTCTACCTTTAGGTGTGCATGATGTAAGTTGAAGCAGGATGGAGTTTTTGGAGGAAGGTGGTTGCTGGGGAGGGTCTGAGGACCTGCACAACCAGCATCGTCTCTCCGTGTTTGAAGCTCAACGCAGCAATAAACTATCATGTTGATGATTCGCAAACAGGGCATCAACGGGTGCACCCTCCATCAGAAGGGCATTGGTGGCTGGACGTTACAAATCCTTACGTTACAAAGTCTTACGTTACAAATCCTTACGTTACAAAGTCTTACGCGAACGATAGGCAATTAAACAAAATGCAAATCCCTACCATGATTGTTGGGAAGGCAATGCAAAACACCCAGGATTATCATGCTCGGCCACAACACTCTTCATTGGCAAAGATAGGAAGAAACACTCTTCATTGGCAAAGATAGGAAGCACCACTCTTCATTGGCAAAGAAAGGAAGCAACCTTCTTCATTGGCAAAGATAGGAAGCAACACTCTTCATTGGCAAAGATAGGAAGCAACACTTCATTGGCAAAGAAAGGAAGCAACATTCTTCATTGGCAAAGATAGGAAGCAACACTCTTCATTGGCAAAGATAGGAAGCACCACTCTTCATTGGCAAAGATAGGAAGCAACACTCTTCATTGGCAAAGATAGGAAGCAACACTCTTCATTGGCAAAGAAAGGAAGCAACACTCTTCATTGGCAAAGATAGGAAGCGACACTCTTCATTGGCAAAGATAGGAAGCAACACTCTTCATTGGCAAAGATAGGAAGCAACACTCTTCATTGGCAAAGATAGGAAGCAACACTCTTCATTGGCAAAGAAAGGAAGCAACACTCTTCATTGGCAAAGATAGGAAGCAACACTCTTCATTGGCAAAGAAAGGAAGCAACACTCTTCATTGGCAAAGATAGGAAGCAACACTTCTTTGGCAAAGATAGGAAGCAACACTCTTCATTGGCAAAGATAGGAAGCAACACTCTTCATTGGCAAAGAAAGGAAGCAACACTCTTCATTGGCAAAGAAAGGAAGCAACACTCTTCATTGGCAAAGATAGGAAGCAACACTTCATTGGCAAAGATAGGAAGCAACACTCTTCATTGGCAAAGATAGGAAGTACCACTCTTCATTGGCAAAGATAGGAAGCAACACTCTTCATTGGCAAAGATAGGAAGCACCACTCTTCATTGGCAAAGATAGGAAGCAACACTCTTCATTGGCAAAGATAGGAAGCAACACTCTTCATTGGCAAAGATAAGAAGCAACACTCTTCATTGGCAAAGATAGGAAGCAACACTCTTCATTGGCAAAGATAGGAAGAAACACTCTTCATTGGCAAAGATAGGAAGCAACACTCTTCATTGGCAAAGATAGGAAGAAACACTCTTCATTGGCAAAGATAGGAAGCACCACTCTTCATTGGCAAAGAAAGGAAGCAACCTTCTTCATTGGCAAAGATAGGAAGCAACACTCTTCATTGGCAAAGATAGGAAGCAACACTTCATTGGCAAAGAAAGGAAGCAACACTCTTCATTGGCAAAGATAGGAAGCAACATTCTTCATTGGCAAAGATAGGAAGCAACACTCTTCATTGGCAAAGATAGGAAGCACCACTCTTCATTGGCAAAGATAGGAAGCAACACTCTTCATTGGCAAAGATAGGAAGCAACACTCTTCATTGGCAAAGAAAGGAAGCAACACTCTTCATTGGCAAAGATAGGAAGCAACACTCTTCATTGGCAAAGATAGGAAGCAACACTCTTCATTGGCAAAGATAGGAAGCAACACTCTTCATTGGCAAAGAAAGGAAGCAACACTCTTCATTGGCAAAGATAGGAAGCAACACTCTTCATTGGCAAAGAAAGGAAGCAACACTCTTCATTGTCAAAGATAGGAAGAAACACTCTTCATTGGCAAAGAAACGAAGCAACACTCTTCATTGGCAAAGATAGGAAGCAACACTTCTTTGGCAAAGATAGGAAGCAACACTCTTCATTGGCAAAGATAGGAAGCAACACTCTTCATTGGCAAAGAAAGGAAGCAACACTCTTCATTGGCAAAGATAGGAAGCAACACTTCATTGGCAAAGATAGGAAGCAACACTCTTCATTGGCAAAGATAGGAAGTACCACTCTTCATTGGCAAAGATAGGAAGCAACACTCTTCATTGGCAAAGATAGGAAGCACCACTCTTCATTGGCAAAGATAGGAAGCAACACTCTTCATTGGCAAAGATAGGAAGCAACACTCTTCATTGGCAAAGATAGGAAGCAACACTCTTCATTGGCAAAGAAAGGAAGCAACACTCTTCATTGGCAAAGAAAGGAAGCAACACTCTTCATTGGCAAAGATAGGAAGCAACACTTCATTGGCAAAGATAGGAAGCAACACTCTTCATTGGCAAAGATAGGAAGCAACACTCTTCATTTGCAAAGAAAGGAAGCAACACTCTTCATTGGCAAAGATAGGAAGCAACACTTCATTGGCAAAGATAGGAAGCAACACTCTTCATTGGCAAGGATAGGAAGCAACACTCTTCATTGGCAAAGAAAGGAAGCAACACTCTTCATTGGCAAAGATAGGAAGCAACACTCTTCATTGGCAAAGATAGGAAGCAACACTCTTCATTGGCAAAGATAGGAAGCAACACTCTTCATTGGCAAAGATAGGAAGCAACACTCTTCATTGGCAAAGATAGGAAGCAACACTCTTCATTGGCAAAGATAGGAAGCAACACTCTTCATTGGCAAAGATAGGAAGCAACACTCTTCATTGGCAAAGATAGGAAGCAACACTCTTCATTGGCAAAGAAAGGAAGCAACACTCTTCATTGGCAAAGATAGGAAGCAACACTTCATTGGCAAAGATAGGAAGCAACACTCTTCATTGGCAAAGATAGGAAGCAACACTCTTCATTGGCAAAGATAGGAAGAAACACTCTTCATTGGCAAAGATAGGAAGCAACACTCTTCATTGGCAAAGATAGGAAGCAACACTCTTCATTGGCAAAGATAGGAAGCAACACTCTTCATTGGCAAAGATAGGAAGCACCACTCTTCATTGGCAAAGATAGGAAGCAACACTCTTCATTGGCAAAGAAAGGAAGCATCACTCTTCATTGGCAAAGATAGGAAGCAACACTCTTCATTGGCAAAGATAGGAAGCAACACTCTTCCTTGGCAAAGAAAGGAAGCACCACTCTTCATTGGCAAAGATAGGAAGCAACACTCTTCATTGGCAAAGATAGGAAGCAACACTCTTCATTGGCAAAGATAGGAAGCAACACTCTTCATTGGCAAAGATAGGAAGCAACACTCTTCATTGGCAAAGATAGAAAGCATCACTCTTCATTGGCAAAGATAGGAAGCAACACTCTTCATTGGCAAAGAAAGGAAGCAACATTCTTCATTGGCAAAGATAGGAAGCAACACTCTTCATTGGCAAAGATAGGAAGCAACACTCTTCATTGGCAAAGATAGGAAGCAACACTCTTCATTGGCAAAGATAGGAGGCAACACTCTTCATTGGCAAAAATAGGAGGCAACACTCTTCATTGGCAAAGATAGGAAGCAACACTCTTCATTGGCAAAGATAGGAAGCAACACTCTTAATTGGCAAAGATAGGAAGCAACACTCTTCATTGGCAAAGAAAGGAAGCAACATTCTTCATTGGCAAAGATAGGAAGCAACACTCTTCATTGGCAAAGATAGGAAGCACCACTCTTCATTGGCAAAGATAGGAAGCAACACTCTTCATTGGCAAAGATAGGAAGCAACACTCTTCATTGGCAAAGAAAGGAAGCAACACTCTTCATTGGCAAAGATAGGAAGCGACACTCTTCATTGGCAAAGATAGGAAGCAACACTCTTCATTGGCAAAGATAGGAAGCAACACTCTTCATTGGCAAAGATAGGAAGCAACACTCTTCATTGGCAAAGAAAGGAAGCAACACTCTTCATTGGCAAAGATAGGAAGCAACACTCTTCATTGGCAAAGAAAGGAAGCAACACTCTTCATTGGCAAAGATAGGAAGCAACACTTCTTTGGCAAAGATAGGAAGCAACACTCTTCATTGGCAAAGATAGGAAGCAACACTCTTCATTGGCAAAGAAAGGAAGCAACACTCTTCATTGGCAAAGAAAGGAAGCAACACTCTTCATTGGCAAAGATAGGAAGCAACACTTCATTGGCAAAGATAGGAAGCAACACTCTTCATTGGCAAAGATAGGAAGTACCACTCTTCATTGGCAAAGATAGGAAGCAACACTCTTCATTGGCAAAGATAGGAAGCACCACTCTTCATTGGCAAAGATAGGAAGCAACACTCTTCATTGGCAAAGATAGGAAGCAACACTCTTCATTGGCAAAGATAAGAAGCAACACTCTTCATTGGCAAAGATAGGAAGCAACACTCTTCATTGGCAAAGATAGGAAGAAACACTCTTCATTGGCAAAGATAGGAAGCAACACTCTTCATTGGCAAAGATAGGAAGAAACACTCTTCATTGGCAAAGATAGGAAGCACCACTCTTCATTGGCAAAGAAAGGAAGCAACCTTCTTCATTGGCAAAGATAGGAAGCAACACTCTTCATTGGCAAAGATAGGAAGCAACACTTCATTGGCAAAGAAAGGAAGCAACACTCTTCATTGGCAAAGATAGGAAGCAACATTCTTCATTGGCAAAGATAGGAAGCAACACTCTTCATTGGCAAAGATAGGAAGCACCACTCTTCATTGGCAAAGATAGGAAGCAACACTCTTCATTGGCAAAGATAGGAAGCAACACTCTTCATTGGCAAAGAAAGGAAGCAACACTCTTCATTGGCAAAGATAGGAAGCAACACTCTTCATTGGCAAAGAAAGGAAGCAACACTCTTCATTGGCAAAGATAGGAAGCAACACTCTTCATTGGCAAAGATAGGAAGCAACACTCTTCATTGGCAAAGATAGGAAGCAACACTCTTCATTGGCAAAGAAAGGAAGCAACACTATTCATTGGCAAAGATAGGAAGCAACACTCTTCATTGGCAAAGAAAGGAAGCAACACTCTTCATTGTCAAAGATAGGAAGAAACACTCTTCATTGGCAAAGAAACGAAGCAACACTCTTCATTGGCAAAGATAGGAAGCAACACTTCTTTGGCAAAGATAGGAAGCAACACTCTTCATTGGCAAAGATAGGAAGCAACACTCTTCATTGGCAAAGAAAGGAAGCAACACTCTTCATTGGCAAAGAAAGGAAGCAACACTCTTCATTGGCAAAGATAGGAAGCAACACTTCATTGGCAAAGATAGGAAGCAACACTCTTCATTGGCAAAGATAGGAAGTACCACTCTTCATTGGCAAAGATAGGAAGCAACACTCTTCATTGGCAAAGATAGGAAGCACCACTCTTCATTGGCAAAGATAGGAAGCAACACTCTTCATTGGCAAAGATAGGAAGCAACACTCTTCATTGGCAAAGATAGGAAGCAACACTCTTCATTGGCAAAGAAAGGAAGCAACACTCTTCATTGGCAAAGAAAGGAAGCAACACTCTTCATTGGCAAAGATAGGAAGCAACACTTCATTGGCAAAGATAGGAAGCAACACTCTTCATTGGCAAAGATAGGAAGCAACACTCTTCATTTGCAAAGAAAGGAAGCAACACTCTTCATTGGCAAAGATAGGAAGCAACACTTCATTGGCAAAGATAGGAAGCAACACTCTTCATTGGCAAGGATAGGAAGCAACACTCTTCATTGGCAAAGAAAGGAAGCAACACTCTTCATTGGCAAAGATAGGAAGCAACACTCTTCATTGGCAAAGATAGGAAGCAACACTCTTCATTGGCAAAGATAGGAAGCAACACTCTTCATTGGCAAAGATAGGAAGCAACACTCTTCATTGGCAAAGATAGGAAGCAACACTCTTCATTGGCAAAGATAGGAAGCAACACTCTTCATTGGCAAAGATAGGAAGCAACACTCTTCATTGGCAAAGATAGGAAGCAACACTCTTCATTGGCAAAGAAAGGAAGCAACACTCTTCATTGGCAAAGATAGGAAGCAACACTTCATTGGCAAAGATAGGAAGCAACACTCTTCATTGGCAAAGATAGGAAGCAACACTCTTCATTGGCAAAGATAGGAAGAAACACTCTTCATTGGCAAAGATAGGAAGCAACACTCTTCATTGGCAAAGATAGGAAGCAACACTCTTCATTGGCAAAGATAGGAAGCAACACTCTTCATTGGCAAAGATAGGAAGCACCACTCTTCATTGGCAAAGATAGGAAGCAACACTCTTCATTGGCAAAGAAAGGAAGCATCACTCTTCATTGGCAAAGATAGGAAGCAACACTCTTCATTGGCAAAGATAGGAAGCAACACTCTTCCTTGGCAAAGAAAGGAAGCACCACTCTTCATTGGCAAAGATAGGAAGCAACACTCTTCATTGGCAAAGATAGGAAGCAACACTCTTCCTTGGCAAAGAAAGGAAGCACCACTCTTCATTGGCAAAGATAGGAAGCAACACTCTTCATTGGCAAAGATAGGAAGCAACACTCTTCATTGGCAAAGATAGGAAGCAACACTCTTCATTGGCAAAGATAGGAAGCAACACTCTTCATTGGCAAAGATAGAAAGCATCACTCTTCATTGGCAAAGATAGGAAGCAACACTCTTCATTGGCAAAGAAAGGAAGCAACATTCTTCATTGGCAAAGATAGGAAGCAACACTCTTCATTGGCAAAGATAGGAAGCAACACTCTTCATTGGCAAAGATAGGAAGCAACACTCTTCATTGGCAAAGATAGGAAGCAACACTCTTCATTGGCAAAGATAGGAAGCAACACTCTTCATTGGCAAAGATAGGAAGCAACACTCTTCATTGGCAAAGATAGGAAGCAACACTCTTCCTTGGCAAAGAAAGGAAGCACCACTCTTCATTGGCAAAGAAAGGAAGCAACACTTCATTGGCAAAGATAGGAAGCAACACTCTTCATTGGCAAAGATAGGAAGCAACACTCTTCATTGGCAAAGATAGGAAGCAACACTCTTCATTGGCAAAGAAAGGAAGCACCACTCTTCATTGGCAAAGATAGGAAGCAACACTTCATTGGCAAAGATAGGAAGCAACACTCTTCATTGGCAAAGATAGGAAGCAACACTCTTCATTGGCAAAGATAGGAAGCAACACTCTTCATTGGCAAAGAAAGGAAGCACCACTCTTCATTGGCAAAGAAAGGAAGCAACACTTCATTGGCAAAGATAGGAAGCAACACTCTTCATTGGCAAAGATAGGAAGCAACACTCTTCATTGGCAAAGAAAGGAAGCAACACTCTTCATTGGCAAAGAAAGGAAACACCACTCTTCATTGGCAAAGATAGGAAGCAACACTCTTCATTGGCAAAGATAGGAAGCAACACTCTTCATTGGCAAAGATAGGAGGCAACACTCTTCATTGGCAAAGAAAGGAAGCAACACTCTTCATTGGCAAAGATAGGAAGCAACACTCTTCATTGGCAAAGAAAGGATGCAACACTCTTCATTAGCAAAGAAAGGAAGCAACACTCTTCATTGGCAAAGATAGGAAGCAACACTCTTCATTGGCAAAGATAGGAAGCAACACTCTTCATTGGCAAAAATAGGAGGCAACACTCTTCATTGGCAAAAATAGGAGGCAACACTCTTCATTGGGAAAAATAGGAGGCAACACTCTTCATTGGCAAAGATAGGAAGCAACACTCTTCATTGGCAAAGATAGGAAGCAACACTCTTAATTGGCAAAGGTAGGAAGCAACACTCTCCATTGGCAAAGAAAGGAAGCACCACTCTTCATTGGCAAAGATAGGAAGCAACACTCTTCATTGGCAAAGATAGGAAGCAACACTCTTCATTGGCAAAGAAAGGAAGCAACACTCTCCATTAGCAAATAAAGGAAGCACCACTCTTCATTGGCAAAGATAGGAAGCAACACTCTTCATTGGCAAAGAAAGGAAGCAACACTCTCCATTAGCAAATAAAGGAAGCACCACTCTTCATTGGCAAAGATAGGAAGCAACACTCTTCATTGGCAAAGATAGGAAGTCTTGGAGAATTATTAACAATTACTGGTGTTATGTTACTAAAACTTCAAGAGACTCGGTTTAGCAAAATCAATGTTTTATTCACTTTTGAGAATTTGTTGTATACTTGAGAATTTGTTGTATACTAAGCCGAGATCTTTAATGAGGCTTTGTTCCAATCTTTGTTGAAGCTCGTTTGGTAGGTCTTGGTTGAAGCTCAGTCTGTAGGTCTTTTGAAGCTCGTTCAGTTGCTGACCAGTCTTCAGTTGTTCCCCGTCCACTCTGCTCTCTGCTCGCAACTTTCTCCTGGTTTTAAAGCCCCAAACCCTTTGATGTTGCAGAGCATGCAGGGTGTCCCTTATCCAAAACCTTATTTGGCTCTCTTTTGGCCAGCTAGTACTTATTTCTGTTCAAGAGGTCAAATGCTCTGACCTGCTGAGGAAGAATTTGCAGCCTGTGTTCCATCTATGGAACACAGGCTAAATATTGATAGACACAGATGGCAGTCCAAGAGCATTACACAGTCTGTTTCCTTAAATTAACTCTCTCTCTCTGGACCACCTGTTAGCTCTTTAACAGAAGCTAAATAGTTCAAGAGGATTCACAGTTTTATCAAACTGCACCACAGAGCATTTTTACACCAGATCACATTCGGTAGTTATATTAACAATATGGTCAATATGAATATTTATTCCCCAACAGTCCCCGGTTTTTTTCTTTTATGTTTATATTAACCATTAATCTAAACATTACCACATTAAATATTCAAACCACTAATCTGGTAATTCAATTTCCTAAGGCATACACCGTCATTCTGGAAGAATTTTGATCACAATACATTTCCTTGTTCATTGACTCTTTCTATGTTGATAATTCAATTCAACTCATTTGCATAAAGATCACAAAACATTTCACCTTCACCAAAACGCAATAATTTCAGTTCATCATTAAAATAATAAAGCATCTGCAACATTTGGCAAAATATTTGCCTTTAATCAAATATTGACTTTCTTTGTTTGAAAAAAGGGGCAGATCACTTGTGTTTGGAATTTCAGCATAAAACAATTTTCTCCTGTTGTCTTCATCACACCTTCACTATTTGCATAGGATTTTCCGCTGTTGTGATAGCTGGGCAGAGTCAAAGACTGACCCTGCTCTCCATGCAGCATCCTTGCCACTCTTGCTGTGAGCCATAGTAGATTTGAACAAGGCCTCCATCCAGTTGTAGTCGACTTGCCTCCTCACTAATCGTGAGCATGGAGCAAGTATTGATGTGATGTTGATTTTTCAACAAGATGTGGAGCAGGGATGCCGGATGCATCCGCAATGATGATGTTGGGACCATGGTACTCAGTTGCCCATGGTCCATACCAGGAGCCCACAGCAGAATCGTGCACAGCTGTTGTGAAGGAAAAGGCAGTCGTTCGCTTGCAGCTCCATGCTGGCTCCCCGGAAGTTGGTGAAGTAATGACACACGTCACCGTATCCCGTAAACGTTGCAGGTAAAATATCGTCGTCCTGCAATTGCTGATGTGATGAATGTTCGAGGTATTTGAACACAAGTAATTGATCGCCCTTTTCCATATGTTGCAGTGTGACCCAGACAAATGGTCACATAATTTTCCCTTGGTGAAGGTAAACATCCATCTTCCAAAGAAGCATTTCTTCATCATTCTTTGAGAAAGAGGGTGTATGCCAAGATTAACTTCATTTTCACAAATTTCCTTTTTCAAACTTCTTCCCAGATGTCGTTATCACTCCATTTGGGATGTGGTCTTGTCTTTCCTTTACTTAGCCACATTTATATCTGCTCTCCACACAGATTGAATCAGATGGGGTACATTGTAACATGAAATCACTATCTTTTATAACAACTTCACACGAATAATATTCAAATCAGACATGTGTTTTACACTACTAAAACTAAGAATAGCATCCACAATTGCTTTCAGGTTCATATAATTCAAAAAATTAAACACATGCAGGTGTTGTAACTCAACTCAAAGAAAATAAATGCATTAATAAATGCATTAATAATGATTATATATGATTTAAATCACAAACAGGAATATCTAATTCCCAACAATTCTTGCAAACAAGCAAACTATGCCTAATGTGTTATTAGCATAGTCCTCCCCGCTTTTTTTTTTTTTTTTTTTTTTCTTTAACAGTGTTACTTGTGGTTATATCAGTTCATCGATCGTGTAAAACGGACATAGTGCACAACAAGTTGTTATGCCCTCATTTATGTCAATGACATTCAACATTATATACCAAACTAACAAACTTCTTAAAATGTGACTAAAGAAAAATCCCTTAATCTATAACATAAATCTGATTATTTGCCTTATCCTGATGCCCCTATCTCCCGGGGTCCATATTTATTTCTATTGTTATCAACTTCCTATGATCTGTGAATTCGTTCCAAAATACCACAACCATAGGTTTTAACAAAGCTCTACCAAACTATGTCCAATGTGAACTCAAAATACTAGTAAAACAATCAATTTCAAAGAATTAACTTCAAAGGGTCAGCAAATTCATTCTATAACCAGATCTAATTTTCCCATCCAATAGTTTGCCTTGACACATGTCATATTATAACATTTTAATAAACCTTCAGAAATGTTGCCCATCGCAACAACTTCCCTTTTACAAATAGCCATGTGTAAATTACGTATTGAACGACAATTTTCTCTCAATGTGTTTGGCCTAAATGGCCGCAAAAGTGGCTGCCAACATGCAGTACCTTTTTTATCTACCAAATAAGTGCTCGTCGACATAAGACCTCTACCAAATGTTGTTTGTAAAAACAAATCTGGGATTTCTAATTACATGGATGCACACTCTCAGGACATTGCAGGCTGCTGTTATCAATCCATTACGATAAAATAATTTCTTTACCCACAATCAAATAAGTAACACAAATTGAGGATATTATCCCTATCACATTCATTTATAGATTCATTTGGTTCTAATTCTCTCTTTTCCCACTGCTATAAGGAAGAACAGTAGCTCTTATAAGTCTTTGTAATATCTCATTAACTTTACCCAGCATTGAAGAATTTATTTACTATCCATTTCGATGCAACTTAGTGAATACTACTAACACCAGTATGCCAATATAGGTGTGGCAGATTAACAAAATATGTTGCAGGTACACGTAACATCATGTTCTGAGTGTAAAAACATAACAAACAAAAAAACCCATCTGAGTGTAAAACACATAACAGCGCATTCACGTCTGCCCCTTGGTTTTAAGATTCACAATGCATTTCGTTTTAAAACTCACAATAGTTCAATTCAACAAAATTGTCTTTACTATCTGCCCATATCGTCTATGCCTAAGACACATCCATACATACAGCACAATTTATATGCTGATAAAGGTCAAGTTTATATATGTAAAAATCCATGAGCAGAGTACTCTGGAAAGTCAGTGTAAGACCACTTCCAAATTTGGCTAATTTTGTACTCATTTTGTTTATGAAGCTCCTATCCATAAATAGCTGTTATTCTCATATAAATTCTATCAAAAATGGAATCCCAAAATTACTCACAATTTTACTATTAATTAATGGCTGCTCATAACCTAGCACATCAAATCTGTATATTCCATCGCCCTTGACAAAAGAGATAATGTTCATAATCAAATTATATTCCTATTTTATTTTACGAATTTTCTGGATATTCTTGTAAGATTGACACACAAAACAAAAACATTGACACACAAACATACACAAACCCAAGCATTATGTATATTTGTTTGCATTTGAACCATCATTAACAGATCAAGATGGGTGTCAATTTTCATTTCAATTTCGTAAAATTTATCCTTTAATGTTAGAAACGCTAATACACAAATAGACAAAAAGTTTATTTTTTTTAGAAAACCCCTATAATGTCACATTGAAATTACCCTTTTTGGTCCTACAATAATTTATCCAAATTGTACAAATTTACAAATTGTACAAATTTTACAACACCTCTATTTACATGTCAGTCGACCACTGACCTATGAGCATGCAAAAAATAGTCCAAAATGCCCAGCTGCTGATCATGTGATGCTCGTCACTTGGTTTCCAAAAAATTTTGCAAAGCAATGTTCCACACTTTGGTAATTGTTTTGTTGTAAAAAAATTGTTTCGCCCAAAGTACTCCCTAAAACGACATTTATAATTGGCAAATATGAGGCTTCCAGAATGAACTCTAATTCTGGATCTTTTAATTCATGTTCCAAAAAATCCAATTTTGGCATTTAATCAACTAATTATTAATTCGCTAATAAGCAAAAGTAAAATTCATTCTTGCTCCGAAAAATTTTTTGAGACAAGAAGCAGGAACAATTATTCATGTTGGTCTGTTGGCATTTGGGATCTGCAGCAATGAAGGCCTAATCGTTATCTGAGGTACCAGTAAGCACTGGTACCCTTGATCCTGGTTTCTCCTATGAACTAGTCTTCCTATTTGAATATGGACAACATCGTTTCCAGTGTCCAATATTTCCACAATTAAAACATCGATGTCTGTCATTGGCTGGTTTGTCCACCTGTTCACTTGTATCGCTGGGCTGCCTCTCCAGATCCCTGAGTTGCCACCCCACTCCCTGGTTATCTCCTACTGCATTGTTGCGTTGTTGCCCAGAAAACCTATTGCGTTGATTCGTAGTCATCAGGGCTTGAGTCTGTAATTGCATCAATTTCTCGGCATTTACAGCACTATTTCTGGCTTGAATCCGCTGATGATGCAAGGCGTAATTCAATATTTCTTGCATTGACTTGCCTTCCCAAGCAATACATTGTCTTTCCACTTCACTCTTCAATTTGGGCAATAGACCATTAATAAAAAGGGGTTTTAAGGCATTGTCAATTTGTGCCCGGTCTATGCCTGAATATAGTCGGAAAACATCTCGCAATCTGTCCAAATAATCGCTAGCATCTTCGCCTGTTTTCTGCTTGCATGTAACCACTTTGTTCCAATCCGTCACTGGTGGCAATTTTTTTTATGGCCTCTATCAATTTATTGATCTGTGCCGTTCTAGCCTCCGTGGGCATGTCTACCTGTCCATCTTCCGTATTTACCCAGTTGGCCTCACGCATTAAGTTCCTCAAAGTGGTGGTATTAGGAATTAACCATTTTAAAAGTATTGCCATGTCTCTTGCAGTGGGCAACTGAGTTTCCACAATTAACCGCAGTTCCTCCGCAAATTGAAGTGGATCTGTTTTGATTGATGGCATACTACTCTGCAATGCCTTCAATTGATGTACCTGCCATGGTCTATACATCAGATCTGGTTGTTGCTGATTTGCCCCTGGAAATTGCCGCTGAGGAAAATTCATAACACCACATTGCTCAAACCCTCCTTGTGAGAGAGTCAACTTTTGATCATTCATTAGCCAATCACATTGATCGTTAGATTGATTGGCATTTATCACACGACCCTTACTCCTTGTATGGTGAAATGGAGAGCATGATAAAGGTATAGCAGCTGGTTGCATCGTTTGCCCACTTTGAGTCGGTTCCTGTGCCCCAATTGCACCCTCTTGGGTAGTTACCTCAAATGGGTCACGTCTTTCACCTGTCCTCTGTTGACTAGAACCAATCGCTGCACTCTGTTCTGGTCTTTCGGCAGGTACAGGTACAGGCACTACCTGTGGCTGATATACAATATGTCTCCGATAAGGTGGAGGAGTCTCGTCTTCCAGTTCATTTGTCTCGTATGATCTGGCTTCTGGATACAATTTGGGTTGGGATTGCTCTCCATTGCTGACTCGAAGAGGCATCTGATTTGCTACCTTACACAACCTATGTTGTATCTGTTTCACCTCTTTCTTCAAGCCCCCCCCATCTTTGCTTTGGTCTCCCTTTCCCTAGATTCAGCGTCCCAGTAATAGAATGGTTGCCAATCCACTTTGAACTTCTGTCGCCCTCTTGCTTCCAATTCTTTTCTGAGTGTTGCCAATACGTTTCTATCAAAAGTGCCCTCCTGTGAGAATCCACTTTTTCGACCTTTCGTCCATTCATACCAGGATTCCACATCTTTAAGTGATTCTGCCCCATATTTCTGATACTTGGAGCTGATACAAGCACCTCTTTGACTCAAATCCAATTGACCTTGTTTAATCTTGCAGAATCCACTTCCCATTTTGCCTGTGTGTGAGTACCTCTTTATACTCACTCAATATATCAAATAACTACAAGGACTACACATCGGACTACACCTGTATCCACTATCAACTGTGTGTACTGCAAAAATCGCAGAAGTTTGTTCCACCTTATACAAAGTAGCGTTGAATGCGTTGTTGTCTAGCTTATTCCGATAAGCTCTACTCTGTGGTCTTCCAGGAAGTATCTCTCCACCTGTCCACTTGATGACTTCAGGTGATTTCCAGAGAGTCCCCCTGCCCTGTGGCTTTTCCCACACCCCAATCTCACTGATCAGTGTTGCAGATGAGTCTGGATCAGTAAGTCCTGTTAAGGGGGGGTCAAACAAAAATAACCACATAATATAACAAATAACCACTAGACTCACCACCTCGCTCATCGTCCCAGGTTGTCTGCACATTGATGTTTTGCAAATGTCTCAAAGCTTCTTTCTTGAGACCGCACTTTTTATTCATCCATCAATTGACTTGTTTAAATTAAATTTAAATAAAATCAGATCAGATTAAATTAATCAGATCAAAATCAATCAGATCAATCGGATCAGAATCAGAATCAATTCAATTATGCAATTTCAATCAATTTATCAATATTCATCAATAAAATTCTAATAATAATATATAATAAAATAATATAAATGATAATATCCAAATTCACATTTATCAGTCTGATACCGAATTGAAACCAATGTCTGATACTGAACTATGATATGGGATCAACATTACTCTATACCTAAACCTTTTCCCAATGTTGCCAAAACAGTTCCATCCACTGACGGGGAATATGAGCATCGGTCGTCACCGTTTGACCCATATCTGCCGTCAGTTGACAAATCACCGTTCTGCCCCGTGATCCTATCTGACATATTTATTTATTTATTTATTTTTTTTCAATCTTGTCTGGTCATTATCTTCTATCTATAATTCCAGTAATCTCTGTGTGTCTGTGACCGCTGTTTCTCGACAACCACGGGTCCGATATACTTGAAACTTGCCAGGTATATTGCTGGAGACCTGAGGATGTGCCTTTTCAAGGTTTCATATTAATCGGAGAAGTAGTTACCGAGCTATGTCCAAAAAACGATTCAACCAATCAGAGAGCAGCGAGCTATCACGTGTGCCGAACGTGGCGAACAGACTCTGCCTCGGACGGCACATTTGAGAGCGTATTCATTTATTTCCCGTTGGCAAACTATGTTGGCGCTATGTTGGCGTTAAACTATGTTTTAAAACTAATTAAAACTAATTTGCGATTCTTTCGCTTTCCTGCGCGTTTGTGCACGCTATGGCGATTTCTTTACCAAACTCCGCAAGCCGTTCGCTTTGGACCAAACCATTTCATGTAAATAGAGGGGGGGGGATTGTCACCGTACTCGCAAGCCGTTCGCTTTGGACCAAACCATTTCATGTAAATAGAGGGGGGGGATTGTCACCGTACTCGCAAGCCGTTCGCTTTGGACCAAACCATTTCATGTAAATAGAGGGGGGGGATTGTCACCGTACTCGCAAGCCGTTCGCTTTGGCTTTGCGAATGGACCAAACCATTTCATGTAAATAGAGGGGGGGGGGATATAATTTTAGATATATATATAGTACGGGCATGCCCTAGTATCACAAATTCAAATACATTACTGTCTTACATGGGAAAAATGAATTGATGGTGCACCTCATCAAATCATTCCCCATCAGAACATCATAAGGTTACATCATAAGGTTACATCATAAGGTTACATCATAAGGTTACATCATAAGGTTACAATTTCTAAGGTTACATCATAAGGTTACATCATAAGGAACATCATAATTTGACCAATGCAATTCAATCACATTAAATTGCACACCTCCTACAAACTTTGTGACCTGTAATACAGCATTAATCCTGCAGGGCTGTAAAACTATCCTTAACAGCCCATGCACTCAATTTACATCAAAACCCAATGATGACATGCCTGACATGATGACATGATGACATGATGACATGATGACATGATGACATGCCTGACAATCATAGCAATTTTCATGATTGTAAAATCATGACCATTGTAAATCATTGTAATTATAAATCGTAAATGTAATTGTAAATAAATTGTAAATAAAAAATTGTAAATCATTACCCTAATCAGAGTCATACCATAATCATCCATTGCAGAAGACAAACATTTACTGTATCATTACATCCACGTGGTATAATCAGCAATGAAACAGTTTATCATTAACAAAATTTGAGAATGAACATCAATAATAATCAACAATATGACAATCATAATGACAATAATGAATCTCATAAACAATGAGAGAAAACAATGAGAACTATGAAAAGGGAAACAGGTAAGAGTGAAACAAAAGAGGAGGAAAGGAGGAGGAAAGAGGGGAGGAAAAGGGTGGGGAAGGGAGGAGGAGAAGTGGCAGAATGCCAAGGGAGGAATGAGGCTGGGGGGGGGGGGGTGGGGCGGCGCTCCCTTAGGGGTATTAATACTATGCGAAATACGACACTCATTGTATTTTTCTAAAAATAACTGTGTATGATTGGCTGCACTTATTCTCCCTTACAAGGCTGTGAAAGGTTATATGATGGATACTATTGTCCCTCTCGACCTTCGGTGCAAATCATACACTCATCTGTGTATTATTTTAACGATGTAAACTGTGTCGTACCATTTCACAAATTATTGTAGCAGTATTGGGGCCATGGTTGGAGGAGGGGGGGGGGGGGAGAGGGGTGCAAAAACACATGCATACCCACACATACATACCCACAAAAACACAGCAAGACCACATAATGAGGTGATATGCTAAATCAATATGGGATCCATATGGGATATGCAATCCCATTCAATCCCATACAATCAACAATCCTATACATGCCTCATACAATGTGTCTGTAACTTACATATGTAATTACAATCGTCGCCCAAATGTATTTGGCTGGGGGGTGTAGGGCAGGAGAAGGTGAAAGAGGTTACATTTAAAAAATCGTTTCTGATCCCATATGTAAGTGTGGACTAGGGCCCAGGACACAACACCAAACGGTTGCCATGGGCAACCTGCCTGCACGCATTCCAGTGGCAGGATCAGTGTGTGCAAATCTTACTTGGAGATGACACGGAAAACCTTTATGACAATGCTAAACTCACTTTTGTAGCACAATGGGAATTTTTTATGACTTAAAATCGAGCCAGTCGATTTTACCATTATTTGGCTTACTGTACAGATGCTGTATAAAATCGCTTTTTACTTTAAAATCGCTATAAAAAATCGCTTTAATCGCTTTAAAATCGCTTTAATCGCTTTTAAAAAATCGCTTTAAATCGCTTTTTAAAAATCGCTTTAAAAATCGCTGTTCAACTTGTGCGAGAACATATCCACACGTCCCTCGTGACCACATCAAAGAAGAGGCTCACCACAGGAAAAATATTATATAAGTCTCAACCGTAGGAACCCAGCAAATTTGAATCATCATACAAAAGGAATGGGGAGATATGTAACACAGACCATTGAACTGAAATAACGTATGAAATCAAATGAATACACAAAATATTTTCATGACTGGACGAATGCAGCACCGTTTTTGCTAACGTCCCGGGATACGTTAGTGGCTCTTTGCACTCGTAGAATGTACCGAAAAAAAATTCAAATTACAGAGAAAAACAAAAAAAACAATTTATTTATTTATTTTTATTTTTTTTTAAATTTTTCGTCATGACTTCTGAAATTTAAAAAAATCGTACAATAATTATACAGTATATACGATATCAGTGGTTCTTCATGAAAGCACAGCACCTTTTCCAAAGACAAAAGGCTTTAGAGGATATTTGTGACGGTCCATGGCACCCTTCCTGAAAAATGCGTATACATAAATTTTGGAAGAAAAAGAGAAAAAAATTGTCATGATTTCTGAAACCTGTTAAGGGCCTCGTGTTTTTTCCTTCCACACATCAACAAACGTACACAAAACTCAAACACTGAACTATTTTGCGCAGATTAACATCAGACTACACAGATAACAAACAAAAGCTTACCTTGTTTACCTGGGCAGTTGAGTCCCTACGGGCCACCACTTCTTGGAGAATTATTAACAATTACTGGTGTTATGTTACTAAAACTTCAAGAGACTCGGTTTAGCAAAATCAATGTTTTATTCACTTTTGAGAATTTGTTGTATACTTGAGAATTTGTTGTATACTAAGCCGAGATCTTTAATGAGGCTTTGTTCCAATCTTTGTTGAAGCTCGTTTGGTAGGTCTTGGTTGAAGCTCAGTCTGTAGGTCTTTTGAAGCTCGTTCAGTTGCTGACCAGTCTTCAGTTGTTCCCCGTCCACTCTGCTCTCTGCTCGCAACTTTCTCCTGGTTTTAAAGCCCCAAACCCTTTGATGTTGCAGAGCATGCAGGGTGTCCCTTATCCAAAACCTTATTTGGCTCTCTTTTGGCCAGCTAGTACTTATTTCTGTTCAAGAGGTCAAATGCTCTGACCTGCTGAGGAAGAATTTGCAGCCTGTGTTCCATCTATGGAACACAGGCTAAATATTGATAGACACAGATGGCAGTCCAAGAGCATTACACAGTCTGTTTCCTTAAATTAACTCTCTCTCTCTGGACCACCTGTTAGCTCTTTAACAGAAGCTAAATAGTTCAAGAGGATTCACAGTTTTATCAAACTGCACCACAGAGCATTTTTACACCAGATCACATTCGGTAGTTATATTAACAATATGGTCAATATGAATATTTATTCCCCAACAGAAGCAACACTCTTCATTGGCAAAGATAGGAAGCAACACTCTTCATTGGCAAAGATAGGAAGCAACACTCTTCATTGGCAAAGATAGGAAGCAACACTCTTCATTGGCAAAGATAGGAAGCAACACTCTCCATTGGCAAAGAAAGGAAGCACCACTCTTCATTGGCAAAGATAGGAAGCAACACTCTTCATTGGCAAAGATTGGAAGCAACACTCTTCATTGGCAAAGATAGGAAGCAACACTCTTCATTGGCAAAGATAGGAAGCAACACTCTTCATTGGCAAAGATAGGAAGCAACACTCTTCATTGGCAAAGATAGGAAGCACCACTCTTCATTGGCAAAGATAGGAAGCAACACTCTTCATTGGCAAAGAAAGGAAGCAACACTCTTCATTGGCAAAGATAGGAAGCAACACTCTTCATTGGCAAAGATAGGAAGCAACACTCTTCATTGGCAAAGAAAGGAAGCAACACTCTTCATTGACAAAGATAGGAAGCAACACTTCATTGGCAAAGATAGGAAGCAACACTCTTCATTGGCAAAGATAGTAAGCAACACTCTTCATTGGCAAAGATAGGAAGCAACACTCTTCATTGGCAAAGATAGGAAGCAACACTCTTCATTGGCAAAGATAGGAAGCAACACTTCATTGGCAAAGATAGGAAGCAACACTCTTCATTGGCAAAGATAGGAAGCAACACTCTTCATTGGCAAAGATAGGAAGCAACACTCTTCATTGGCAAAGATAGAAAGCATCACTCTTCATTGGCAAAGATAGGAAGCAACACTCTTCATTGGCAAAGAAAGGAAGCTACATTCTTCATTGGCAAAGATAGGAAGCAACACTCTTCATTGGCAAAGAAAGGAAGCAACATTCTTCATTGGCAAAGATAGGAAGCAACACTCTTCATTGGCAAAGATGGGAAGCAACACTCTTCATTGGCAAAGATAGGAAGCAACACTCTTCCTTGGCAAAGAAAGGAAGCACCACTCTTCATTGGCAAAGAAAGGAAGCAACACTCTTCATTGGCAAAGATTGGAAGGAACACTCTTCATTGGCAAAGATAGGAAGCAACACTCTTCATTGGCAAAGAAAGGAAGCAACATTCTTCATTGGCAAAGATAGGAAGCAACACTCTTCATTGGCAAAGATAGGAAGGAACACTCTTCATTGGCAAAGATAGGAAGCAACACTCTTCCTTGGCAAAGAAAGGAAGCACCACTCTTCATTGGCAAAGAAAGGAAGCAACACTCTTCATTGGCAAAGATAGGAAGCAACACTCTTCATTGGCAAAGATAGGAAGCAACACTCTTCATTGGCAAAGATAGGAAGCAACACTTCATTGGCAAAGAAAGGAAGCACCACTCTTCATTGGCAAAGATAGGAAGCACCACTCTTCATTGGCAAAGAAAGGAAGCAACACTCTTCATTGGCAAAGATAGGAAGCAACACTCTTCATTGGCAAAGAAAGGAAGCAACACTCTTCATTGGCAAAGAAAGGAAGCACCACTCTTCATTGGCAAAGATAGGAAGCAACACTCTTCATTGGCAAAGAAAGGAAGCAACACTCTTCATTGGCAAAGAAAGGAAGCACCACTCTTCATTGGCAAAGAGAGGAAGCAACACTTTTCATTGGCAAAGATAGGAAGCAACACTCTTCATTGGCAAAGATAGGAAGCACCACTCTTCATTGGCAAAGATAGGAAGCACCACTCTTCATTTGCAAAGATAGGAAGCAACACTCGTCATTGGCAAAGAAAGGAAGCACCACTCTTCATTGGCAAAGATAGGAAGCAACACTCTTCATTGGCAAAGAAAGGAAGCACCACTCTTCATTGGCAAAGATAGGAAGCAACACTCTTCATTGGCAAAGAGAGGAAGCAACACTCTTCATTGCCAAAGATAGGAAGCAACACACTTCATTGGCAAAGAGAGGAAGCAACACTCTTCATTGGCAAAGATAGGAAGCAACACTCTTCATTGGCAAAGAAAGGAAGCACCACTCTTCATTGGCAAAGATAGGAAGCAACACTCTTCATTGGCAAAGATAGGAAGCACCACTCTTCATTGGCAAAGATAGGAAGCAACACTCTTCATTGGCAAAGATAGGAAGCAACACTCTTCATTGGCAAAGAAAGGAAGCACCACTCTTCATTGGCAAAGATAGGAAGCAACACTCTTCATTGGCAAAGAGAGGAAGCAACACTCTTCATTGGCAAATATAGGAAGCAACACTCTTCATTGGCAAAGAGAGGAAGCAACACTCTTCATTGGCAAAGATAGGAAGCAGCACTCTTCATTGGCAAAGAAAGGAAGCACCACTCTTCATTGGCAAAGATAGGAAGCAACACTCTTCATTGGCAAAGATAGGAAGCAACACTCTTCATTGGCAAAGAGAGGAAGCAACACTCTTCATTGGCAAAGAGAGGAAGCAACACTCTTCATTGGCAAAGATAGGAAGCAACACTCTTCATTGGCAAAGAAAGGAAGCACCACTCTTCATTGGCAAAGATAGGAAGCAACACTCTTCATTGGCAAAGATAGGAAGCACCACTCTTCATTGGCAAAGATAGGAAGCAACACTTCATTGGCAAAGATAGGAAGCAACACTCTTCATTGGCAAAGATAGGAGGCAACACTCTTCATTGGCAAAGAAAGGAAGCAACACTCTTCATTGGCAAAGATAGGAAGCAACACTCTTCATTGGCAAAGAAAGGAAGCAACACTCTTCATTAGCAAAGAAAGGAAGCAACACTCTTCATTGGCAAAGATAGGAAGCAACACTCTTCATTGGCAAAGATAGGAAGCAACACTCTTCATTGGCAAAAATAGGAGGCAACACTCTTCATTGGCAAAAATAGGAGGCAACACTCTTCATTGGCAAAGATAGGAAGCAACACTCTTCATTGGCAAAGATAGGAAGCAACACTCTTAATTGGCAAAGATAGGAAGCAACACTCTTCATTGGCAAAGATAGGAAGCAACACTCTTCGTTGGCAAAGATAGGAAGCAACACTCTTCATTGGCAAAGATAGAAAGCAACACTCTTCATTGGCAAAGATAGGAAGCAACACTCTTCATTGGCAAAGATAGGAAGCAACACTCTTCATTGGCAAAGATAGGAAGCAACACTCTTCATTGGCAAAGAAAGGAAGCAACACTCTTCATTGGCAAAGAAAGGAAGCAACACTCTTCATTGGCAAAGATAGGAAGCAACACTTCATTGGCAAAGATAGGAAGCAACACTCTTCATTGGCAAAGATAGGAAGCAACACTCTTCATTTGCAAAGAAAGGAAGCAACACTCTTCATTGGCAAAGATAGGAAGCAACACTTCATTGGCAAAGATAGGAAGCAACACTCTTCATTGGCAAAGATAGGAAGCAACACTCTTCATTGGCAAAGAAAGGAAGCAACACTCTTCATTGGCAAAGATAGGAAGCAACACTCTTCATTGGCAAAGATAGGAAGCAACACTCTTCATTGGCAAAGATAGGAAGCAACACTCTTCATTGGCAAAGATAGGAAGCAACACTCTTCATTGGCAAAGATAGGAAGCAACACTCTTCATTGGCAAAGATAGGAAGCAACACTCTTCATTGGCAAAGATAGGAAGCAACACTCTTCATTGGCAAAGAAAGGAAGCAACACTCTTCATTGGCAAAGATAGGAAGCAACACTCTTCATTGGCAAAGAAAGGAAGCAACACTCTTCATTGGCAAAGATAGGAAGCAACACTTCATTGGCAAAGATAGGAAGCAACACTCTTCATTGGCAAAGATAGGAAGCAACACTCTTCATTGGCAAAGATAGGAAGCAACACTCTTCATTGGCAAAGATAGGAAGAAACACTCTTCATTGGCAAAGATAGGAAGCAACACTCTTCATTGGCAAAGATAGGAAGCAACACTCTTCATTGGCAAAGATAGGAAGCAACACTCTTCATTGGCAAAGATAGGAAGCACCACTCTTCATTGGCAAAGATAGGAAGCAACACTCTTCATTGGCAAAGAAAGGAAGCACCACTCTTCATTGGCAAAGATAGGAAGCAACACTCTTCATTGGCAAAGATAGGAAGCACCACTCTTCATTGGCAAAGATAGGAAGCAACACTCTTCATTGGCAAAGATAGGAAGCAACACTCTTCATTGGCAAAGAAAGGAAGCACCACTCTTCATTGGCAAAGATAGGAAGCAACACTCTTCATTGGCAAAGAGAGGAAGCAACACTCTTCATTGGCAAATATAGGAAGCAACACTCTTCATTGGCAAAGAGAGGAAGCAACACTCTTCATTGGCAAAGATAGGAAGCAGCACTCTTCATTGGCAAAGAAAGGAAGCACCACTCTTCATTGGCAAAGATAGGAAGCAACACTCTTCATTGGCAAAGATAGGAAGCAACACTCTTCATTGGCAAAGAGAGGAAGCAACACTCTTCATTGGCAAAGAGAGGAAGCAACACTCTTCATTGGCAAAGATAGGAAGCAACACTCTTCATTGGCAAAGAAAGGAAGCACCACTCTTCATTGGCAAAGATAGGAAGCAACACTCTTCATTGGCAAAGATAGAAAGCACCACTCTTCATTGGCAAAGATAGGAAGCAACACTTCATTGGCAAAGATAGGAAGCAACACTTCATTGGCAAAGATAGGAAGCAACACTCTTCATTGGCAAAGATAGGAGGCAACACTCTTCATTGGCAAAGAAAGGAAGCAACACTCTTCATTGGCAAAGATAGGAAGCAACACTCTTCATTGGCAAAGAAAGGAAGCAACACTCTTCATTAGCAAAGAAAGGAAGCAACACTCTTCATTGGCAAAGATAGGAAGCAACACTCTTCATTGGCAAAGATAGGAAGCAACACTCTTCATTGGCAAAAATAGGAGGCAACACTCTTCATTGGCAAAAATAGGAGGCAACACTCTTCATTGGCAAAGATAGGAAGCAACACTCTTCATTGGCAAAGATAGGAAGCAACACTCTTAATTGGCAAAGATAGGAAGCAACACTCTTCATTGGCAAAGATAGGAAGCAACACTCTTCGTTGGCAAAGATAGGAAGCAACACTCTTCATTGGCAAAGATAGAAAGCAACACTCTTCATTGGCAAAGATAGGAAGCAACACTCTTCATTGGCAAAGATAGGAAGCAACACTCTTCATTGGCAAAGATAGGAAGCAACACTCTTCATTGGCAAAGAAAGGAAGCAACACTCTTCATTGGCAAAGAAAGGAAGCAACACTCTTCATTGGCAAAGATAGGAAGCAACACTTCATTGGCAAAGATAGGAAGCAACACTCTTCATTGGCAAAGATAGGAAGCAACACTCTTCATTTGCAAAGAAAGGAAGCAACACTCTTCATTGGCAAAGATAGGAAGCAACACTTCATTGGCAAAGATAGGAAGCAACACTCTTCATTGGCAAAGATAGGAAGCAACACTCTTCATTGGCAAAGAAAGGAAGCAACACTCTTCATTGGCAAAGATAGGAAGCAACACTCTTCATTGGCAAAGATAGGAAGCAACACTCTTCATTGGCAAAGATAGGAAGCAACACTCTTCATTGGCAAAGATAGGAAGCAACACTCTTCATTGGCAAAGATAGGAAGCAACACTCTTCATTGGCAAAGATAGGAAGCAACACTCTTCATTGGCAAAGATAGGAAGCAACACTCTTCATTGGCAAAGAAAGGAAGCAACACTCTTCATTGGCAAAGATAGGAAGCAACACTCTTCATTGGCAAAGAAAGGAAGCAACACTCTTCATTGGCAAAGATAGGAAGCAACACTTCATTGGCAAAGATAGGAAGCAACACTCTTCATTGGCAAAGATAGGAAGCAACACTCTTCATTGGCAAAGATAGGAAGCAACACTCTTCATTGGCAAAGATAGGAAGAAACACTCTTCATTGGCAAAGATAGGAAACAACACTCTTCATTGGCAAAGATAGGAAGCAACACTCTTCATTGGCAAAGATAGGAAGCAACACTCTTCATTGGCAAAGATAGGAAGCACCACTCTTCATTGGCAAAGATAGGAAGCAACACTCTTCATTGGCAAAGAAAGGAAGCATCACTCTTCATTGGCAAAGATAGGAAGCAACACTCTTCATTGGCAAAGATAGGAAGCAACACTCTTCCTTGGCAAAGAAAGGAAGCACCACTCTTCATTGGCAAAGATAGGAAGCAACACTCTTCATTGGCAAAGATAGGAAGCAACACTCTTCATTGGCAAAGATAGGAAGCAACACTCTTCATTGGCAAAGATAGGAAGCAACACTCTTCATTGGCAAAGATAGAAAGCATCACTCTTCATTGGCAAAGATAGGAAGCAACACTCTTCATTGGCAAAGAAAGGAAGCAACATTCTTCATTGGCAAAGATAGGAAGCAACACTCTTCATTGGCAAAGATAGGAAGCAACACTCTTCATTGGCAAAGATAGGAAGCAACACTCTTCATTGGCAAAGATAGGAAGCAACACTCTTCCTTGGCAAAGAAAGGAAGCACCACTCTTCATTGGCAAAGAAAGGAAGCAACACTTCATTGGCAAAGATAGGAAGCAACACTCTTCATTGGCAAAGATAGGAAGCAACACTCTTCATTGGCAAAGATAGGAAGCAACACTCTTCATTGGCAAAGAAAGGAAGCAACACTCTTCATTGGCAAAGAAAGGAAACACCACTCTTCATTGGCAAAGATAGGAAGCAACACTCTTCATTGGCAAAGATAGGAAGCAACACTCTTCATTGGCAAAGATAGGAGGCAACACTCTTCATTGGCAAAGAAAGGAAGCAACACTCTTCATTGGCAAAGATAGGAAGCAACACTCTTCATTGGCAAAGAAAGGAGGCAACACTCTTCATTAGCAAAGAAAGGAAGCAACACTCTTCATTGGCAAAGATAGGAAGCAACACTCTTCATTGGCAAAGATAGGAAGCAACACTTCATTGGCAAAAATAGGAGGCAACACTCTTCATTGGCAAAAATAGGAGGCAACACTCTTCATTGGGAAAAATAGGAGGCAACACTCTTCATTGGCAAAGATAGGAAGCAACACTCTTCATTGGCAAAGATAGGAAGCAACACTCTTAATTGGCAAAGATAGGAAGCAACACTCTCCATTGGCAAAGAAAGGAAGCACCACTCTTCATTGGCAAAGATAGGAAGCAACACTCTTCATTGGCAAAGATAGGAAGCAACACTCTTCATTGGCAAAGAAAGGAAGCAACACTCTCCATTAGCAAATAAAGGAAGCACCACTCTTCATTGGCAAAGAAAGGAAGCAACACTCTCCATTAGCAAATAAAGGAAGCACCACTCTTCATTGGCAAAGATAGGAAGCAACACTCTTCATTGGCAAAGATAGGAAGCAACACTCTTCATTGGCAAAGATAGGAAGCAACACTCTTCATTGGCAAAGATAGGAAGCAACACTCTTCATTGGCAAAGATAGGAAGCAACACTCTCCATTGGCAAAGAAAGGAAGCACCACTCTTCATTGGCAAAGATAGGAAGCAACACTCTTCATTGGCAAAGATTGGAAGCAACACTCTTCATTGGCAAAGATAGGAAGCAACACTCTTCATTGGCAAAGAAAGGAAGCAACACTCTTCATTGGTAAAGAAAGGAAGCACCACTCTTCATTGGCAAAGATAGGAAGCAACACTCTTCATTGGCAAAGAAAGGAAGCAACACTCTTCATTGGCAAAGAAAGGAAGCACCACTCTTCATTGGCAAAGAGAGGAAGCAACACTTTTCATTGGCAAAGATAGGAAGCAACACTCTTCATTGGCAAAGATAGGAAGCACCACTCTTCATTGGCAAAGATAGGAAGCACCACTCTTCATTTGCAAAGATAGGAAGCAACACTCGTCATTGGCAAAGAAAGGAAGCACCACTCTTCATTGGCAAAGATAGGAAGCAACACTCTTCATTGGCAAAGAAAGGAAGCACCACTCTTCATTGGCAAAGATAGGAAGCAACACTCTTCATTGGCAAAGAGAGGAAGCAACACTCTTCATTGGCAAAGATAGGAAGCAACACACTTCATTGGCAAAGAGAGGAAGCAACACTCTTCATTGGCAAAGATAGGAAGCAACACTCTTCATTGGCAAAGAAAGGAAGCACCACTCTTCATTGGCAAAGATAGGAAGCAACACTCTTCATTGGCAAAGATAGGAAGCACCACTCTTCATTGGCAAAGATCGGAAGCAACACTCTTCATTGGCAAAGATAGGAAGCAACACTCTTCATTGGCAAAGAAAGGAAGCACCACTCTTCATTGGCAAAGATAGGAAGCAACACTCTTCATTGGCAAAGAGAGGAAGCAACACTCTTCATTGGCAAATATAGGAAGAAACACTCTTCATTGGCAAAGAGAGGAAGCAACACTCTTCATTGGCAAAGATAGGAAGCAGCACTCTTCATTGGCAAAGAAAGGAAGCACCACTCTTCATTGGCAAAGATAGGAAGCAACACTCTTCATTGGCAAAGATAGGAAGCAACACTCTTCATTGGCAAAGAGAGGAAGCAACACTCTTCATTGGCAAAGAGAGGAAGCAACACTCTTCATTGGCAAAGATAGGAAGCAACACTCTTCATTGGCAAAGAAAGGAAGCACCACTCTTCATTGGCAAAGATAGGAAGCAACACTCTTCATTGGCAAAGATAGGAAGCACCACTCTTCATTGGCAAAGATACGAAGCAACACTTCATTGGCAAAGATAGGAAGCAACACTCTTCATTGGCAAAGATAGGAGGCAACACTCTTCATTGGCAAAGAAAGGAAGCAACACTCTTCATTGGCAAAGATAGGAAGCAACACTCTTCATTGGCAAAGAAAGGAAGCAACACTCTTCATTAGCAAAGAAAGGAAGCAACACTCTTCATTGGCAAAGATAGGAAGCAACACTCTTCATTGGCAAAGATAGGAAGCAACACTCTTCATTGGCAAAAATAGGAGGCAACACTCTTCATTGGCAAAAATAGGAGGCAACACTCTTCATTGGCAAAGATAGGAAGCAACACTCTTCATTGGCAAAGATAGGAAGCAACACTCTTAATTGGCAAAGATAGGAAGCAACACTCTTCATTGGCAAAGATAGGAAGTGTGGAAGTGTAACTCAGTGTAACATATTGATTGGCCCTGGTAACTTATTAATTAACCTGGTAACAAAGCAGATACATTTTATGTGTATGAACAATGTAATCTCTTGAAACACCTGGTCAAGGCCCCAGGCTAGAGCACCCCCCCTGCTGTGATTTCCATTTACACAGCAGGAGGGGAGCGAGCTGATGCCAGGACTCGGTGCGATGCATGACCCCGGGACATTAGCGGAGAGGAGATTAAGTCCAGTTTGGCGATATAACGAGAGCAAACGTTGAGTAAAGTACACTGGTCCTCAGAAGCCCTGCCCGACGGAACGATGGAATGAACGAGTACTTGCTACGTGAAGCGCTGACCGAACGGGAGTGTCGGATGGAGAGAAGGACCAGCGAAAAGAGTTAAACCTGATCCATTATATTATGCGGTATCATTTTGGTAATTGGATGAAGTGAATACAGTTTAATAAACGAGACCTTTTGTAACCTGTGTCCGGTCTTTGGAGTCCTGTGAGTCCCCCAGTAAATTCCCTGACAATCTTGGAGGCACCGCTGCGATCAATTGTACAAGCAAGTCTTCTTTAAAAGGTGAGTGTGTCTTGTCTTGCCCAATATGATTACGAACTTGGAAGTTATGGGTACATACATGGGGGAGCAGGTGATCTGGGGCTTCTTGGCGCTGGTTATTAAAGGGCCTTACTGTGACCTGGAAGCGGGCGGAGCAAGTGTGCACCTTGCGACCGCTTGTTTCGAGGACGTGTAAGGCCGGTACACTCGTTTACCCACTCGCACACGGATAAAGTACTACTTTTTTTTTTGCACTTGTTCGAAGCACTTGACTTGATCGGCGCTCGGCGAGCGACAGGGAACCGGGAAACGGAATTATATTTATATATATATATATTTCCAATATGGTACACCGGCCACAACGATTTTAGCGATTATCCGAGTTTTTTTTTTTTTTTTAACGATTTCTGTAAATACGTATTTTTCCTGCGCTGTGTAATTCTTCTGACACGCGCCACGAAGAAACGCACCACTGATGTGCATGAAGCGACTTGTTTGCCGGTTCGGTAAGGTCCGTCCGTACACGTGTACAATCGTGTACACCCGTTTTAAATAGAGAATTTTGGGAGCAGTGCTGTTGTATTTTTTTTGACGAAATTTGCTAGATAAATAGCATGGGTGACACGGAACCAGTGCTGTTGTATTTTTTTGACGAAATTTGCTAGATAAATAGCATGGGTGACACGGAACCAGTGCTGTTGTATTTTTTTGACGAAATTTGCTAGATAAATAGCATGGGTGACACGGAACCAGTGCTGTTGTATTTTTTTTGACGAAATTTGCTAGATAAATAGCATGGGTGACACGGAACCAGTGCTGTTGTATTTTTTTGACGAAATTTGCTAGATAAATAGCATGGGTGACACGGAACCAGTGCTGTTGTATTTTTTGACGAAATTTGCTAGGTAAATAGCATGGGTGACACGGAACCAGTGCTGTTGTATTTTTTGACGAAATTTGCTAGATAAATAGCATGGGTGACACGGATTAAATGATTTTATGATTATGAATTAATGAGAAAATGATTTTATATTTAAATATAAAAATTGATCTGCTTGGTGTTAGTTTAAAGGGCTGTTCCAAATTTATCTTGATTATGAGACAAAAACAGCAGAATGGGAATCAACAGACAATGGAATAGCTAGCGACGAGTGTTTGTGGGTGACAACCACCCTCTGGTCGAGGCTCATAGAAGGGGTGATGCTTACTGATTCGGCACGCTTAAAATAGGTGTTAATGGTGGGATGTCAGAGGTCTTGGCGTGGGCTTAATAGTCACACTGTTTGAAAAATAATGCTCGATGCAACATGATCCTAAAAAGAACCCATCCCTACATCGAAGGATAAGGAAGGGAAGGAATGGAAAATTTGAAGTATAAAAGTTACGGAACTCAAAATGTCTGGGTTTGGATGGAGTCATTAAAGGATTGAGTCATTCATTCGTTTGATGATGGTCCTAATATTTTGATAAATGTTTGATAATGGTCCTGGTGATTTTAGTCCTAGGAATAATATATGCTAGTGGTTTGTATGAAGGTTTTAATGAGATCGGATTTTTATCTATCTATAATTCCAGTAATCTCGGTGTGTGTGTCGGTCTGTCTGTATGCGACCGCTGTTTCTCAACAACTACCGGTCCGATATACTTGAAACTTGCCAGGTATATTTGTGGGGACCCGAGGATGTGCCTTTTCAAGGTTTGAAATTAATCGGACGGGTGGGTCCCAGGGTGTGGTCGCCGTGCTCGCGGGTCGTTCGCTTTGGCTCTGCGGATGGACCGAACCATTGCATGTAAATAGAAGGGGGGTTCTGTGGTCGTTCGCTTTGGCTCTGCGGATGGACCTAACCATTGCATGTAAATAGAAGGGGGGTTCTGTGGTCGTTCGCTTTGGCTCTGCGGATGGACCGAACCATTGCATGTAAATAGAAGGGGGGTTCTGTGGTCGTTCGCTTTGGCTTTGCGAATGGACCAAACCATTGCATGCAAATAGAAGGGGGGGTTCTGTGGTCGTTACTGCCACGTGGTTTCAAAGTTTTGTTGTTGTTGTTTGCACGCATGTTTTTTGCAAGCACGTACGGGCGAGCACGTACGTGCGGGCACGCCCTAGTATATATAAATTGAGGTAATATTAAGTTATGGAATTAATTGCTTTCAACAATGCAAAGGGTGACAAAATATGGGATTTTAATGGGATTTTTTAATGGGATATTGGTTTAGGAATGTTTAGAGGTCATTGCAATGTGATAATGACTTGTGACCATTTGTTGTCAAAACGTTTGGGACCATTCAAAGGTTGGGTTGTGCTAACGTTTCCACAACGTCGCTACAACGTTTCACTTTCGTTGTTGCAACGTTTTGCTCCAACGTTTTGTGAACATTTAAATGTTGTGTTTTGCTGACGTTTCCACAACGTCGCTACAACGTTTCACTTTCGTTGTTGCAACGTTTTGCTCCAACGTTTTGGGAACATTCAAATGTTGTGTTTTGCTAACGTTTCCACAACGTCGCCACAACGTTTCACTTTCGTTGTTGCAACGTTTTGCTCCAACGTTTTGTGAACATTTAAATGTTGGGTTTTGCTGACGTTTCCACAACGTCGCCACAACGTTTCACTTTCGTTGTTGCAACGTTTTGCTCCAACGTTTTGTGAACATTTAAATGTTGGGTTTTGCTGACGTTTCCACAACGTCGCCACAACGTTTCACTTTCGTTGTTGCAACGTTTTGCTCCAACGTTTTGTGAACATTTAAATGTTGGGTTTTGCTAACGTTTCCACAACGTCGCTACAACGTTTTACTTTCGTTGTTGCAACGTTTTGCTCCAACGTTTTGTGAACATTTAAATGTTGGGTTTTGCTGACGTTTCCACAACGTCGCCACAACGTTTCACTTTCGTTGTTGCAACGTTTTGCTCCAACGTTTTGTGAACATTTAAATGTTGGGTTTTGCTAACGTTTCCACAACGTCGCTACAACGTTTTACTTTCGTTGTTGCAACGTTTTGCTCCAACGTTTTGGGAACATTCAAATGTTGGGTTGTGCTAACGTTTCCACAACGTCGCTACAACGTTTCACTTTCGTTGTTGCAACGTTTTGCTCCAACGTTTTGGGGACACTCAAATGTTAAATAAACCGGATAAGAATTCACGAGTTATTTAATTATGAACGATTAATGAAGTACTCATTTAATTAATTACATTTCTTATTAAATTACAGTAATTACATTACAGTAATTACCTGAGGTAATTACAGTAATTACAGTTCCGGTAATTACAGTAATTACAGTAATCATTACAGTAATTGCAGTAATCTTATTACAGTAATTACATTACATTAACTCAGGCACCTTTTGAGTAAGGAAGCTGATATTTGGACATGACACTGACCAAGTGATGTGGCTGTCAAGGAAAATATTGATTTATTGATTAATCATTTAATAAATTAACTCGTTGATTTATAAATGACTTATTTAATTAAAATTCCTGAGAGATACATCTTCGGATGAAATACTTGCAGATTGGTTATGCTATGAGCCAATTGATTAAGGAAAATATTTTGTGATGGCCATATTGGCAATTTCGTGGCCATATTCGTGGCAACTCAGTTAGTGCCACTGCACCTTTAAAATGCATCCCTGCGTTCATTTTTCGATCGATTGAGTTGAAATTTTGAACAATCGGATCTGGACTGTCGTTGTTAACGACTCTAGCACGCACTCGTCCAATCAGGATGGAGCGGTATGGTCCCCGGATCATCACTGCCCGCAGTTTTAATTAATTTTACTTTTTCTCTTGGGCATATAATTTTGAAGACATGCATGTCATGATAGAGGAAATGTTTGTTCTGTTAAACGGAATAAATGTTGTTTATTTGTGTGGGTGTGTATTTTTGTGAACTTGGATATATTTTTCACGACTAATTCCAGTTAACATCCTGCACAATTTGCTCGTTTGCTGGCCGAGTCGAAATTGCGT
The DNA here is from genome assembly GCF_964187855.1 of Myxine glutinosa. Classification (NCBI taxonomy): domain Eukaryota; kingdom Metazoa; phylum Chordata; class Myxini; order Myxiniformes; family Myxinidae; genus Myxine; species Myxine glutinosa. The sequence goes on from NC_136273.1 coordinate 84,941,042, forward strand.
TGAGTTTCTATGGCATGCGCCATTAAAAGCGCAGTGTAATGGTTGAGCTCCCTTTATTTCGTTTTGGTCATGCGGATGAGCAAACAAAGTGACAAATGCTGCGACTGGAGCAGTAAAGGCGATGTTTTTTAAATGGAAACGATTTTTGTGGGTGTCTATTTTGAGTATTTTGGATATATTTTCACGACTAATTCCAGTTATCGTCCTGCAAAAGGTCTGCTCGTTCTTTTCCTTTGAGTCGTAAATTCCTGTTGAACTCTCATTAAAAAGCGGAATTAAGTACGCTGTGTGATGATGGAGATCCTTGATGACGAATCAGGAATAGTGAATGAGCAGACAAATATCACGGATGGTACACCAGATAGGGAAAATGTAGATGAAACCCCTTTTGCTCAGGTGCTGTGTAGCGCTGCACAAAGATCCATATGAGCGGGGCCTGGGTGCTGTGTAATTAGTACACAAAGAACCAATTACTAGGGTGCTGAATAAACACAAAGATCCATTTTTGGAGCTGGTTCTCCCGGTGCTGTGATTTATTCAAAGAACCAAATCTTGCAAGAATTAAGATATGATTTGTCGACATTAGAAATACTTTAATATATGTAACGATTTTGTAACGATCATCCTGCAAAAGGTCTGCTCGTTCTTTTTCCTTTGAGTCGTAAATTCCTGTTGAATTCTCATTAAAATGCGGAATTAAGTACGCTGTGTGATGATGGAGATCCTTGATGACGAATCAGGAATAGGGAATGAGCAAACAAATATCACGGATGCTGCGGCTAGAGCAGTGGAAGCGATTTTTGAATTGTTCAATGATTATTCGATATTGTTATGACTTATTGTCAATAGGTATACTAAGTGGCCATGAGGTAGCCTGTTGCTATGTACAGTTTTATTCTATTGTTGATTATACCACATAGCTGTGGTGATAAAGGAAATGTTCGTTTAAATAGATGATTATGATAGGACCATGACTATAAAATCATGATGATTATTATGAATGATATCATAGGGTTCAAATGCAGAATGATTGCATGAACTTGGGAAAGAACTTTCAAGCCCTATGGGATAAATTGGGTATTACAAGCGATGGAGTTTCAAAATTTAGCATGATTGAAGGAATTTGACAGTCCCATTTCAGGAGTTTTACGAAATTTATATTGCCAAGAGATTTTGGGTACTATTAAAAGGAAAATGATGAGATATTTTTCCCAAAGAACTTTAATATCTGGCATCCATTTTGGCTGTCTCACGAATGAAGGATGAGTTGCCTTTAGTGGTTGCAAAGAAAAATTTGTGGAGACCAGGCAAAATGGGAAAATATGTCAGATATGACCCTAGGACAGGACGGCGATTCATCAATTGACATGAGGTACGAATCCGAGGTGACGACCGATGAAATTCGATCTCAGTCAATGGATGGACCTGTCCTGACATCATTGGGGAAAGGGCTTATGCAAGGAGTCATTCAAAATGATTAATTTGATTTATTGATGAATATTGATGAATTAATTGAAATTGAATAATTGATTGAATTGTTAATTGATTGAATCTAATTGATTGAATTTAATTGCATAAATTGAACTGAATAAATTGAATTGAATATATTGATTGTTTGATTGATGAAAATGCGGTCTCAAGAAAGAAGCTTTGATATCTTTGCGTGATATTAACAATGTGGAGACAACCTGGGAATATTGAGCAAGGTGGTGAGTTTATATACAGATATATATGTGCGGTTACCATTGTGTGATTTCCCCGTCAACAGAGCGGACACCTGAGGATTCACCCATTTCATACTGACCCTCCGGCTCATCTGCAAATACTGATCTGTGAGATTGGATTGTGCAAAAGCCACGGCTGAGGGAGATTCTCTGGAAATCACCGTGTGAACAGGTGGAGAGACCCTTCCTGGAGGTACGAGTGAAGCTTTAGAGGAACAAACTACAACACATCCAACGCTACTTTGATAAAAGGCAGAATGGGAAATGGAGCCTGCAAGAATACACAAGGACAACCAGAGATTCCACAAAAAGGTACTTGTACACATCATATGTATGACCGTTATGGTGCAGAAGCTATAAGGCAGGTCGAGAATTGGTATTTGTGGACAAAGGGACATGATGAGGAGTTTCCAAGAGATGGTACATTTGAGCGAAGTCGATTGGAAAGATTGGAACAAAGATTGAAAGCCAGGAAGAGACAGAATCTAACGGTAGACTGGCTTGCATTCCATCTTTGGGATGGTGAATCCAGACAACGGGAACAGCAAGAACGGATAACGGAACTAGAACTTAAAATAAAAAGGATACAGGATACAGTGGAGGAGACAAATGCACAACTGCCCTCGAAATTAGGAATGAAAGTCACAGTTGTCCCATCTGATTTCCAGTTGTCTCCCCAAAAAGGACGGTACAGAGAATTTTTTCGTGTTTCAGGAGATAACGAGAGATTGCAGTGGCAACTCAGGGATGTAGAGATGCAGCCCAGCAATACAAGTGCACAGGTGCACAGATCAGACAACGACAGAAACCGGTGTTTCGAGTGTGGAAAGATGGGACATTGGAGAAGAAGATGTCCGTATGTCAACAGGAAGACAAGGTCATGGGGCAAACCAAGATCAAGGGTACCAGTGCTTACCGGTACCTCAGACAATGATTAGGCCTTCATTGCTGCAAATCCCAAATGATGATTGGCCTCAACAGATTCGATTACTGGACAAACATGAATAACTGTCGATGATTCTTGTGTCTGAAAAGTTTTCAGAGCAAGAATGATTCATTTGTTCTTTTTGCTTGTTAACAAATTAATAATTAATTGATCAAATGCCAAAATTGGATCTTCTATTTTGGGCACAGCAATTTTAAATTTACAAAGTTTGGAACAATTGCGTTGCAATTTTTGGCAAACCAAGTAACAAGAGTCACATGATGATCAGGTGGGAATTTCGGACTATTGTTCCGCACGATTGATAGGTCAATGGTCGACTGACATGCAAATGGGTGTGTAGTCAAAATTTGGATAGATTATTGTGAAGGCAGAAAGGGTAATTTCAATGTGACATCATAAGGGTTTTCTAAGAATGGACTTTTGGTTTATTTGTCTATAAGCATTTTGAATTTGATTGACAAATTTTATGAAATTGAAATAAAATTGACACCCATCTGATCTGTAAATAATGGTTCCAACGCAAACAAATATGCATAATGCATGTGTGTGTGTGTTTTTGTGTATCAATCTTACAAGATTGTTGACACCGACAGTGTGCCTGTCTGGAAATGGATAGTTATATGTGGATGGGATTGGGATATGTGGATGGGATTGAATATCCAGAGAATCCGTAAAATAAAATAGAAATATAATTTGATTATGAACATTATCTCTTTTGTCAAGGGAAATGGAATATAAAAATTTGATGTGCTGGGTTATGAGCAGCCATTAATTAATAGTAAAATTGTGAGTAATTTTGGGATTCCATTTTTGATAGAATGTATATGAGAATAACATCTATTTATGGATATGAGCTTCATAAAAGGAAATGAGGAAGTACAAAATCATCCAAATTTGGGAGAGGTCTTACACTGACTTCCCAGAATACTCTGCTCATGGATTTTATATATATAAACTTGAATTTTATCAGCATATAAATTGTGCTGTATGTATGGATGTGTTTTAGGCATAGATGATATGGGAAATAGAGTAAAGAAAATTTTGCTGGTTTGAACTATTGTGGGTTTTCAGTTCTGGAGTTTAAACAAAGTCACTGGTTAACAGATGAGAAAGGATAGTAAATAAATTATTCTCTGCTGGGCAAATTAAGTACGATATTACTAAGACTTATGAGAGCTATTGTTCCGCCTTACAGCAGTGGAAAATTATTGGAAAAAATTAGATCCAACATAATGAATCTATAAAAGAATGTGATAGGGATAATATCCTCAATTTGTACTAATTATTTGATTGTGGGTAAAGGAATTAAGTCATCGTAGTGGATTGTTAACAGCAGCCTGAAAATGTCCTGAGAGTGTGCATCCATGTAATCAGAAATCCCAGATTTGTTTTTACAAACAACATTTTGGTAGAGGTCTTGTGTGGAACACTTCCTTGGTAGATAAAAAACGGTACTGCATGCTGGCAGCCACTTTTGCGGCCAGTTAGGCCAAACAAATTGAGAGGAAATTGTAGTTAAATACGTAAGTTACACATGGCTATTTGTAAAAAAGGAAATTTGTTGAGATGGGAAACATTTTTTCGAAGGTTTATTAAGGTGTTATAATATGACATGTGGCAAGGCAAACTATTGGATGGGAAAATTAGATCTGGCTATAGAATAAATTTATTGACCCCTTGAAGTTAATCCTTCGAATCATTGTTTCACTGGCATTTTTGTTCAAATTGGAAATAGTTTGGTAGAGCTTTGGTTAAAACCTTTGGTTGCGGTATCTTGGAACGAATTGATAAACCATAGGAGATTGATAAGAATAGAAACAAATATGGACCCAAAATAGAAAGTTGGATTCATGCCTCTCATTGCAAGCAAGCACATGGGGCTAAGGTGGACGATCCCACAGAAAATGAGGCTGCACCTAGCAGCCCAGCAGAACATTCAGTGGTAGAAAAATGATAGTCGTGATTTACAGTCATTTGAATTACATTTTAACACCCCTTGCATTGATAAACATTACATTTTCAACATGTTATATTCCTACTTGGAATAGTGACATTTATTTGCCTACATGACATACAATTACCTGCTGATATTAATACAGCATGAGTGAAAAATGTATCACAACTACACTCATGATCAGGGGATTGAGTTCAACCCCGGGAGATAGGGGGATCAGGGTAAGACAAATAATCTGATGATGTTACATATTAAGGGATTTTCTTTATTTACCTTTTAGGAAGCTTGTTAGTTTGGTATATAATGTTAAATGTCATCGACATATAACTATGTCATAGGTATGAATATATACAAGGAGTAGCAGACTTGTTTGTTGGTTTAGTAGTTATATTGGCAATTGTTTTAGTGGTGGCTTGCTTGAAAGCCTTAGTGACGGTGTGTTTGAATAAGGTAACCAACAACACGATGATAACGCATGAAGTGACAAATGAGGAAAGAAATGTGGAACCAGAAAAGGAAGACTTTTATGGCGACATAAATACTGAGATTAAAAGACTAAATCAAGTGATGTTGCAAATGAATACAGTAGAATTAAGATAATGGCATAACGACAATGTTATGAGTTGTGTCAATTACAATATCAATGAACTCATATCACCACGAGTGACACACTGTTAAAAAAAAAAAAAAAAAAAAAAAAAAAAAAAGAGGGAAAAGAAAAAGTGGAGAGGAATTATGGTAATAATACATTATGCTTAATTTGTTGGTTTGGAAAAATTGTTGTTGGGAATTAGGTATTCCCGTTTGTGATTGTAATCATATACAATGCTATTCTTAGTTTAGTAATAAAATACATACCTGATTGAATATTATTTGTGTGACGCATATAAATGAATATAACTTTTTGAGTTAAGGAAAAACAACAAATTGTTGAATGTGAAACTGTCGGAAGATATACATGATTATGCTGATTTCATGGTAAGATGTACCCTATCTGATTCAGTGTGTGCGGAAAGCAGATTCAGATATGACTGAGCATAAAGATAAGACGAGATCACATTTTGGAGGGATTGCTAACGGAATTGGGAAGAAGTTCGAGAAAGAAAATTTGTGGCTAAAAAAAATGAAGTTAATCGTGGCATACACCCTCTTTCTCAAAGAATGATGAAGACATTCTCCCGTGTAACTTGGAGATGAATGCTTACCTTCACCAAGGAAATTTATGTGACCATTTGCCTGGATCACACTGCAACATATGAAAGAAAGGCGATCACTTACTCTTGTTCGAAGACTTCGAACATTCACCACATCAGAAGTTGCAGGACAACGACATTTTACCTGCAACCTCTGTGAAATGCGGGGACATATGTTATTACTTCACCAACGTCCGGGGAACCAGCATGGAGCTGCAAAAACGGCTGTGCCCTTGTCACAACAGCTGTGCACGATTCTGCTGGTTGCTCCTGGTAAGGACCATGAATGACCTGAACACCATGGTCCCAACATCAGTGTGGATGCATCCGGCATCCCTGTTCCACATCTTGCTGGCCAATCATGGTTCACAGCAAAAAGTGGCAAGAATGCTACATGGAGAGAAGGGTCAGTCTATGACTCCGCAGTGTTACCACAACAGCGAAATCCTACACGAAGTAGTGCAGGAGCTATGAAGATATTAGGAGAAAATGCTTCATACCTGGATTCAAACACAAGTGATCAGCCCTTCCTTTCAAACAAAGTCAACATTTGTGTGGAGGCAAACGTTTTTGCCAGATGGTGCAGATGCTGTACAAAACTTGAAAATGAAGTGAAATTGTTGTATCTTGGTGATGGTGAAGTGTTGTTTTGAAAATATATTTGTGATGCAAATGCAATAGATTGAACGATATGGAAGAAGTCAATGACCAACGAAATGTTTTGTGATTCTTGCAGGATGACGGTGTATGCCTAAGGGAATTTGATTACCAAAGTGATTGATTATTTACTTATACTTGTAATGATGTTTACTAGTAGTGATTGATTGTTTACTTATATTGATGTTTAGATTAATGGTTAATATAAACAAAAACAAAAAGATGAGGGAATTGTGGAAGTGTAACTCAGTGTAACATATTGATTGGCCCTGGTAACTTATTAATTAACCTGGTAACAAAGCAGATACATTTTATGTGTATGAACAATGTAATCTCTTGAAACACCTGGTCAAGGCCCCAGGCTAGAGCACCCCCCCTGCTGTGATTTCCATTTACACAGCAGGAGGGGAGCGAGCTGATGCCAGGACTCGGTGCGATGCATGACCCCGGGACATTAGCGGAGAGGAGATTAAGTCCAGTTTGGCGATATAACGAGAGCAAACGTTGAGTAAAGTACACTGGTCCTCAGAAGCCCTGCCCGACGGAACGATGGAATGAACGAGTACTTGCTACGTGAAGCGCTGACCGAACGGGAGTGTCGGATGGAGAGAAGGACCAGCGAAAAGAGTTAAACCTGATCCATTATATTATGCGGTATCATTTTGGTAATTGGATGAAGTGAATACAGTTTAATAAACGAGACCTTTTGTAACCTGTGTCCGGTCTTTGGAGTCCTGTGAGTCCCCCAGTAAATTCCCTGACAGAAGCAACACTCTTCGTTGGCAAAGATAGGAAGCAACACTCTTCATTGGCAAAGATAGAAAGCAACACTCTTCATTGGCAAAGATAGGAAGCAACACTCTTCATTGGCAAAGATAGGAAGCAACACTCTTCATTGGCAAAGATAGGAAGCAACACTCTTCATTGGCAAAGAAAGGAAGCAACACTCTTCATTGGCAAAGAAAGGAAGCAACACTCTTCATTGGCAAAGATAGGAAGCAACACTTCATTGGCAAAGATAGGAAGCAACACTCTTCATTGGCAAAGATAGGAAGCAACACTCTTCATTTGCAAAGAAAGGAAGCAACACTCTTCATTGGCAAAGATAGGAAGCAACACTTCATTGGCAAAGATAGGAAGCAACACTCTTCATTGGCAAAGATAGGAAGCAACACTCTTCATTGGCAAAGAAAGGAAGCAACACTCTTCATTGGCAAAGATAGGAAGCAACACTCTTCATTGGCAAAGATAGGAAGCAACACTCTTCATTGGCAAAGATAGGAAGCAACACTCTTCATTGGCAAAGATAGGAAGCAACACTCTTCATTGGCAAAGATAGGAAGCAACACTCTTCATTGGCAAAGATAGGAAGCAACACTCTTCATTGGCAAAGATAGGAAGCAACACTCTTCATTGGCAAAGAAAGGAAGCAACACTCTTCATTGGCAAAGATAGGAAGCAACACTCTTCATTGGCAAAGAAAGGAAGCAACACTCTTCATTGGCAAAGATAGGAAGCAACACTTCATTGGCAAAGATAGGAAGCAACACTCTTCATTGGCAAAGATAGGAAGCAACACTCTTCATTGGCAAAGATAGGAAGCAACACTCTTCATTGGCAAAGATAGGAAGAAACACTCTTCATTGGCAAAGATAGGAAGCAACACTCTTCATTGGCAAAGATAGGAAGCAACACTCTTCATTGGCAAAGATAGGAAGCAACACTCTTCATTGGCAAAGATAGGAAGCACCACACTTCATTGGCAAAGATAGGAAGCAACACTCTTCATTGGCAAAGAAAGGAAGCATCACTCTTCATTGGCAAAGATAGGAAGCAACACTCTTCATTGGCAAAGATAGGAAGCAACACTCTTCCTTGGCAAAGAAAGGAAGCACCACTCTTCATTGGCAAAGATAGGAAGCAACACTCTTCATTGGCAAAGATAGGAAGCAACACTCTTCATTGGCAAAGATAGGAAGCAACACTCTTCATTGGCAAAGATAGGAAGCAACACTCTTCATTGGCAAAGATAGAAAGCATCACTCTTCATTGGCAAAGATAGGAAGCAACACTCTTCATTGGCAAAGAAAGGAAGCAACATTCTTCATTGGCAAAGATAGGAAGCAACACTCTTCATTGACAAAGATAGGAAGCAACACTCTTCATTGGCAAAGATAGGAAGCAACACTCTTCATTGGCAAAGATAGGAAGCAACACTCTTCCTTGGCAAAGAAAGGAAGCACCACTCTTCATTGGCAAAGAAAGGAAGCAACGCTTCATTGGCAAAGATAGGAAGCAACACTCTTCATTGGCAAAGATAGGAAGCAACACTCTTCATTGGCAAAGATACGAAGCAACACTCTTCATTGGCAAAGAAAGGAAGCAACACTCTTCATTGGCAAAGAAAGGAAACACCACTCTTCATTGGCAAAGATAGGAAGCAACACTCTTCATTGGCAAAGATAGGAAGCAACACTCTCCATTGGCAAAGAAAGGAAGCACCACTCTTCATTGGCAAAGATAGGAAGCAACACTCTTCATTGGCAAAGATTGGAAGCAACACTCTTCATTGGCAAAGATAGGAAGCAACACTCTTCATTGGCAAAGATAGGAAGCAACACTCTTCATTGGCAAAGATAGGAAGCAACACTCTTCATTGGCAAAGATAGGAAGCACCACTCTTCATTGGCAAAGATAGGAAGCAACACTCTTCATTGGCAAAGAAAGGAAGCAACACTCTTCATTGGCAAAGATAGGAAGCAACACTCTTCATTGGCAAAGATAGGAAGCAACACTCTTCATTGGCAAAGAAAGGAAGCAACACTCTTCATTGACAAAGATAGGAAGCAACACTTCATTGGCAAAGATAGGAAGCAACACTCTTCATTGGCAAAGATAGTAAGCAACACTCTTCATTGGCAAAGATAGGAAGCAACACTCTTCATTGGCAAAGATAGGAAGCAACACTCTTCATTGGCAAAGATAGGAAGCAACACTCTTCATTGGCAAAGATAGGAAGCAACACTTCATTGGCAAAGATAGGAAGCAACACTCTTCATTGGCAAAGATAGGAAGCAACACTCTTCATTGGCAAAGATAGGAAGCAACACTCTTCATTGGCAAAGATAGAAAGCATCACTCTTCATTGGCAAAGATAGGAAGCAACACTCTTCATTGGCAAAGAAAGGAAGCTACATTCTTCATTGGCAAAGATAGGAAGCAACACTCTTCATTGGCAAAGAAAGGAAGCAACATTCTTCATTGGCAAAGATAGGAAGCAACACTCTTCATTGGCAAAGATGGGAAGCAACACTCTTCATTGGCAAAGATAGGAAGCAACACTCTTCCTTGGCAAAGAAAGGAAGCACCACTCTTCATTGGCAAAGAAAGGAAGCAACACTCTTCATTGGCAAAGATAGGAAGCAACACTCTTCATTGGCAAAGATAGGAAGCAACACTCTTCATTGGCAAAGAAAGGAAGCAACATTCTTCATTGGCAAAGATAGGAAGCAACACTCTTCATTGGCAAAGATAGGAAGGAACACTCTTCATTGGCAAAGATAGGAAGCAACACTCTTCCTTGGCAAAGAAAGGAAGCACCACTCTTCATTGGCAAAGAAAGGAAGCAACACTCTTCATTGGCAAAGATAGGAAGCAACACTCTTCATTGGCAAAGATAGGAAGCAACACTCTTCATTGGAAAAGATAGGAAGCAACACTTCATTGGCAAAGAAAGGAAGCACCACTCTTCATTGGCAAAGATAGGAAGCACCACTCTTCATTGGCAAAGAAAGGAAGCAACACTCTTCATTGGCAAAGATAGGAAGCAACACTCTTCATTGGCAAAGAAAGGAAGCAACACTCTTCATTGGCAAAGAAAGGAAGCACCACTCTTCATTGGCAAAGATAGGAAGCAACACTCTTCATTGGCAAAGAAAGGAAGCAACACTCTTCATTGGCAAAGAAAGGAAGCACCACTCTTCATTGGCAAAGAGAGGAAGCAACACTTTTCATTGGCAAAGATAGGAAGCAACACTCTTCATTGGCAAAGATAGGAAGCACCACTCTTCATTGGCAAAGATAGGAAGCACCACTCTTCATTTGCAAAGATAGGAAGCAACACTCGTCATTGGCAAAGAAAGGAAGCAACACTCTCCATTGGCAAAGATAGGAAGCAACACTCTTCATTGGCAAAGATAGGAAGCAACACTCTTCCTTGGCAAAGATAGGAAGCAACACTCTTCATTGGCAAAGATAGGAAGCAACACTCTTCCTTGGCAAAGATAGGAAGCAACACTCGTCATTGGCAAAGAAAGGAAGCAACACTCTCCATTGGCAAAGAAAGGAAGCAACACTCTCCATTGGCAAAGATAGGAAGCAACACTCTTCATTGGCAAAGATAGGAAGCAACACTCTTCATTGGCAAAGATAGGAAGCAACACTCTTCATTGGCAAAGAAAGGAAGCACCACTCTTCATTGGCAAAGACAGGAAGCAACACTCTTCATTGGCAAAGAGAGGAAGCAACACTCTTCATTGGCAAAGATAGGAAGCAACACACTTCATTGGCAAAGAGAGGAAGCAACACTCTTCATTGGCAAAGATAGGAAGCAACACTCTTCATTGGCAAAGAAAGGAAGCACCACTCTTCATTGGCAAAGATAGGAAGCAACACTCTTCATTGGCAAAGATAGGAAGCACCACTCTTCATTGGCAAAGATAGGAAGCAACACTCTTCATTGGCAAAGATAGGAAGCAACACTCTTCATTGGCAAAGATAGGAAGCAACACTCTTCATTGGCAAAGAGAGGAAGCAACACTCTTCATTGGCAAAGAGAGGAAGCAACACTCTTCATTGGCAAAGATAGGAAGCAACACTCTTCATTGGCAAAGAAAGGAAGCACCACTCTTCATTGGCAAAGATAGGAAGCAACACTCTTCATTGGCAAAGATAGGAAGCACCACTCTTCATTGGCAAAGATAGGAAGCAACACTTCATTGGCAAAGATAGGAAGCAACACTCTTCATTGGCAAAGATAGGAGGCAACACTCTTCATTGGCAAAGAAAGGAAGCAACACTCTTCATTGGCAAAGATAGGAAGCAACACTCTTCATTGGCAAAGAAAGGAAGCAACACTCTTCATTAGCAAAGAAAGGAAGCAACACTCTTCATTGGCAAAGATAGGAAGCAACACTCTTCATTGGCAAAGATAGGAAGCAACACTCTTCATTGGCAAAAATAGGAGGCAACACTCTTCATTGGCAAAAATAGGAGGCAACACTCTTCATTGGCAAAGATAGGAAGCAACACTCTTCATTGGCAAAGATAGGAAGCACCACTCTTCATTGGCAAAGATAGGAAGCAACACTCTTCATTGGCAAAGATAGGAAGCAACACTCTTCATTGGCAAAGATAGGAAGCAACACTCTTCATTGGCAAAGATAGGAAGCAACACTCTTCATTGGCAAAGATAGGAAGCAACACTTCATTGGCAAAGATAGGAAGCAACACTCTTCATTGGCAAAGATAGGAAGCAACACTCTTCATTGGCAAAGATAGGAAGCAACACTCTTCATTGGCAAAGATAGAAAGCATCACTCTTCATTGGCAAAGATAGGAAGCAACACTCTTCATTGGCAAAGAAAGGAAGCTACATTCTTCATTGGCAAAGATAGGAAGCAACACTCTTCATTGGCAAAGAAAGGAAGCAACATTCTTCATTGGCAAAGATAGGAAGCAACACTCTTCATTGGCAAAGATGGGAAGCAACACTCTTCATTGGCAAAGATAGGAAGCAACACTCTTCCTTGGCAAAGAAAGGAAGCACCACTCTTCATTGGCAAAGAAAGGAAGCAACACTCGTCATTGGCAAAGAAAGGAAGCAACACTCTCCATTGGCAAAGAAAGGAAGCAACACTCTCCATTGGCAAAGATAGGAAGCAACACTCTTCATTGGCAAAGATAGGAAGCAACACTCTTCATTGGCAAAGATAGGAAGCAACACTCTTCATTGGCAAAGAAAGGAAGCACCACTCTTCATTGGCAAAGACAGGAAGCAACACTCTTCATTGGCAAAGAGAGGAAGCAACACTCTTCATTGGCAAAGATAGGAAGCAACACACTTCATTGGCAAAGAGAGGAAGCAACACTCTTCATTGGCAAAGATAGGAAGCAACACTCTTCATTGGCAAAGAAAGGAAGCACCACTCTTCATTGGCAAAGATAGGAAGCAACACTCTTCATTGGCAAAGATAGGAAGCACCACTCTTCATTGGCAAAGATAGGAAGCAACACTCTTCATTGGCAAAGATAGGAAGCAACACTCTTCATTGGCAAAGATAGGAAGCAACACTCTTCATTGGCAAAGAGAGGAAGCAACACTCTTCATTGGCAAAGAGAGGAAGCAACACTCTTCATTGGCAAAGATAGGAAGCAACACTCTTCATTGGCAAAGAAAGGAAGCACCACTCTTCATTGGCAAAGATAGGAAGCAACACTCTTCATTGGCAAAGATAGGAAGCACCACTCTTCATTGGCAAAGATAGGAAGCAACACTTCATTGGCAAAGATAGGAAGCAACACTCTTCATTGGCAAAGATAGGAGGCAACACTCTTCATTGGCAAAGAAAGGAAGCAACACTCTTCATTGGCAAAGATAGGAAGCAACACTCTTCATTGGCAAAGAAAGGAAGCAACACTCTTCATTAGCAAAGAAAGGAAGCAACACTCTTCATTGGCAAAGATAGGAAGCAACACTCTTCATTGGCAAAGATAGGAAGCAACACTCTTCATTGGCAAAAATAGGAGGCAACACTCTTCATTGGCAAAAATAGGAGGCAACACTCTTCATTGGCAAAGATAGGAAGCAACACTCTTCATTGGCAAAGATAGCAAGCACCACTCTTCATTGGCAAAGATAGGAAGCAACACTCTTCATTGGCAAAGATAGGAAGCAACACTCTTCATTGGCAAAGATAGGAAGCAACACTCTTCATTGGCAAAGATAGGAAGCAACACTCTTCATTGGCAAAGATAGGAAGCAACACTTCATTGGCAAAGATAGGAAGCAACACTCTTCATTGGCAAAGATAGGAAGCAACACTCTTCATTGGCAAAGATAGGAAGCAACACTCTTCATTGGCAAAGATAGAAAGCATCACTCTTCATTGGCAAAGATAGGAAGCAACACTCTTCATTGGCAAAGAAAGGAAGCTACATTCTTCATTGGCAAAGATAGGAAGCAACACTCTTCATTGGCAAAGAAAGGAAGCAACATTCTTCATTGGCAAAGATAGGAAGCAACACTCTTCATTGGCAAAGATGGGAAGCAACACTCTTCATTGGCAAAGATAGGAAGCAACACTCTTCCTTGGCAAAGAAAGGAAGCACCACTCTTCATTGGCAAAGAAAGGAAGCAACACTCTTCATTGGCAAAGATAGGAAGCAACACTCTTCATTGGCAAAGATAGGAAGCAACACTCTTCATTGGCAAAGAAAGGAAGCAACATTCTTCATTGGCAAAGATAGGAAGCAACACTCTTCATTGGCAAAGATAGGAAGGAACACTCTTCATTGGCAAAGATAGGAAGCAACACTCTTCCTTGGCAAAGAAAGGAAGCACCACTCTTCATTGGCAAAGAAAGGAAGCAACACTCTTCATTGGCAAAGATAGGAAGCAACACTCTTCATTGGCAAAGATAGGAAGCAACACTCTTCATTGGAAAAGATAGGAAGCAACACTTCATTGGCAAAGAAAGGAAGCACCACTCTTCATTGGCAAAGATAGGAAGCACCACTCTTCATTGGCAAAGAAAGGAAGCACCACTCTTCATTGGCAAAGATAGGAAGCAACACTCTTCATTGGCAAAGAAAGGAAGCAACACTCTTCATTGGCAAAGAAAGGAAGCAACACTCTTCATTGGCAAAGAAAGGAAGCACCACTCTTCATTGGCAAAGATAGGAAGCAACACTCTTCATTGGCAAAGAAAGGAAGCAACACTCTTCATTGGCAAAGAAAGGAAGCACAACTCTTCATTGGCAAAGAGAGGAAGCAACACTTTTCATTGGCAAAGATAGGAAGCAACACTCTTCATTGGCAAAGATAGGAAGCACCACTCTTCATTGGCAAAGATAGGAAGCACCACTCTTCATTTGCAAAGATAGGAAGCAACACTCGTCATTGGCAAAGAAAGGAAGCAACACTCTCCATTGGCAAAGATAGGAAGCAACACTCTTCATTGGCAAAGATAGGAAGCAACACTCTTCCTTGGCAAAGATAGGAAGCAACACTCTTCATTGGCAAAGATAGGAAGCAACACTCTTCCTTGGCAAAGATAGGAAGCAACACTCGTCATTGGCAAAGAAAGGAAGCAACACTCTCCATTGGCAAAGAAAGGAAGCAACACTCTCCATTGGCAAAGATAGGAAGCAACACTCTTCATTGGCAAAGATAGGAAGCAACACTCTTCATTGGCAAAGATAGGAAGCAACACTCTTCATTGGCAAAGAAAGGAAGCACCACTCTTCATTGGCAAAGACAGGAAGCAACACTCTTCATTGGCAAAGAGAGGAAGCAACACTCTTCATTGGCAAAGATAGGAAGCAACACACTTCATTGGCAAAGAGAGGAAGCAACACTCTTCATTGGCAAAGATAGGAAGCAACACTCTTCATTGGCAAAGAAAGGAAGCACCACTCTTCATTGGCAAAGATAGGAAGCAACACTCTTCATTGGCAAAGATAGGAAGCACCACTCTTCATTGGCAAAGATAGGAAGCACCACTCTTCATTGGCAAAGATAGGAAGCAACACTCTTCATTGGCAAAGAGAGGAAGCAACACTCTTCATTGGCAAAGATAGGAAGCAACACTCTTCATTGGCAAAGAGAGGAAGCAACACTCTTCATTGGCAAAGATAGGAAGCAGCACTCTTCATTGGCAAAGAAAGGAAGCACCACTCTTCATTGGCAAAGATAGGAAGCAACACTCTTCATTGGCAAAGATAGGAAGCAACACTCTTCATTGGCAAAGAGAGGAAGCAACACTCTTCATGGGCAAAGAGAGGAAGCAACACTCTTCATTGGCAAAGATAGGAAGCAACACTCTTCATTGGCAAAGAAAGGAAGCACCACTCTTCATTGGCAAAGATAGGAAGCAACACTCTTCATTGGCAAAGATAGGAAGCACCACTCTTCATTGGCAAAGATAGGAAGCAACACTTCATTGGCAAAGATAGGAAGCAACACTCTTCATTGGCAAAGATAGGAGGCAACACTCTTAATTGGCAAAGATAGGAAGCAACACTCTTCATTGGCAAAGATAGGAAGCAACACTCTTCGTTGGCAAAGATAGGAAGCAACACTCTTCATTGGCAAAGATAGAAAGCAACACTCTTCATTGGCAAAGATAGGAAGCAACACTCTTCATTGGCAAAGATAGGAAGCAACACTCTTCATTGGCAAAGATAGGAAGCAACACTCTTCATTGGCAAAGATAGGAAGCAACACTTCATTAGCAAAGAAAGGAAGCAACACTTCATTGACAAAGATAGGAAGCAACACTTCATTAGCAAAGAAAGGAAGCAACAATTCATTGGCAAAGAAAGGAAGCAACACTTCATTGGCAAAGATAGGAAGCAACACTTCATTAGCAAAGATAGGAAGCAACACTTCATTGGCAAAGATAGGAAGCAACACTCTTCATTGGCAAAGATAGGAAGCAACACTTCATTAGCAAAGAAAGGAAGCAACAATTCATTAGCAAAGAAAGGAAGCAACACTCTTCATTGGCAAAGATAGGAAGCAACACTTCATTAGCAAAGATTGGAAGCAACACTTCATTAGCAAAGATAGGAAGCAACACTTCATTAGCAAAGATAGGAAGCAACACTTCATTAGCAAAGATAGGAAGCAACACTTCATTAGCAAAGATAGGAAGCAACACTCTTCATTGGCAAAGAAAGGAAGCACCACTCTTCATTTGGCAAAGATAGGAAGCAACACTTCATTGGCAAAGAAAGGAAGCAACACTTCATTGGCAAAGATAGGAAGCAACACTTCATAAGCAAAGATAGGAAGCAACACTTCATTAGCAAAGATAGGAAGCAACACTTCATTAGCAAAGAAAGGAAGCAACACTTCATTGGCAAAGAAAGGAAGCAACACTCTTCATTGGCAAAGATAGGAAGCAACACTTCATTAGCAAAGAAAGGAAGCAACACTTCATTGGCAAAGATAGGTAGCAACACTTCATTGGCAAAGATAGGAAGCAACACTTCATAAGCAAAGATAGGAAGCAACACTTCATTGGCAAAGATAGGAAGCAACACTTCATTGGCAAAGATAGGAAGCAACACTTCATAAGCAAAGATAGTAAGCAACACTTCATTAGCAAAGATAGGAAGCAACACTTCATTAGCAAAGATAGGAAGGAACACTTCATTAGCAAAGATAGGAAGCAACACTCTTCATTGGAAAAGATAGGAAGCAACACTTCATTCGCAAAGATAGGAAGCAACACTTCATTAGCAAAGAAAGGAAGCATCACTTCATTGGCAAAGATAGGAAGCAACACTCTTCATTGGCAAAGATAGGAAGGAACACTTCATTAGCAAAGATAGGAAGCAACACTCTTCATTGGCAAAGATAGGAAGCAACACTTCATTAGCAAAGATAGGAAGCAACACTTCATTAGCAAAGATAGGAAGCAACACTCTTCATTGGCAAAGATAGGAAGCAACACTTCATTCGCAAAGATAGGAAGCAACACTTCATTAGCAAAGAAAGGAAGCAACACTCTTCATTGGCAAAGATAGGAAGCAACACTTCATTAGCAAAGAAAGGAAGCAACACTCTTCATTGGCAAAGATAGGAAGCAACACTTCATTAGCAAAGATAGGAAGCAACACTTCATTAGTAAAGATAGGAAGCAACACTCTTCATTGGCAAAGAAAGGAAGCACCACTCTTCATTGGCAAAGATAGGAAGCAACACTTCATTGGCAAAGAAAGGAAGCAACACTTAATTGGCAAAGATAGGAAGCAACACTTCATTAGCAAAGAAATGAAGCAACACTTCATTGGCAAAGATAGGAAGCAACACTCTTCATTGGCAAAGATAGGAAGCAACATTTCATTGGCAAAGATAGGAAGCAACACTCTTCATTGGCAAAGATAGGAAGCAACACTTCATTCGCAAAGATAGGAAGCAACACTCTTCATTGGCAAAGATAGGAAGCAACACTTCATTCGCAAAGATAGGAAGCAACACTCTTCATTGGCAAAGATAGGAAGCAACACTTCATTCGCAAAGAAAGGAAGCAACACTTCATTGGCAAAGATAGGAAGCAACACTCTTCATTGGCAAAGATAGGAAGCAACACTTCATTCGCAAAGAAAGGAAGCAACACTTCATTGGCAAAGATAGGAAGCAACACTTCATTCGCAAAGATAGGAAGCAACACTCTTCATTGGCAAAGATAGGAAGCAACACTTCATTCGCAAAGAAAGGAAGCAACACTTCATTGGCAAAGATAGGAAGCAACACTCTTCATTGGCAAAGATAGGAAGCAACACTCTTAATTGGCAAAGATAGGAAGCAACACTTCATTCGCAAAGATAGGAAGCAACACTCTTCATTGACAAAGATAGGAAGCAACACTTCATTGGCAAAGATAGGAAGCAACACTTCATTCGCAAAGATAGGAAGCAACACTCTTCATTGACAAAGATAGGAAGCAACACTTCATTGGCAAAGATAGGAAGCAACACTTCATTCGCAAAGATAGGAAGCAACACTCTTCATTGACAAAGATAGGAAGCAACACTTCATTGGCAAAGATAGGAAGCAACACTCTTCATTGGCAAAGATAGGAAGCAACACTCTTCATTGGCAAAGAAAGGAAGCAACACTCTTCATTAGCAAAGAAAGGAAGCAACACTCTTCATTGGCAAAGATAGGAAGCAACACTCTTCATTGGCAAAGATAGGAAGCAACACTCTTCATTGGCAAAAATAGGAGGCAACACTCTTCATTGGCAAAAATAGGAGGCAACACTCTTCATTGGCAAAGATAGGAAGCAACACTCTTCATTGGCAAAGATAGGAAGCAACACTCTTAATTGGCAAAGATAGGAAGCAACACTCTTCATTGGCAAAGATAGGAAGCAACACTCTTCGTTGGCAAAGATAGGAAGCAACACTCTTCATTGGCAAAGATAGAAAGCAACACTCTTCATTGGCAAAGATAGGAAGCAACACTCTTCATTGGCAAAGATAGGAAGCAACACTCTTCATTGGCAAAGATAGGAAGCAACACTCTTCATTGGCAAAGATAGGAAGCAACACTTCATTAGCAAAGAAAGGAAGCAACACTTCATTGGCAAAGATAGGAAGCAACACTTCATTAGCAAAAAAAGGAAGCAACAATTCATTGGCAAAGAAAGGAAGCAACACTTCATTGGCAAAGATAGGAAGCAACACTTCATTAGCAAAGATAGGAAGCAACACTTCATTGGCAAAGATAGGAAGCAACACTGTTCATTGGCAAAGATAGGAAGCAACACTTCATTAGCAAAGAAAGGAAGCAACAATTCATTAGCAAAGAAAGGAAGCAACACTCTTCATTGGCAAAGATAGGAAGCAACACTTCATTAGCAAAGATAGGAAGCAACACTTCATTAGCAAAGATAGGAAGCAACACTTCATTAGCAAAGATAGGAAGCAACACTTCATTAGCAAAGATAGGAAGCAACACTTCATTAGCAAAGATAGGAAGCAACACTCTTCATTGGCAAAGAAAGGAAGCACCACTCTTCATTTGGCAAAGATAGGAAGCAACACTTCATTGGCAAAGAAAGGAAGCAACACTTCATTGGCAAAGATAGGAAGCAACACTTCATAAGCAAAGATAGGAAGCAACACTTCATTAGCAAAGATAGGAAGCAACACTTCATTAGCAAAGAAAGGAAGCAACACTTCATTGGCAAAGAAAGGAAGCAACACTCTTCATTGGCAAAGATAGGAAGCAACACTTCATTAGCAAAGAAAGGAAGCAACACTTCATTGGCAAAGATAGGAAGCAACACTTCATTGGCAAAGATAGGAAGCAACACTTCATAAGCAAAGATAGGAAGCAACACTTCATTGGCAAAGATAGGAAGCAACACTTCATTGGCAAAGATAGGAAGCAACACTTCATAAGCAAAGATAGGAAGCAACACTTCATTAGCAAAGATAGGAAGCAACACTTCATTAGCAAAGATAGGAAGCAACACTTCATTAGCAAAGATAGGAAGCAACACTCTTCATTGGAAAAGATAGGAAGCAACACTTCATTCGCAAAGATAGGAAGCAACACTTCATTAGCAAAGAAAAGAAGCAACACTTCATTGGCAAAGATAGGAAGCAACACTTCATTAGCAAAGAAAGGAAGCAACAATTCATTGGCAAAGAAAGGAAGCAACACTTCATTCGCAAAGATAGGAAGCAACACTCTTCATTGGCAAAGAGAGGAAGCAACACTCTTCATTGGCAAAGATAGGAAGCAGCACTCTTCATTGGCAAAGAAAGGAAGCACCACTCTTCATTGGCAAAGATAGGAAGCAACACTCTTCATTGGCAAAGATAGGAAGCAACACTCTTCATTGGCAAAGAGAGGAAGCAACACTCTTCATTGGCAAAGAGAGGAAGCAACACTCTTCATTGGCAAAGATAGGAAGCAACACTCTTCATTGGCAAAGAAAGGAAGCACCACTCTTCATTGGCAAAGATAGGAAGCAACACTCTTCATTGGCAAAGATAGGAAGCACCACTCTTCATTGGCAAAGATAGGAAGCAACACTTCATTGGCAAAGATAGGAAGCAACACTCTTCATTGGCAAAGATAGGAGGCAACACTCTTCATTGGCAAAGAAAGGAAGCAACACTCTTCATTGGCAAAGATAGGAAGCAACACTCTTCATTGGCAAAGAAAGGAAGCAACACTCTTCATTAGCAAAGAAAGGAAGCAACACTCTTCATTGGCAAAGATAGGAAGCAACACTCTTCATTGGCAAAGATAGGAAGCAACACTCTTCATTGGCAAAAATAGGAGGCAACACTCTTCATTGGCAAAAATAGGAGGCAACACTCTTCATTGGCAAAGATAGGAAGCAACACTCTTCATTGGCAAAGATAGGAAGCAACACTCTTAATTGGCAAAGATAGGAAGCAACACTCTTCATTGGCAAAGATAGGAAGCAACACTCTTCGTTGGCAAAGATAGGAAGCAACACTCTTCATTGGCAAAGATAGAAAGCAACACTCTTCATTGGCAAAGATAGGAAGCAACACTCTTCATTGGCAAAGATAGGAAGCAACACTCTTCATTGGCAAAGATAGGAAGCAACACTCTTCATTGGCAAAGATAGGAAGCAACACTTCATTAGCAAAGAAAGGAAGCAACACTTCATTGGCAAAGATAGGAAGCAACACTTCATTAGCAAAGAAAGGAAGCAACAATTCATTAGCAAAGAAAGGAAGCAACACTCTTCATTGGCAAAGATAGGAAGCAACACTTCATTAGCAAAGATAGGAAGCAACACTTCATTAGCAAAGATAGGAAGCAACACTTCATTAGCAAAGATAGGAAGCAACACTTCATTAGCAAAGATAGGAAGCAACACTTCATTAGCAAAGATAGGAAGCAACACTCTTCATTGGCAAAGAAAGGAAGCACCACTCTTCATTTGGCAAAGATAGGAAGCAACACTTCATTGGCAAAGAAAGGAAGCAACACTTCATTGGCAAAGATAGGAAGCAACACTTCATAAGCAAAGATAGGAAGCAACACTTCATTAGCAAAGATAGGAAGCAACACTTCATTAGCAAAGAAAGGAAGCAACACTTCATTGGCAAAGAAAGGAAGCAACACTCTTCATTGGCAAAGATAGGAAGCAACACTTCATTAGCAAAGAAAGGAAGCAACACTTCATTGGCAAAGATAGGTAGCAACACTTCATTGGCAAAGATAGGAAGCAACACTTCATAAGCAAAGATAGGAAGCAACACTTCATTGGCAAAGATAGGAAGCAACACTTCATTGGCAAAGATAGGAAGCAACACTTCATAAGCAAAGATAGTAAGCAACACTTCATTAGCAAAGATAGGAAGCAACACTTCATTAGCAAAGATAGGAAGGAACACTTCATTAGCAAAGATAGGAAGCAACACTCTTCATTGGAAAAGATAGGAAGCAACACTTCATTCGCAAAGATAGGAAGCAACACTTCATTAGCAAAGAAAGGAAGCATCACTTCATTGGCAAAGATAGGAAGCAACACTCTTCATTGGCAAAGATAGGAAGGAACACTTCATTAGCAAAGATAGGAAGCAACACTCTTCATTGGCAAAGATAGGAAGCAACACTTCATTAGCAAAGATAGGAAGCAACACTTCATTAGCAAAGATAGGAAGCAACACTCTTCATTGGCAAAGATAGGAAGCAACACTTCATTCGCAAAGATAGGAAGCAACACTTCATTAGCAAAGAAAGGAAGCAACACTCTTCATTGGCAAAGATAGGAAGCAACACTTCATTAGCAAAGAAAGGAAGCAACACTCTTCATTGGCAAAGATAGGAAGCAACACTTCATTAGCAAAGATAGGAAGCAACACTTCATTAGTAAAGATAGGAAGCAACACTCTTCATTGGCAAAGAAAGGAAGCACCACTCTTCATTGGCAAAGATAGGAAGCAACACTTCATTGGCAAAGAAAGGAAGCAACACTTAATTGGCAAAGATAGGAAGCAACACTTCATTAGCAAAGAAATGAAGCAACACTTCATTGGCAAAGATAGGAAGCAACACTCTTCATTGGCAAAGATAGGAAGCAACATTTCATTGGCAAAGATAGGAAGCAACACTCTTCATTGGCAAAGATAGGAAGCAACACTTCATTCGCAAAGATAGGAAGCAACACTCTTCATTGGCAAAGATAGGAAGCAACACTTCATTCGCAAAGATAGGAAGCAACACTCTTCATTGGCAAAGATAGGAAGCAACACTTCATTCGCAAAGAAAGGAAGCAACACTTCATTGGCAAAGATAGGAAGCAACACTCTTCATTGGCAAAGATAGGAAGCAACACTTCATTCGCAAAGAAAGGAAGCAACACTTCATTGGCAAAGATAGGAAGCAACACTTCATTCGCAAAGATAGGAAGCAACACTCTTCATTGGCAAAGATAGGAAGCAACACTTCATTCGCAAAGAAAGGAAGCAACACTTCATTGGCAAAGATAGGAAGCAACACTCTTCATTGGCAAAGATAGGAAGCAACACTCTTAATTGGCAAAGATAGGAAGCAACACTTCATTCGCAAAGATAGGAAGCAACACTCTTCATTGACAAAGATAGGAAGCAACACTTCATTGGCAAAGATAGGAAGCAACACTTCATTCGCAAAGATAGGAAGCAACACTCTTCATTGACAAAGATAGGAAGCAACACTTCATTGGCAAAGATAGGAAGCAACACTTCATTGGCAAAGATAGGAAGCAACACTCTTCATTGGCAAAGATAGGAAGCAACACTTCATTGGCAAAGATAGGAAGCAACACTTCATTGGCAAAGATAGGAAGCAACACTTCATTCGCAAAGATAGGAAGCAACACTCTTCATTGACAAAGATAGGAAGCAACACTTCATTGGCAAAGATAGGAAGCAACACTTCATTGGCAAAGATAGGAAGCAACACTCTTCATTGGCAAAGATAGGAAGCAACACTTCATTCGCAAAGAAAGGAAGAATGAAACTTAGAATATAAAATTAAACTTGGAAATAAAAGGAAAAGTTCAGTTCAATAAAAACTCGCCTCGACTTGTTTGGAGTTCCCTCTGAATACTTTCCGACGAACAACTGATATCGCGGGTTCATCCCCCAAATTTGGTGGCGATTTGTCTTCAACAAATGTCCTTGAGCCCCAACACACATGGGATCACGATTGTGTTTGAGGCCACCAGAGGGCTTTCTGAAACCATAAACCTGTTCTCTTTGTTCCATTTCGCTCAGGTGGGATACCGATTCCCAAACAACCTGGATGATTGTAAAGACAGGTATATATTGCTTGATGCCATGAATAGAGTACCTGTAAAAAGAATGATACCAGAATAGATGAGTAGATGATACCAGAATAGATGATGATAGATGATACCAGAATAGATGATGATAGATGATACCAGAATAGATGAGTAGATGATATCAGAATAGATGAGTAGATGATACCAGAATAGATGAGTAGATGATATCAGAATAGATGAGTAGATGATATCAGAATAGATGATGATAGATGATATCAGAATAGATGATGATAGATGATACCAGAATAGATGATGATAGATGATATCAGAATAGATGAGTAGATGATACCAGAATAGATGAGTAGATGATACTAGAATAAATGAGTAGATGATACCAGAATAGATGATGATAGATGATACCAGAATAGATGAGTAGATGATACTAGAATAAATGAGTAGATGATACAAGAATAGATGATGATAGATGATACCAGAATAGATGATGATAGATGATACCAGAATAGATGATGAGTAGATGATACCAGAATAGATGATGATAGATGATACCAGAATAGATGAGTAGATGATACCAGAATAGATGATGATAGATGATACCAGAATAGATGAGTAGATGATACTAGAATAAATGAGTAGATGATACAAGAATAGATGATGAGTAGATGATACCAGAATAGATGAGTAGATGATATCAGAATAGATGAGTAGATGATATCAGAATAGATGAGTAGATGATATCAGAATAGATGAGTAGATGATACCAGAATAGATGAGTAGATGATATCAGAATAGATGATACCAGAATAGATGAGTAGATGATACCAGAATAGATGATGATAGATCATACCAGAATAGATGAGTAGATGATACCAGAATAGATGAGTAGATGATACCAGAATAGATGAGTAGATGATACCAGAATAGATGATGATAGATACCAGAATAGATGAGTAGATGATACCCGAATAGATGATGATAGATGATACCAGAATAGATGATGATAGATGATACCAGAATAGATGATGATAGATGATACCAGAATAGATGAGTAGATGATACCAGAATAGATGAGTAGATCATACCAGAATAGATGATGATAGATGATACCAGAATAGATGAGTAGATGATACCAGAATAGATGATGATAGATGATACCAGAATAGATGATGATAGATGATACCAGAATAGATGAGTAGATTATACCAGAATAGATGAGGAGATGATATCAGAATAGATGAGTAGATGAAACCAGAATATATGATGATAGATGATTCCAGAATAGATGATGGTAGATGATGCCAGAATAGTTGAGTAGATGATACCAGAATAGATGAGTAGATGATACCAGAATAGATGAGTAGATGATACCAGAATAGATGATGATAGATGATACCAGAATAGATGAGTAGATGATACCAGAAGAGATGAGTAGATGATACCAGAATAGATGATACCAGAATAGATGATGATAGATGATACCAGAATAGATGAGTAGATGATACCAGAATAGATGATGATAGATGATACCAGAATAGATGAGTAGATGATACCAGAAGAGATGAGTAGATGATACCAGAATAGATGATACCAGAATAGATGATGATAGATGATACCAGAATAGATGAGTAGATGATACCAGAATAGATGATGATAGATGATACCAGAATAGATGAGTAGATGATACCAGAATAGATGAGTAGATGATACCGGAAGAGATGACGATATATGATATCAGAATAGATGACGATATATGATATCAGAATAGATGAGTAGATGATACCAGAATAGATGATACCAGAATAGATGATAGATGATACCAGAATAGATGAGTAGATGATACCAGAATAGATAAGTAGATGATACCAGAATAGATGAGTAGATGATACCAGAATAGATGAGTAGATGATACCAGAATAGATGATGATAGATGATACCAGAATAGATGAGTAGATGATACCAGAAGAGATGAGTAGATGATACCAGAATAGATGATACCAGAATAGATGATGATAGATGATACCAGAATAGATGAGTAGATGATACCAGAAGAGATGAGTAGATGATACCAGAATAGATGATACCAGAATAGATGATGATAGATGATACCAGAATAGATGAGTAGATGATACCAGAATAGATGAGTAGATGATACCAGAAGAGATGACGATAGATGATATCAGAATAGATGACGATAGATGATATCAGAATAGATGAGTAGATGATACCAGAATAGATGAGTAGATGATACCAGAATAGATGATGATAGATGTTACCAGAATAGATGAGTAGATGATACCAGAATAGATGAGTAGATGATACCAGAATAGATGATGATAAATGATATCAGAATAGATGAGTCGATGATATCAGAAGAGATGATATCAGAATAGATGAGTAGATGATACCAGAATAGATGATGATAGATGTTACCAGAATAGATGATGATAGATGATACCAGAATAGATGATGATAGATGATACCAGGATAGATGACGATAGATGATACCAGGATAGATGATGATAGATGATACCAGAATAGATGAGTAGATGATACCAGAATAGATGATGATAGATGATATCAGAATAGATGAGTAGATGATATCAGAATAGATGACGATAGATGATATCAGAATAGATGAGTAGATGATACCAGAATAGATGATAGATGTTACCAGAATAGATGATGATAGATGTTACCAGAATAGATGATGATAGATGATACCAGAATAGATGACGATAGATGATATCAGAATAGATGATATCAGAATAGATGAGTAGATGATACCAGAATAGATGAGTAGATGATATCAGAGTAGATGATATCAGAATAGATGAGTAGATGATACCAGAATAGATGAGTAGATGATATCAGAATAGATGATACCAGAATAGATGAGTAGATGATACCAGAATAGATGATACCAGAATAGATGAGTAGATGATACCAGAATAGATGAGTAGATGATACCAGAATAGATGATAGATGATACCAAAATAGATGAGTAGATGATACCAGAATAGATGATGATAGATGATACCAGAATAGATGATGATAGATGATACCAGAATAGATGAGTAGATGATACCATAATAGATGATGATAGATGATACCAGAATAGATGAGTAGATGATACCAGAATAGATGAGTAGATGATACCACAATAGATGATGATAGATGATACCAGAATAGATGAGTAGATGATACCAGAATAGATGATGATAGATGATACCAGAATAGATGATGATAGATGATACCAGAATAGATGAGTAGATGATACCAGAATAGATGATGATAGATGATACCAGAGTAGATGATACTAGAATAAATGAGTAGATGATATCAGAATAGATGAGTAGCTGAAACCAGAATATATGATGATAGATGATAACAGAATAGATGATGATAGATGATGCCAGAAAAGATGAGTAGATGATACCACAATAGATGAGTAGATGATACCAGAATAGATGAGTAGATGATACCAGAATCGATGATGATAGATGATACCAGAATAGATGAGTAGATGATACCAGAATAGATGAGTAGATGATGTGTGTGTTTGTGCGCATGTGTGTGTGTTTGTATGTGTTTGTGCATGTATGTGTGTGTGTGTATGTGTTTGTATGTGTGTGTGTGTGTGTGTTTGTGTGCATGCGTACATGTGTGTGTGTGTGTGCACGCATGCATTTCTGTCCATGTGTGTGTGTTTGTGTGTGCGTGCGCATGTGTGTTTGTGTGTGCGTGCGCATGTGTGTGTGTTTGTGCGTGTGTTTGTATGTGTGTTTGTGTTTGTATGTGTGTTTGTGCGTGTGTATATATGTGTGTGTTTGTGCATGTGTATGTGTTTGTATGTGTGTTTGTGCGTGTGTATATGTGTGTGTTTGTGCGCGTGTGTGTGTGTATGTGCATGTGTTTGTGTGTGTGTGTATGTGTTAGTATGTGTGTTTGTGCTTGTATGTGTGTTTGTGCGTGTGTATATGTGTGTGTTTGTGCGTGTGTATGTGTTTGTGCGTGTGTATATGTGTGTGTTTGTGCGCGTGTGTGTGTGTTTGTATGTGTTTGTGCGTGTGTGTATGTGCGTGTGTGTGTGTGTGTGTGTGTGCATGTGTTTGTGTGTGTGTGTGTATGTTTTGTGTGGGTGTTTGTGTGCGTGTGTGTATGTGCGTGTATGTTTTGTGTGTGTGTGTGTGTGTGTGCGTGTGTATGTTTTGTGTGTGTGTGTGTGTGTTTGTGCGTGTGTATGTCTGTTTGTGCGTGTGTATATGTGTGTGTTTGTGCGCGTATGTGTTTGTGCGTGTGTATGTTTGTGTGTGTGTGTGTTTGTATGTGTTTGTGTGTATGTGTTTGTGTGTATGTTTTTGTGTGTGTGTGTGTGTGTTTAAATCTGAATCGGTCTCGTCCCTTCAAAAGATCGTGTCTATTTACGGCTTTTACCATAAAGTACGTGCCACTCCCAGGCCCCCAGGTGTCCAGCCTCGCGGGGCCACGACCACCTCACGCACGTGCTCAATGCACTTGTCGCGCAGGTGTCGATTTTGTGCTCACGGAGTGCGCGGTACTTGGTTGCTCCTCCCGCCGTCTTTCTCTGCCGACACCCACGGGGCGGACACATCGGGGTTATCCATGAGATCGAGCGATGCCCGCTAACCCAGGTCGGAAACGATGTCCGGCCGAATCTGCCTGTACACACCTTGTATCGTTTGTGTCGATAGTTAGTCAGGTATTCGGTGGTGGCCTGGCGTCGGCTACCTGGGAATCGATTGGAGTCGAATGAACACCTGCTCAAATAACATTACCATTGGCTCCGGGTACTGCAGGTAGCTGTACCTCGGTGCGGAGCTGCGAAAGCGGAGCATATGGCGAGGTGTGCGCGGTTTAGTGGGTGCTTCCCAACCCGCACCCCCTCTATCTTTCCCCCTCAGCCCCCACCTCCCCCTC
The DNA here is from genome assembly GCF_964187855.1 of Myxine glutinosa. Lineage (NCBI taxonomy): Eukaryota > Metazoa > Chordata > Myxini > Myxiniformes > Myxinidae > Myxine > Myxine glutinosa. Next base: position 84,969,526 of record NC_136273.1, read on the forward strand.
TCCTCGTCCTCATCTTCCCTCTCCCCAAACTCTCCCTCTCGCTCCTTCGCCAGAACACCACTGGGACCGCGTCCATCGTTCTTCATATTGAACGTTTTGCATGATCCTGTGGAGGTAGTGCCAGGTGAGTCCATCTTGGACATCATTCCACCTTTTCTGAGTCTTTTGCACAATGTTGTTTACCTTCTGGTGCTGTTTGCAGGTGACGTGCTTTCAGCGAGTATTCCGGTCTAATGTTTACCTGGCGTATTGCAGGTTCTTCATTTGTTGTTCTACTTTCATACTCGTCCGTAATTGGAACACCACGTCGACCCGACTGAGATTTGGGCGCGAAAAAAAAAATACGTGGAAATGTCGGTGACGCGTTTATTTACTTTACTATCGTATTGCACGGTGCTGTGTGGTATTTCTCAGCGTTTTGCACACCTGTGTTGAATTGTGTAAGTTTTAAGAGTGTGTGTGATCAGCAGCCTTCGCATCGAGGTCGCATTGTTGATATTTTGGAGAAAAAACATGGAGGTTACCTGTCCATTTCCGTAATTTCGGTCTGATGCGCGAATTCTCATCCCTTTGTTGGAATCTCAAGGTGCTCAATCACGTACTCGTTCGTACATTGTACATTTATAACATTCATGGACGATGATTATATTATCAGCTCGATAGGCTTAGATTTACGGAAGAGTACCGGTGCACACACACACGTAAATATATATATATATATATATATATAATACACACACAGTCGTGGCCAAAAATATTGCCACCTTTGCAGTTTTTTTCAAATAAGTCACAATTTTATCGAAAAATAAGTTGAAATTGACGAAAGTATTTGGTCTCCACAATTCTTTATTTCACTGTAAATATGACAGAACCTTTGTTTTTTATTGAGAACTTAATATATCCTTTAAATCAGAAAATAAAAAGAAATGGCATTGATAAAATTATTGCCACCCTCGACTTAATATTTGGTAGCACGGCTTTTGGACAAAATAACTGCAGTAAAGCTCTTCATATAGCCATGAATGAGCTTCCTACACCTCTCCACTGGCACTTTGGTCCACTCTTCTTGTGCAAACTGCTCCAGGTATCCCAGATTTGAAGGGTGCCTTCTCCCAACTGATGTTTTCAAATTTCCCCACGGGTGTTCAATGGGATTTAGATCTGGACTCATTTGCTGGTCACTTCAGAACAGTCCAGCGTTTTGTCTTTTACCATTCCTGGGTGCTTTTTGAAGTGTGTTTGGGGTCATTGTCCTGCTGCGAGACCCAGCTTTCTGACACTGGGTTGAACATTGCGCTCCAAAATGCCTTGATAATCTTCTGATTTCATGATGCCATGCACACATTCAAGGTGCCCAGTGCCAGAGGCAGCTCAGCAACCCAAAAACATCACTGAACCCCCTCCATGTTTGTAGGGAAGGTGTTCTTTTCTTTAAAGGCTTCATTTTGCTTTCTGTAAACATAGAGATGATGTGCTTTACCAAAATGCTCTAATTTGGTCTCATCTGTCCAAAGGACATTCTCCCAGAAGGATTTTGGCTTGTTCAAGTGTCTTTTGGAAAACTCCAGTCGGGCTTTCTCAGCAGTGGGGTCCACCTGGGTCTCAGACCATAGAACCCCCTTTCATTGAGTTGGTGCGACTTGATGGTGCGACTGGTGCGGATGGTGCGACTTGAAACTGTCGAGCCTTGTGTCTGAAGGTTAGCTTGAATCTGTTTAGCAGTTGATTGAGGTGCTTTCTCCACCATTCGAACAATCCTTCGCTGCAATCTTCGATCAAGTGTTCTCTTGCGGCCACGTCCAGGGAGGTTGGCGACAGTGCAATGGGCCGTAAACTTCCTGATAACATTGCGTACGGTGGATACAGGAACATCAAGCTCTCTGTAGATGGACTTTTAGCCTTGAGATTGTCCATGCTTGGCTACAATCTTGGTCTGACCTCAGACAATTCTCTGGTTTTCTTTATTTTCTCCATGCTCATTGCGGTACAAACAGTGACACAAAACAGCAGAATGACTCCTTTTCTTTATTCAAACTGGTTGAATGAGTGATTTTTATATTGCAGGCACCTGCAACTCACCACAGGTGAGTTCAATTTCAAAGTAAAGGAGAATCACCTGCTTGAAATCTAATTATTTCTAACAACTTCTAAAAGGTGCCAATAATATTGTCCGGACCATTTTAGGATTTCTGTGTGGAATAAGTTAAGATTTAGTGTTTTTTTTCAGCTTTTTTTTTGTTCCACTGAAAACCAAAGAAATAAATTTGTGGATACCAAAAGATTTATTAATTTAAACAATTTCCTGGAAGAAATGGTGCATTATTTGAAAATTTTTTGCAAGGGTGCCAATATTGTTGGCCATGACTATATATATATATATATATATATATATATATATATATATATATATATATATATATATATATATATTGTTGTGGTTTTTAGAACCCTCCACTTTGTAAATATCTGTAATTTTCCCTTATAAATAATCCCCTCTAAATACTCCCATTATTGGTGTAAAGGTCAAAGGTCGCACCCTAGTTAGGCCATGAGCAACACGTAGCAAACCATAGGCTTCTTCTTTAGTTATTTCATTAGTATGTGTTTCAGTTATGGATCTGTTTCCAATACTTGAATCTGCGTTGTATTAATCAAATAACCTAGCCCCCTTCACAAATTCCCATTCCATTCATATTGCGGCGTAAACTGCCCTCCACAACATATTGCGCTACTCTGCCAGCCGCAGCAAGACGCCATTACGCACGCGGTCAGAGTGGGAGAAGAAGGGAGGAGCGGCCAGGAACATAGGGGTGGCCCCATCAACGCGTCACGAGGGGAGGTACCAATGAACCCTCGTGACCAATCCGGGCCGAGGCGTGTTCACCGGTAGGTGGAGCAAAGCGGACGCGGCTTGATACGTGAGGCTTGTGATAAAAGCGCGAGCGCAAAGCCCTTTCACGGAGATGCGGGGGAGATCGGTAGATGCGAGGAGAGAAGATCGGCAGATGATCGGCAAACTTGAGAGAACAGCGCAGAGGCGGCGAATGATAAGAACATTGCGTGGGGGATCGCTTGAGACGATCGTGTGATACGAACTGCCGTTGGTTTTGAGAGCGTTCGGCACACTATACGTACGCAGATTCCAGCCCCTCGCATATGTAAAGTCCGGTCGTGCGCCCACGAGACGCGAAGCTGCCTGCCGTTCTTTGCCCGCGGACCCGGAGCCTGGACGGATCCCATCGCCTGGAACCATCTGCCTGGACCTTCCTCCCCTACCAGCTACCATTCCATGTGAGTCTGTCTGTTTGTCCTGGGGTCGTGATAAGTTAAGACTGTTTAGATAAGCTTGCCCTATGTCCTTTTATTTCCTTCTTTTGTATATTCTTCCCTTATTTCGTTTCCTCTTGTAGTGTAGTAAATAAACCATATTTGTTCTTCCTTCACCCTTCTTATTCTTTGGTTCCTCTCATCCGATCGCTTGCGTCCTGTCCCCAATTGAATACCTGTGGCACGATTTGGCCAACCGCTTTTAATCGGGTGTAGTCCTTTTGTTAACGGCTCGGATCGTGGATTGCTAAACCGCTCGGCAATTACCATCACATCCGCGGTTCGAGCAGGGACTCATCTCCCTGCTTTGCGGAGAGATTGGTGAAGGTATTTTGGAAACCTTTGACCAATCATCCTGGCCAATCTCATCCCGCAAAGGAGCGGGATAGTTCCAGGACTGGAGACGGCCAGCTTAACAAGACAAGGGGATTAACCCCCCCCCCCCTCCCTTGCTAACGGGAGTGCCGTACTTCGAGATCCGTAACAATACACACACTACCGTAACAATATATATACACACACTACTGGTCAAAAGTTTTAGAACACCAATTTTTCCAGTTTTTATTGAAATTTACGCAGTTTAATTTCTCAATGTACTCTGAAATTAAGCATAGAACAAATAAACAATTGGAGATAAAAAGAAATCATAGAATCATTTTGTTTAACAAAATTTAATTCAAGTTTTTGACTCAGCAAAGTGGCCCCTTTTGCAGATATAACCGCCGAACACACTCGTGGCATTCTTTCTGCAATGGAAATCAAATATTGTTTGGGAAGTTCTTCCCAACACTGCTGCAGCAGTTCCCACAAATGTGTTGCACTTGTACGTTGCTTTGCTTTCAGCCTTCTGTCCAGTTCATCCCAAACCAGTTCGATGGGGTTTAAGGGTGGAGACTGTGCTGGCCATTCCATGATTTGAAGCCTACCTTTTTGTTCTTTTCCTCGAAGGTGGTTTTGACATAGCCTCGGGGTGTGTTTAGGGTCATTATCTTGCTGTAGGATGAACCCCTGACCAACTAGGCCAGGGTTTCCCAACCTTTTTTGTGTTAGGGCCCCCTTGGCTCCCAGCACCCCCACCGCCCCCCCCACCCTCCCTTTCGCGAGGGTCGAGCGGCGGAGCGCGTGTAAGCAGGCCGGGGGGGGTCTGGGAGCATGCCCCCCAGAAATTTTTTGATTTCTAGATGCTCTGTGGTGCATTCTGAGAGGTGTTTTTTTCCTTTAATTGGCTATTTTGTTTGTATGAGAATTGGTAAATTATTACACAGAAAATGAGGAATTCCAAGTAGCCAACATGAACATTTCGTTCCATAGTTTTTTTTCTGTTCCTTACTGGCTCCCAACTACATAGTTTTTGGAATAAGCAAACAAAGCAACGTCGCTTGAATGATGCATGTTTGATATGAGATTTTAATATTATCAGTAGCAACACTATGGACAGCATAAAATAGAACTGTCACACAAGAAAACAGTATGAAAAGTTTCCAAGTCAAGAATATGTGAAAACTAAAAACCTCTGTTGTGTCTGTATTTAATGTTATCTTATAATCTCATTATATCTCATGTTATAATCAATCGTGTTGATTATATATTGTTATAATCTGTGTTATAATCGTGTTAACAATCGTGTTAACAATCGTGTTAACATCGTGTTATAATCTCACAAAAAGAAACTCAATTCGACAACAACTCAGGTAATAAAAACTAGGGACGTGGTGCATGTGCCGTAAAAGTGAATTAAAAACTCAGTGGGGTGGCTGAAATTGCATTTTAGCTACCAATTGGGGTATCCGTGGTTGAGTCACAGTCAGGGCACAGCGGAGGTCATCTTCCACGTGGAGCCGATTACGCTGTTTCGATTTGATATTCAACAGCGTGGAAAACCCCGCTTCGCAGAGATAGGTAGACGAGAATGGCAGAAGCACCCGGATAGCTATCTGGCTGATATTAGGGTAGCGACCCATTCCCACCAAAAACTACGTCAAGCTCTTCTCTTCGAATGTGTCTGGCAAATGAATCGTTTCGGAGATCTAGGAATTCATCTTGCATTGCCTCTGGCATGCTCTCCATGCAAAGGTTGACGGAAAAAGGATTCCTCACAATTTTTGCCTCATTGTCGTCTAAATCAAAAAAATACTTATGAAATTCTAGCTCCAGTGACTGCAGATGCTCAAGAATGTCATTTTTCAGTACGGGATCAAGCTCTTTTCCCATGCTGTCTTTCAATTCAGACATTCTTTCGGACATAGCAATGTTTCCTCTGTTCACTTTCCTGCGCCAGTTTTGGAGCTTGGCAACAAATCATGGGAGATGATCATGGAAAAGAATAATATTAGTCGCTCTTCCTTGGAGCTTGAGGTTCAGCTGGTTCTGCTGCTCGAAAATGTCAGCAAGATAAGCAAGTCGTTTGTTCCACAATTCTTCGTCGTAAAGCTGCAGGAGGTCATGTTTCCCTTGAAGATTCAAGAAATGTTTGACTTCCGCACAAAGTTCAAAGACGCAGTTCAGAACATTCCATTTCGAAAGCCAGCGTACAGCAGTATAGTACAGCAACGTTTCATGTTCCGCGTTCATGTCTTTGCACAGCTCCTTGAACATTCGGGTGTTGAGAGCCCCTGCCTTGATGTAGTTAACAATCTTGATTACGACTTCAAGAACTTTCTTCAATGAGAGAGGGAGTCTTCCAAGCCAGGGCGTAGCGATGAATCATACAGTGGGTTCCTTTCGCTTGTGGTGCCAGCATCTTCACTTTTGCTTGGAATCTGGATTTGGAACCAAGCATGGCAGGAGCACCGCCAGTACAGACACCACATACATTCTCCCACTGAATTCCTCCCGCATCGAAGAACAACTTCATTTTTTCCATGACGTCGTTAGCTTTTGTCGTTGTTTCCAGGGCACTGCAGAATAAGAATTCTTCCTTGATATCTTCTCCCTTGACATAGCGAACGAATGCAAGTAGCTGGGGGCAGGAACTAACATCGGTCGATTCATGAAGTTGAAAAGAAAACAAGCTGAAAGGCGCTGCCTTAATCTCATTGATGATCTGTTGTTTCACATCTTCCAACATGTCACGGATACGACGCTGCACTGTGTTATTCGATAAAGACACCTGTTCAACTTTGCGAGCATCTGCCCTGCCGAGAACCCGTTCGACAATGAGGAGGGTACAAGGCTTGTACCATAAGTGTCTCCCCAATCGAGTGGGGTTTTTTTCTTCTTTGCAATTTCAAGAGAAACTTCATAAGAAGCCTAGACAGTTGCTACATTTTGTTGTTGAAAAGCTCCTCCCTCATCCAACTTCTGTCGCTTTAAATTTCTTTCATGCCGCTTGAAAAATTCGGGATCCTGCTTTGCATGTTTTGCGTGATTCTTCTCGAGGTGCAACTTCAACCTGGATGGCCTCATGGATTCAGTACTCAAAACCTTGTGACACAGCACACATTGTGGTTTCTCTTGGCCAGACACGGTAATGGACGTAAATCCAAGCTTTATGTATTCGTCAAGATACTTTCTTTTTTTTACTCCCAGAAGCCATAACGTCAAATCTGCAATAGGGAAAAAACAAAACGATATCAGTCAAATCAATATTAAAAAAATAAATAAATAAAAATTCAATTTTTAGTATGGTTCAAATTACTCCATGGCCCCCGAGAAATACACCATGGCCCCCAGGTTGGGAACCACGGAACTAGGCGTATACCAGAGGGTATTGCATGGCGCTGCAAAATGCTGTGGTAGCCCTTTTGGTTCAGGGTGCCAGTCACTCTGTGCAAGTCGCCGACTCTGGATCCAGCAAAAGAGCCCCAGACCATCACGCTTCCTCCTCCATGTTTGACAGTTGGTGTCACACACTGAGGAATCATCCTTTCGCCTACTCGACGGCGTACAAAAACCCTGCGTGTTGAACCAAAGATTTCAAATGTTGATTCATCGGTCCATAAGACCTTCTTCCAGTCTTCAGTAGTCCACTGGTGGTGCTTCATGGCCCAGGCAAGCCTCTTTTTCTTATTTCGCCATCTTAGCAATGGCTTTCTTACTGCCACTCGACCTGTCAAACCTGCAGCTCGAAGTCTTCTCTTCACAGTTGAAACTGAGACTTGCTTACTTCTACCAGTGTTAAGCTGTGCTTGAAGCTGTTGTCCTGTGAGCCGCCAATCACGCAAGCTGTTGACTCTCAGAAACTTGTCTTCTGATTCTGTTGTGGCTTTGGGTCTGCCATACCTCTTACTGTCAGAGTTTCCTCCAGTTTCCAAGTGTCTTTTAATGGTGTAGGAAACTGTACTCACCGACACCTTGGCTTTCTTTGCAATTTCTCTAAAGGAAAGACCTACACTTTTAAGGGTTATAATGGTCTGTCTGTCTTCCTGCTTACCTTTGTACCATTTCAGGTTGATCACTGGACTTGAATTGCTTAAATTTCAATAAAAACTGGAAAAATTGAGGTGTTCTAAAACTTTTGACCAGTTGTGTGTGTGTGTGTGTGTGTGTGTGTGTGTGTGTGTGTGTGGTGTGTGTGTGTGTGTGTGTGTGTGTGTGTGTGTGTGTGTGTGTGTGTGTGTGTGTGTGTGTGTGTGTGTGTGTGTGTGTGCACAAATAAAAATAGTAATAAAAAAAAAAAATATATATATATATACACACAAAAAATATATATGTACGTACATACATACATAAACACACACACACACACACATATATAAAGACATCTGTATCAATGCAAAATGGTTGTCCTTGTCATGTAAGAGTGTGCGAATCTACATGGGGAGAGACCGTCGCGATGGTTCACTGAATAGCTGTGTATTTGTCAATCCCGCGTCTCTGCAGCCATTAGCGGGAAGACAAGCCAAGGAAGAGTGTGCACCGAGATGCGCTTATGCTTCTTGACCTCCATCGATCTGTTGATGCAGCACAAACAGGTGGGAGATCATTCGACATGCCAGAGCGACCGTGAGACTTCATTTTTCCCAAAAAAAACAATTGTTTTTTGGTGGAAATATCAATATTAAAAAAGACACAACCATCTAGTACATAGCTGGCTTCCCAGCAGGTTTGGGTCGGGTCCACAAGACCCTGAGGACTCGAGCCTTCCAGGTTGGTGCTGAGTTTTTTTGAATATCTATCCACGTACTGTCTTTCTGACAGGGAAACAATGTGCAGAAGGGGTTTAAATGTGCAGAGAAATCTCTGTGCGGGAGCATGAATCTCCCTGGCAAGTAACCTGCGCAGGGGAGAAATCTGCAGCTATGGGATGGAGTCGCAGGAGTATTACGCAGTTTGAGTTGTGCACGGTTTTGGCTCACGCGCCAATTGGTGCGACGTCCATATAATTCAACAAAGCAAACGTCCATTCGTGGCACCCAGTGCACGGACTATGCCTTGTGCTCGGTGTCGATTTCCCCCCACGAGAGCCAAAGGCCAGAAGCTAGCGTTCAACGGAGTGCATCGAATAACAACTCGTCCCGTTATTTAAACCCCAACAACTTGTCCCGTTATTTAAACCCCAACAACTCGTCCCGTTATTTAAACCTGAACAACTCGTCCCGTTATTTAAACCCTAACAACTCGTCCCGTTATTTAAACCCTAACAAATCGTCCTGTTATTTAAAACATAACAACTCGTCCCGTTATTTAAACCCTAACAACTCGTCCCATTGTTTAAACCCTAATAACTCGTCCCGTTATTTAAACCCTAACAAATCGTCCTGTTATTTAAAACATAACAACTCGTCCCGTTATTTAAACCCTAACAACTCGTCCCATTGTTTAAACCCTAATAACTCGTCCCGTTATTTAAACCCTAACAACTCGTCCCGTTATTTAAACCCGAACAACTCGTCCCGTTATTTAAACCCTAACAAGTCGTCCCGTTATTTAAACCCTAACAACTCATCCCGTTATTTAAACCCTGACAACTCATCCCGTTATTTAAACCCTAACAACTCGTCCCGTTATTTAAACCCGAACAACTCGTCCCGTTATTTAAACCCCAACAACTCGTCCCGTTATTTAAACCCCAACAACTCGTCCCGTTATTTAAACCCTAACAACTCGTCCCGTTATTTAAACCCTAACAACTCGTCCCGTTATTTAAACCCCGACAACTCGTCCCGTTATTTAAACCCTAACAACTCGTCCCGTTATTTAAACCCCGACAACTCGTCCCGTTATTTAAACCCCAACAACTCGTCCCGTTATTTAAACCCCAACAACTCGTCCCGTTATTTAAACCCTAACAACTCGTCCCGTTATTTAAACCCTGACAACTCGTCCCGTTATTTAAACCCCGACAACTCGTCCCGTTATTTAAACCCTAACAACTCGTCCCGTTATTTAAACCCCGACAACTCGTCCCGTTATTTAAACCCCGACAACTCGTCCCGTTATTTAAACCCCAACAACTTGTCCCATTATTTAAACCCCAACAACTCGTCCCGTTATTTAAACCCTAACAACTCGTCCCGTTATTTAAACCCTAACAACTCGTCCCGTTATTTAAACCTTAACAACTCGTCCCGTTATTTAAACCCTAACAACTCGTCCCGTTATTTAAACCCTAACAACTCGTCCCGTTATTTAAACACCTTCTCCCCAAGTGACCGGATGACGCCCCTGCATGCTCTGTAGCCTGTATGGGTCTCATTATATGATCAGCCACTTATACCTGCATTTACTTCATTAACGCGGATCATTGCTCGTGCTTGTGGATTCTCGGATTGTATTCCAGTGGATTTCTCAAGTAAAATCCAGTGTGATTAGTTGAGCTAATAATTTGAATCTGAAAGTATTTTCACCGCACGATTTTCTTGTTTTTTTCCCACCCCCATGATCCTCCAAATCGATGTTCTCCCTGGCTCTCCTGTTTTGTTTGTCAGATATTTATTCTCTTTTGTCACCTGTCATTCTGTTCTTTTCATTTTGGCCACAAGTGATTGTTTGTGCATGTCTTCTAGGTGCTGGGTCGGTGTGGTTGAGCCCATCGGAGGCCTTCGGCAAAGGAGACCCATGTGAGAGAGTAACAATAAAAACAGAAGAGCCCCATAAGGGGGGAAGGAATATGAACAGTCGGGGCTCGCCATCTCCGGCCACGCTTCCCACGGCCTTGGGCCCAGGTAGCCAGCCCCGCCGTAAGCCTGGCTCGTGGCGCGTACGACTCAACGTCGGCGGCGTCACTCACGAGGTCCTATGGCGTACACTGGAGCGTCTACCAAGAACGCGCCTCGGTCGTCTGCGGGGAGCAGACACGCATTCCCACGCCCTTGAACTCTGTGACGACTACGATCTTGAACAGAACGAGTATTTCTTCGACAGGCACCCAGGGGCCTTCGTCTCCATCTTGAATTTCTACCGCACTGGAAAGCTGCACCTGATGGAGGAGATGTGTGCCCTCTCCTTCAGCCAGGAGTTGGACTACTGGGGTGTGGACGAGATCTACCTGGAGTCGTGCTGCCAGGCGCGTTACCATCAAAAGAAAGAGCAGATGAACGAGGAGATGAGACGTGAGGTGGATAGCCAGAGAGAGCAGGAGGCCGAGGATTTCACGGGCATGTGCTGTGCGGATAAACGCAAGAAACTTTGGAACCTCCTGGAAAAGCCGTCGTCCTCTTTGGCAGCCAAGGTGAGGAATAAATAAATGATTGCTTGGTTTTCACGAGATGCGGCTCACATTTAATTAATCGATCAAGTTCACGTCTGTCAACATGTTCAAAGTTTATCCTGGAGGCCTAATATATAGGAGGCCATTGTGTGCATTATGCATAACTGGCTAAATTCAAATCTCTTGCCCTATAATATACAGGCTGGTAGGCTCTAGTAGTGCACCTGTGCTTTAGTAATGTTGTAACCAGCAGATTGAATCGAGAATTGAATCAAAGGTGTGCAATCATTCCATACGTCGAGAGATAACTATCACCTTGATTATCGTTGTTGTTGAATATACAATGAAAGAATATTGTCCAAGGATGCTCCATGGACACTTAGGGTGGTTGTGTAAAGAGTGGGATCTTTTGCTGAACAATGCACCTGCTTTTCTAGAAAAGATAATTAATTGCATGGCAAGTAGTTGAGAGCTTAGAGAATCCATATTGTTAATCATCCCTTGTAATCTTCCAAATTACCTTGTCCAGTGAAGTATAACGGTGTAAAACTAGAGCGACACACTGTAGAGAGCACACCTCCGCCAGGATGAACGGTTTACATTTTGTATCCACTGATAGGCCGGATCTGGATTCGGAGTTGAACCAATATCGAATCGGCTTGTTCTTGGCACCTAACCAACTCGTCCACCAAGTTTAGGCATAATCTGTCCATAATGTTTTGAAATATCATGCTGTGTAGCTTTTGGCTCCATCGCTCAAATTGTGAAGAATCACGTTAAAGAAAAACAAAAAAACATTCTTGGATTCAGATGCGGATCTTCACCAAAATCGAATCGATTCATCCTTGTCACACACCCAACATGCGCACCACGTTTCATGCGAATCTTTCCATGACTTTTTAAAATATCATGCTATGTATAGTTTTTAGCTCAATCACTCAGTGGTGAAGAACCGCCTGGTGTTCGGTTAGCTGTTAGGGTGCCGGCTTGGGATCCTGGGTTCTCGTGTTGGGTTAGCTGTTCGGGTGCCGGATTGGGATCCTGGGTTCTGGTGTTGGGTTAGCTGTTAGGGTGCAGGCTTGGGATCCTGGGTTCTGGTGTTGGGTTAGCTGTTAGGGTGCAGGCTTGGGATCCTGGGTTCTGGTGTTGGGTTAGCGGTTCGGGTGCCGGATTGGGATCCTGGGTTCTGGTGTTGAGTTAGCGGTTTGGGTGCCGGATTGGGATCCTGGGTTCTGGTGTTGGGTTAGCGGTTCGGGTGCCGGATTGGGATCCTGGGTTCTGGTGTTGGGTTAGCAGTTCGGGTGCCGGATTGGGATCCTAGGATCCTGGGTTCGAATCCCGGTCGATCGCTGATTTAAAAACCAGGGGGATTGACTCAGCCTGTCATCCTTCCGAGGTCTGCAAATTGAGTACCAGTTCACTGGTCGCAAGAGGCGTCCAACAGGGTTGGCGGCAGGAAGGCATCCGGCCATAAAACATTGCTTCAAAAAGGAGACCATGGTGCCCGAAAAAGGCCAACCCCTGCTCTGCAAGGAAAAATGGCCTCTAAAGGTGGTTCTTCTCAGTGGTGAAGAACCATTTCAGATATGAGAAAAAAATCTCGGATCCGGATCCAGATCTTCACCGAAATCGAATCGATTCGTCCTTGTCACACACCCAACCTGTCCATGTTTCGAATCCGAATCCGTCCATAACTTTTTTTTTTTTTAGATATCCAGCTCACAAACAAATAAACAGTGGTGAAAAACATAACCACGGACCACCTTCGGTGGTCGAGGTAACAAATCTACTGGACCATAAACGTATTTGGCTGCCTTAACTTCAGTGAAATGTGATACAAAGATTTATTTTCCGACAAATTCTTTCACCGCACATAATCGAACCAACTCCTCAGTGGAATTCAAGTTCGATTGAGCATTGGTTTTCACAGAGGTGACTTGGTTGGGGTGTTTAGTGAATGCCGTGTCGAGGCATTTTTGGGTTAAAGTGGTCTTTTGGGTTTTGGCTTTGTCCGCCAGTGAAGCATAGGTCGGTTCTTCACAAACTCAAAAGCTTACAGTAGATAGTTTTGGCCTGTTTTGCTTGGCCCCAGATGACTTTCCACTATAAATAGGCCTCGGCTTAAGCTTTGACTTGCATGTGATATATGGCATAGGGTTTTCTCATATGTAATGGGGAAATGTCGGATGGTACGGACAATCTTTATCGCCCGTATAATATATTCTGGATATTTCTCCGACAGTTAGACTGTCCTTGTACATGTATGGCATGTTTGTCTGCTTCACGTGTAACGTTGGTTTTCATGTCGATTCATAGAATATGCTTTTTGTTTGTTTTCCTGATGACATGCTTTGAATGCCAGTGTGTGCATCTGCATTTACCTGTTGGAATAAGATGATCTCAGTTTTGCTCGAAATATGAGTACCTCATTCTCTTATTGTCCCCCGTCGCACCGCGGAACGAAAGGGGGACTATGGTTTTCCCCTCTGTGCGTCCGTGCGTGCGTGCATAAGCGAAGGACCGAATTCTAATTTGGTATGTGGGTGCAACCCACGTCAAAATCCAAGATGGCCACCGCCATGTATGTCTGACGCCATGTATGTCTGAAACTTGTGAGCGGAATATCTTGAAAAATAAACGAAGTACCAACTGATAGTCTGGTGTGTGGGTATATCTCGGCATAAGGAAGAACGCTGTTGAAAATTGGGTCGCCACGTCAAAATCCAAGATGGCCGCCACCATATATATGTCTGAACCTTGTGAGCGAAATATCTTGAAAAACAAGCATTCTGAGTATTTCACTGCAATACATGTCCCCTACCAAAGTTCAAAGTGCCATAACTTTGTCAAAAATGATCGAATATGCAAATTTATGCACGGTTGATGCTGGTTTTCAAACTTGATCTGAGGTATGCTGAGACACGTGTGTGTCACGCCTCGCCTCGTTGATAAGCCTGCAAGGTCGCTCCGTGGAGCATCCTGCACGTATTGCACTGTGTGAATTATATAATTACCAACTCACGGTCTGAGGTACTAGCGATTCAAGAGATATCCATTTTTTTATGGCACATTGGAGAAGCCAATGCGAGGTTTCTTCTTCCTCAGCTTGTCACAACTCTGTCAAATGCGATCGAGTTTTAAAAAGTCAGAATTTGAGCAAATCTGTTTTATTCCTTTGTTAATATACCTCAGCTATTGACAAATCTTAAATTAGAATTTTATTTGAGGTTAAAATGACGTGACGTTGGTCGTGTCCAACGATGCTTTCAGTCTGTACATGTGATAAATAATTAAATCTGCACTCTTGACGCCTCTTCTTCTTCACGCAATAACAACTTCTAGCTTCCAGACCGTACATCCAATCATCTTGAAATTTTGCACAATTGTTACTCTTCATGACTTCAACTATAGTATGAAGTTTCACGTCGATCAATAAAGTGATTCAAGAGATATCCATTTTTAAAATATTTTCGTTTAATTAACGATATCTGCCAAACCACGTGAGCTATCGCAAATTCCAAAATGGCATTTTAGTAGACTGACATGCGGAACAGATCTGTGAAGTTTCCCCTCGATTGGATCAGAAATGAGGGAGGGGCTCGGTTTTAAAGGTTCATGCTTAAAAACGTCATAACTCTGAAACCATGTGACGCATGACGTCATGCTCGCTGACTTCTTTGTTCGTCATGCGTATGCGATTCTGCCTGCAAAGTTTGGCCTCAATCTGTTCAGCCGTTGCAGAGAAAAAGGGGTTTTCGTGTTTTCACGGAAAACAATATGGCGCCCGAACCACGTGACCTGTGACGTCATAATTACCATTAAAATATTCTACAGACCGAGTCCATCATCTATCTATAATTCCATTAATCTCTGTGTGTATGTGTGTATGTGTGTATGTGTGTATGTGTGTTTGTATGTTTGTCTGTGACCGCTGTTTCTCGACAACCACGGGTCCGATATACTTTAAACTTGCCAGGTATATTGCTGGGGACCCGAGGATGTGCCTTTTCAAGGTTTGAAATTAATCGGACAAGTACTTACCGAGCTATGGCGATTTAGCCGTTCGCCGTTCGCCGTTCGCTTTGGCGTTGCGAATGGACCAAACCATTGCATGTAAATAGAGGGGGGGGGGGTTCTGTGGTCGTTGCGAATGGACCAAACCATTCATGTAAATAGAGGGGGGGGGGGTTCTGTGGTCGTTACTGCCACGTGGTTTCAAAGTTTTTTTTTTGTTGTTGTTGTTTGCACGCATGTTTTTTTGCACCCACGTACGGGCACGCCCTAGGATGTTTACACACACACACCCCTACACAAATTTTTTTTTTTTTTTTTTTTTTGGCAAGGAACGGGCACCCACGTACGGGCACGTCCTAGCTTATATATAGTACGGGCATGCCCTAGTCTATCTATAATTCCAGTAATCTGTGTGTGTCTCTGTCTGTCTGTCTGTATGTCTGTATGTATGTATGTATGCGACCGCTGTTTCTCGACAACTACCGGTCCGATATACTTGAAACTTGCCAGGTATATTGCTGGGGACCCGAGGATGTGCCTTTTCAAGGTTTGAAATTAATCGGACAAGTGGTTCCCAAGGTATGGTCACCGTACTCGCAAGCCGTTCGCTTTGGCTTTGCGAATGGACCAAACCATTTCATGTAAATAGAGGGGGGGGTTCTGTGGTCGTTGCGAATGGACCAAACCATTTCATGTAAATAGAGGGGGGGGTTCTGTGGTCGTTACTGCCACGTGGTTTCAAAGTTTTTTTTTGTTGTTGTTTGCACGCATGTTTTTTTGCACGCACGTACGGGCAAGCACGTACGGGCGTGCCCGTACGTGCGGGCACGCCCTAGTATGGTGAAAATTTGATCTCAATCGGTCCTATTATTGCAGAGAAAATCTTTTTTAAAGGAAATTAAAACTTAAAATGGCACTGAGTTAAGGATCATCAGAATTATCAGAATTCCCAAAGTTCAAAGTGCCATAACTTTGTCAAAAATGATCGAAACGTCGTGAAGTTCGAACTTGATCTGTAACTTATCATGAGGAAACGATGTGCCAAGTTTGAAATCATTAGCATTAAGCGTTTAGAAAAAAAGTCCGGAAAACTGTTCTTTGCGTGACGGACTGACGGACTGACGGACTGACGGACTGACGGACTGACGGACTGAGGGACGGAGGGACGGAGGGACGGACTGACGGATGGATTGACGGACTGACGGACTGACTGACGGACTGACTGACTGACGGACTGACACTGACGGACTGACTGACTGACTGACTGACGGACTGACGGACTGACGGACGGAGGGACGGGAGTGCAAACCTATAGTCCCCTCCGGTGTACACCGGTAGGGGACTAATAAGCGAAGTATCAACTTATAATTTGGTGTGTGGGTGTATCTAGGCATAAGGAAGAACGCTATTGAAAATTGGTTCGCCACGTCATAATCCAAGATGGCCGCCTTGCGTCTTCCACTTTGTCAACTCACATCACTTCACCGACGGGGGACCTAGGCGTAACGCTTGTTTGGCTTGAACGTCACCATTTATTTCACAATCTGAAACTCTATCAACTATTGCCGCTGCTAAATCTGATTCCTGCAACAACTGCCATTAAATCACAGTAACATGGGCTGTTGAGCATTTCTATAAACGACTCTTGAAAGTCCAAGGCATCAAATTATAATAATGCATCTATCTACTATATAAAACAGTGTTGGTTTGTGTGTTTGTCCAGATGTCTGTCCACCTTAATAAGGTAGGTTTTAAAGGCCAATCTTCCAACACGAATGTGTGTTCACGAAAGTCTATTTTTAAGGATAAAACAAACTCGGAAAAACATTTTTCATAAGAGTAAGTGTCTCTTCTTTGGGAATTGTAGACGGTGGCTTGCAAAACGAGCCTCAAGGGCGGTGTACAGAAATATTTTTTTTAGTAAATAACAATAAATACAAGGTGCAGGGAGGTGAAATTCACTGCACATGATGTGCAGCATGCGCAAAATAAAATGAGTGTTCATTTAAGTCCTTAGGATGTCTAATAAATAAAGATGTAAACGCACCTGACACTAGGTCGAGGCTTCAGACTTTGGCACGCTCACAAGGCAGCACTGTTGAATAAACTCTTCCAACGCGTCATTTTTGACGTGCCTTTTACCAGCATGTATTTTTAATTTTGTACACATTTGTTCTTATCACATACAGTGCCTATAGAAAGTCTACACCCCCTTTCAAAAATTTATCCTTTTGTTGCCTTATCGCCTGGAATGAAATTGCATCAAATCAGACTTTCCCACCTTTATTTTCACATCTTAAGCACAACTTCCAAGTGAAAAACAAATTCGCCAAATTTCAGAAAATTTATTACAAATACAAAACTAGTATATTTTGTTGGATAGGTGTCGACCCCCCCCCCCCCCCCCCCCGAATTATTACTTTGTGGAAGCACCTTTTACAGCAATTACAGCCACGAGGCTGTTGGGAGAGGTCTCTGCCAACTTTGCACACTTTGATTGGGCAATACTTGCCCATTCTTCTGTACAAAACTGTTCAAGCTCAGTCAAGTTGCGTGGGGAGCGATGATGGACAGCAATCCTCAAGTCATGCCACATATTTTCGATTGGATTTAGGTCGGGGCTCAGACTGGGCCACTCAATGAAATTTAGCTTTATGTTCCTCAGCCACTCCATTGTTGCTTTGGCTTTGTGCTGCGGGTCGTTGTCATGCTGAAAGGTGAACTTCCGTCCCAATTTCAGCTTTCTTGCAGAGGGCAGCAGGTTTTCCTCTGGGATTTTTCTTTATTTTGCTCCATCCATTTTCCCTTCTATCCTGACAAGTGCCCCAGTCCCTGCTGATGAGAGACATCCCCATAACATGATGCTGCCACCACCATGCTTCACAGTAGGGATTGTGTTCTTTGGGTGATGTGCTGTGTTGGGTTTGTGCCTAGTCTACTTGCCAAGCCTATAGAGCCCTCTTGTGAACCCGGAAATGTTGAGTACCCCAACGTTTTAAGTTAGAAATGTACAGTATGGGTCCCCAGCACTTAGAAACTGCCGGATGCTAACTTACATATGTTGGGCAATTAGCAAAATTAGCATTAATAGCATTAACCCTATCAAACATAGGCCTGGGACACTGAAATTTCTGTTTCGCTCTATTGCTCCGTTTGAATGCTTCGTGTGAGCAAACTATTTGAAGGATCTGTATGAAATTTGGACATAATACACTTAGACAGATATGCTTTCCGTGAGTGTTCTTATAAAAATTTCCTGCGATCAAAATTTCATGTGAAAAAAGGGATGTAAAAGCCGTGGATTTTTTTTCACCTAACATTTTTTTTGCGCGGTTAGTGCCCCTACTCTCATGTTGAGCTACAGTTTCAATGTTAGTGTTTATTTGAACAGATCGTAACCTGGCACGTTCAACGCACTAAGCCCCATCTCGCTAGCTGCTATAGTTTTTGAGATATTGAGTATTTAGATTAATTTTTAGTCCGGCTATGGGTGGATTGTTTCATCACCCCTACCCGAATAGCTCACAGGTTCTGGCGAGCAGAAAGAGAGGGTGATTGGATGCTGCAACAACACTGCCTTGAAGAGATGCTGCCCTATTTCTTTGCTGCCGGTCATCACCACTACGCAAGATGGATCACATGGCATCTGTGCGACATGCAGTACCTTCCTGCTACTGCCAAGGATGACCTTTATGCTGGAAGCCATGTGTGCCGCCACTCTGATGGTGCAGCTGCAGTGAGTGGAGACATGTTTGGGGAGCAGACATGCATCAAGCAAGGGAAGGGAGTAGGAGGCATGAAGGGCATCTCCACCAACCCTGAGCAGGTCGCCGTGTGGATCCAATCTTTCGGCATCTGCTCCTATCTCTCCAAGTCATTGGATGAGATTTACGACGATGCTGAAGCACCGGATAAGACAATGAAGCCCAACAGACACAAAGAAGAGGGTAAATGACGGCGGGAATTGGACGCGGAGGACCGGGCTAAAATCCTGAGAGTGCTACAGGAAAACTCCCATCCACTCACCATAGAGACCCTCCACCATATCATAAATGGCCAGGTGGCAGATGAAAAGGTGAATGTGCAAGATGCATTGAAGATCGGACAGGACATGAGCACGCTGTTCTCTTCATCACTTCCTGAGAGATTTCATGCGCCCATCTCAAATAAGGTGGTGACAATGACATTCACCAAAAAAAGAGTGAAGGTCAATGCGAAGATCATATGTGACCTTGAGGCATTGTTTGCTCGGCTGCTGGTGGTGGGGAGCAAGAGAAGAATGGAGCTCTCTGCCCTCTTTGACTACGAGCTCGGCCCGGTCCCTGCATCCATCATCGATGAGTATGGATGCCTCAGGAAGGGTAACAAGTCTGTGATCGTCCAGCGTCTTGGAATCCTTGTCCCCAATCCCCACCCACCACATGTTGTACTCGTTGATGCATCGCAGCTCAGCTACCACGTGGTGTGGCCATCATCAGGCACTGTGGCTGACCTCGCAGCCAGCATGGGGCGCCGGCTTAATCGCTACATCACCGAAACATTTGTCATCTTTGATCGGTATGAGCAAGTCTCTGCCAAAGACCACGAGAGGCAGAGAAGAGCTGGGGAGAGCTCAACAGAGTACCGACTCTCACTGACAACCCCTCTACCTAGCCGCGACAAAGTGATGAAGAACAAGACAAACAAACGGAGACTGGGTGAGCTCCTGTGCACACACAGCATAGGAGATCACATCAAGATGGTCAGCAAAGCAGACAGTATTGTCACTCATGACGAGGCTGACGTCTCCCTCATCTCATACATGTTGGATGCAGCCAGTCGCGGAGCTGAAACTGTCCGCATTCTCAGCGACGACACTGATGTTTTTGTACTCATGGTCTATTGGTGCTGGAATGTGGGTATCACATGTAACCTGCAGATGGAGAGATGGGATGGGACTATTCTCAACATCAATTCGACAGTAGAGAATCTCGGTGAGCAGTGTCGCTCCATCCTGGCTGTGCATGCTCTCTCCGGATGTGACACCACCTCCTATCCCGCGGGGAAAGGGAAGGTGTCCGCACTCAAGGCCATGAGAGTAGTACCTGGTGACCTGCTTCACTTCATCGGAGAGGAGGGAGCTACTGATTTACAGATTACAGAGGCAGTGAGTGGTTTCTTCCTGGCTCTGTACAACGAGAGGGAGTCGGCATCTCTGAACGTCGCCAGATATGACATCTACCGAAAGTGCAAAACCCCCCCAGCACTGAAGACACTGCCTCCTACAGAGCGCAACGCTCTCCTCCATGGACGGCGTGCCCATCTACAGGTGCTGCTTTGGAAAGCAGCAGACTGCCCTGACCCACCAGCTGTGGACATAACAGAGTTTGGATGGAATAAGAAGGAAGGTGAGAAGGGAGAGGAAGTCATCATGCCCATCCTGGATGCAAGCCACGTTGCTCCTCCTGCCGTGTTGGAAATGATCAGCTGTAGCTGCAAAGCTGGGTTAAAGCCCTGTTTAACAGCAAAGTGCAGCTGCGTAGCTGTAGGCCTGGCCTGTACCAGCTACTGCTTCTGCAAAAGCTCTGATAGTACATGTTGCAACACACTCGCAGCAAGAAGAGCAATATGACAAGAATGTAGAGTCAGGAGAAGAAGATGAAGACGATGAGGATGGGTTTTATGATGAGGATATGCTTTATAACAGTGCAGAGTAGTAGAAGTGCAAGACGCTCTTTCTTGATGGAAGTTTTATGTTGTGTAACTAGTGCACATATTTTTCAGCTCTGATAATTTTGGGTATACTTGTGTTTTAATTTTGAGGATATTATTTACCCATAGTCATATTATTCTAGTTTGGTATGGTACTTGCCTTTGTTACCTCTAATACCTGTGAATAAAAGTGGAGCAATAGAGCGAAACAGAAATTTCAGTGTCCCAGGCCTATGTTTGATAGGGTTAATGCTATTAATGCTAATTTTGCTAATTGCCCAACATATGCAAGTTAGCATCCGGCAGTTTCTAAGTGCTGGGGACCCATACTGTACATTTCTAACTTAAAACTTTGGGGTACTCAACATTTCCGGGTTCACATTGCTGGCAAGTAGACTATAAAGTAACATTTTGCAGTTCTGTCTTGCCAAAAAGTTCCATCTTGGTTTCGTCAGACCACAAAACCTTTTGCCACATGGCTTCAAAATATCCGGAGTGTTTTTTGCATTCCTCAAATGGGACTCAAGGTTTGGCTTTTTTTGAAAAATGACTTCCTTTTTTGCCACCGTATCGTATAGGCCAGACTTGCGGAGTGCTCGGGATATTGTTGTCACTGTACACAGTGACCAGTCTTTGCCATAAAAGCCTGCAGGTCTGTCAAAGTTGCCATTGGCCTCTTGGTGGCCCCTCTGATCAGTCTCCTCCTTGCTTGGTCATCCAGTTTGGAGGGACGGCCTGATCTAGGCAGGATCTTGGTGGTACCATATGCCTTCCACTTCATACTCTCCTCTTCAACTAAAGTATCAAACAAACCCGGCCGTTGTCAGACTATCGGTCTTGTTTTTATGGTACTTCCTTGCTTGATGCTCGGCATTTAAAAGGATAGGGCACAGACAGACATCGTTGGGAAGGCAATGGCAAACCTCCCAGTATAACCTTTGCCTATAACCTCCTTTGGCAACACGGACGCTTTTTAAGGAGTCTGGTCGATCAAAATAAAATTGCTGACCCCATCCCTCGCTGATTCTGGCTTCAGCTCAAAGACGATGAGCCCTGGCTTTTGGTCCCTGTTTTTGCGCGACCCCCCCCCCCCCCCCCCCCCCCTACATGGGAAAAATGGGAACGCAGGAGCCTCTTAAATTCTGATGAATGGGGCATGGTTCATGGCGCTTCCCCCAGACTTGAAAACGCAGCCAGCATGAGGCAGCAAATCAATTAGGAAGCCGCTGAAAATTTAATACAATTAATTAATTAATTTTTTAATTTAATTTAATTTATTTTTAATTATTTTTAATATTTAATTATTAAATATTTAATATTTTAATTAAATTTAAATTTAAATTTTATTTTTTCTTTATTTATTATTTAATTTATTAAATTATTTAATTTATTATTTAATTAAATTTTTAATTTAATTAAATTAAATTATTTAATTAATTTATTAAATTTAATTATTTAAATTTAAATTAATATTTAATAAATAAAATATTTTAATTATTAAATATTTTTAATACAAATTTTTTTCTTTTAATTAAATTTAAAAAAATTAAAATTTTAATACAATTTAAAAAATTAATACATTTGCTCCATCCAATCGAAAATTTGTGAGATGTTAATTAATTTTTCAGCGGCTTCCTAATTGATTTGCTGCCTCATGCAGGGTGCGTTTTCAAGTCTGGGGGAAGCACCCTGAACCATGCCCCATTCATCAGAATTTAAGAGGCTCCTGCGTTCCCATTTTTCCCACGCTGAGACTTGGCCGTGCCTCATAAGTGCCACTCAAATGGAAATAGGATTATGGGAAGAGTGCTTCTCCAAGCCTGAAACCGTGAGTGTCCAGGTGACGTGCCAACGACAACAGACATTTGGAGTAAACGATGATGTATGCCGTCAGCTTGAGGTTAAACAATGCCTCGTCTTATTTATGTATTAACATAATAAAATTGTGGCTTTCAAAAAGAGTAGGCCGTTGTCTGTCCGAGAAGCCACTCAACATGTTCCTTCTCGTGAGACTGTTTGGGCAGCACTTGATCTCCTGTTGAAGGGAACGGCTTTGCTGATTGGATCGGAACGCTCATCTTGTTAGATAACCTTAAAGATGAGATCTGAAGAATCCCTTCCGCTTGCACGAGACGTTGACACAAGGTTTCGATACCATCTATGTTGGTGTCATCCTCGCATCTCCACTTCCATCCGATTAGTTTATGGTGCGACGGGTTCATTGATCCATTGTGATTACCTGATTTGATGGCCACCTGGATCATTAGATGGGCTCCGTTTATCACTTTAGTCTTGACCTTTTAGGCCCAGAACCTTTCCAAACAAGTGTATTGGCAAACTCATTTGGCCAAACATATTCCAATGCCTGTTGGTCAGACGTTTGCATACACGGTATGTCCGTCTGTCCGTGATAGGTTTTCGTTACCGCATAACTTAAGAACGGCTGAAGGGATCTTAGTCAAACTTGGTACAGGTATGTATAATGAAGTAAAGATTAACTGCTTCGATTCTGGGGTCAGGAGGTCAAATGTCAGAGGTCATGTTAAGTAAACATTATGTTTCCGTGCCAACTCGTGAACCAGTGATGGGATTTTGAACAAACTTTGTATAAGTAAATATGATGCAAAGATGAACTGATTAGATAATGGGGTCACGAGGTCAAAGGTTAGAGGTCCCATTAAGTTGAAATTCTGTTGATCTTCTAACTTGTGAACCAGTGATGGGATTTTGAACAAAGTTGGTATAAGTATATATGATGCAAAGATGAACTGATTATATTTTGGCATCAAAGGTGAGGAGTGCGGTGATTTTGTGATTTTTGGTGAGGTCAGAGGTCATGTCAAGTAAAAATGTGATACTTGAGAACAGCTTGAACCACCTTTAGAGGCCATTTTTCCCCGCAGAGCAGGGGTTGGCCTTTTTCGGGCACCTTGGTCCCCGTTTTGAAGCAATGTTTTATGGCCGGATGCCCTTCCTGCCACCAACCCGGTTGGTCACCTCTTGCGACACACAGGGAATTACCAGTGAACTGGTACTCAATTATGCCGACCTCGGAAGGATGACAGGCTGAGTCAACCCCCCTGGTGTTAATTTAGCGATCGACCGGGATTCGAACCCAGGATCCTCGGATCCCAAGCCGGCACCCTAACCGCTAAGCCAACACCAGGCCTACTTGAGAACAGCTTAATGGATTTAAATCAAACTTTGTACAATACCTGGTGTTTGGCTAGCGGCTAGGGTGCCAGCTTAGGATCCCAGGATCCTGGGTTCGAATCCCGGTCGATCGCTGAATTAACGCCAAGGGGGTTGACTCAGCCTGTTCATCCTTCCGAGGTCGGCAAATTGAGTATCAGTTCACTGGTAATTCCCTGTTTGTCGTAAAAGGCAACAAAAAGGGTTGGCGGCAGGAAGGGCATCCGGCCGTAAAACATTGCTTCAAAAAGGGGACCAACAACAACAACCACGGTGCCTGAAAAAGGCCAACCCTCGCTTTGCGGGGAAAAATGGCCTCCAAAGGTGGTTTTTTTGTACAATACAAGTATGTATATTGATGTAATAATGGGGGAGGAGGCATATCGTCGAAGAGTATCATTTTAGTTATATATATTGTTGCGGTTTTGAGTTTTGATAACAGTCAGTATAATAAAGGTTAAATTTCCCCCTCATAGTTGGTCACACAAGCAACATGTAGCCTCGCGATAGTGTAGTTATCTCTTAGTATTTGTGAGCTTAGCCCTTTTCCTATGTTAGTTCTGCGTTGAGTAGAGTAAGGAGAATAGGCCCTACTTCTACTGACTATCCCGCCTCCCTAGCCTCATGCCTCTTTGTGCTGACTTTGGTTCATTTTGGGCGAATTAACACGAGGCAGGCCTAGGAGGGTCGGGGCGGGGCCGAATGAGGGCGGCAGAGGAGCTGACGGTAAGCGCGAGCCGCCAATCAGGGCTCGGAGGGTGTTGCAGCAACGCTGCGTCACAGGGCGTGGTTGGAAGGTTCGAGAGGGTTCGAGAAGGTTCGGGGCATATCTATATAAGCGTTGCGCAAAGCCCCCCAGAGGACTCGTTGACTCGCAGTTGAGTGAGAGCGTCAGAGGACTGAGCAGCAGGAGAACTGAGCACCAACGGTTGAGAGTTGAGTTCCAGCAGCGCGGTGAGCCAAAGAGGACTTTGAGAGCTACGGGACTGGAGAAAGACGCGCATTGAACCAGGATACATGCTAATATAAAGTGATGCGCCATTGAGCTTGAAGCCGAGCCGCGTACAGTGCATCGAGTTACGCGAGTGATAACGGATGTGTAACCGCCAGCCGCACTGAGACACGTATTTTCCTTCTTACCTCATCGGCTGCCTTTTGTTCGGGAGACGTGCTACGAGGACCCTTCCACCGCCTGCTTGCCATCTTCGCGGGACATGCTTGGACCATGGAGAGCCGGACTGGGCCGTTCCTGGACGACCACGTCGACGCATTTGGCCGGAACATCAACCTGCCTGCAATCCCCTGTGTGAGTGTGACGGGCCCGAGTCGGGGCAGTAAGATAAGACTGACTAAGTGCTGCTCTGTGTCTCTGCGTCCACCGATCATTGTATATACGTGTGGGAGTAATAATTAAACCTTTGTTCTTCCCTTTCCATTCGATCGTCCTCGTGATTTCCTCATTGACTAAGCGTGGTACGAATAAAACCGCTCGAATCGGGTTCCACTACTAAGACTGCACGGACCACGTGGTACTCGATCCGCTCGGTGTTCCCAAATCACACGTGGCTCGTGCGAGGCCTGCTTCCCCGCTTCCGTGGCGGCGCAGGGATTTAGGTACGAGTGAGACTTTGTCCCGAAACCCTACCTTGCATTTGTTTTTGTCCTAAAGTCTCTCGGTTGTCCTAAAGAGGCGTTTCAAGTCTCTCGGTTCCGCCAAGCCCAGAAAGAACAAGGGGATTAATCCACCCTTGGTAAGGGGAAGCAGGGTGGTGGAGAACCGTAACTATATATATATATATATATATATATATATATATATATATATATATATATATATATATATATATATATATATATATATATATATATATATATATATATTGTTACAGACACGACTTTGATGTTAGGGTGGGCCGAGCGGAATGGCCGCCGTGTCCGCACAAGTTACCCGATTATACTCGAACGTTGCCGAGTCGCGCTACGCTAGATCAATGAAGGAAAAGGACACAACGGCTGGGTTAAAATGACACGACACCAAGGGTTCAGTTCTCAAGACCTCCGGAGGAGGTTATATTAGGGCGGAAGGTCAGATTACAACGACAAGAGGGACAGCATAGGAAGACAGGCACTTAGACACACTCTTATAATAGCCCCGACAGACGACAGATAAACAGGACAAAAACTGACTCACACGGGGATTGATGGCAAGGAAAGCGGGCAGTCGATGGCTCAAGGTGCACCGTTCTCGGAGGGGGTGCACCGTTCTCGGAGGTACTGCAATACCGGGTCGATGCGTGGAGCTCGCTCAGCGCTTGGAGGTGGTGACTTGTCTTCTTCAGTCGGGGGCGCATCTCACGTCACGTCCGGTAAGTGGCCGCGTATATCCGGCGGGGAGTGACACGCCCTCGGCTCGTTAGCTCCGCCCCAGATGGAATCGGCCCGTTGCTTCTCATTGGGTGCGTGCGGGGGGGTTACCGGCTCCGCCCTTGACGAGGGGCTGACAAGGAGCCCCTTCGTGGTAACCCCGTCGGAGCGCATGGTCAATGGCGGCTAACCGAGCCGGTGTGAGGACGCACACTCCCCCGCGCCGTGCCGTTGTTGTAGTTGTTGTAGTTGTTGTTGTAGTTGTTGTTGTAGTTGTTGTTGTAGTTGTTGTTTGGGGAAGAAGATGGGAGGAGGTATGGGAAGGTCCTAAACTCACTAATGGTGCCATATAATCACATTCTGGTGCAACGAAGAGTCAGAATTAATGGAAACGAGTCCTTAACTGACATAGACTAAGAATAACTAGCAAGATGTCCTATAGTTGTCTACGTGAGATGCGGTGAACCTGGGCACGACATTTAATGGGGGAAAAAGGGGTAGGTCGGTTCTACAGAGTGTTATTTACAGGCAATGGGACTAGGGAATGGGGGATTGGGGATAGTTGGGGAGTATTGGGGAAATAGGGGAGTATTTACAAGCGGATATTGAGGCCAAATGCCATATCCGCAACAATATATTTATATATATATATATAATATATTCGTATAATTTTTTATTTAAGGTCATCTAGCATGACGTGACTATGTGGGCTGGCAGGATGGCCTAGAGGTATGCCCACTCGTTTCTAAGATGTCTACCCTGGGTTTGAATCCCGACCCAGCTATATACTGTCATCCTGGTGTTTGGCAGGCAAGGTGATTCATCATTGTGTGTGCGCCATTCCTCGGATGGACATTAAACTGGTCTTCCGAAATCAGTTGGTGGAAGTTAATTAAATACCCCACGGTGTCCTTTGCGAAGAATGGGCAAGCTGTCGCCTGCACCATGACCAAATTATAAATTTCTGCCCCAAGTACTGCTGGGAAGGCAATGGAAAACCATCCAATGGAACAAACCATCCAAGCATGAGTATACACATTTTGAGAGAATTAACAATGTAATGGATTCGCAATTGATTGAATACACAGATTGGAAGAGTCTCTTGAGTTTGTATTGAACTTTGACCTGATGCTTTAAGACAAACAACCATATCCTGAACATCACACTTGCATAGAACCAATTGTCTCACAATGATATATTTAAGCCGTTTAAGTGATCTTGGAACTGGAAAGCATCTTCTCACGATTTGTTCTCCATATTTCCAAGGATAATGGGCCGAATTCATCTCATGTAAATGATCCAACGGTGCTTGTTATATATCTGGGTCAGTGCTCTTGCCATGGGGCCCGCAAGGCTAACCCCCGCTCTAGCGGGGAAAATGGCCTTAAAACGATCATTCATTCATTCATTCAGTGCTCTTACCATGGAGACCTAATTGTAAAGAAGATGACAAAATGCAACTTTGCAAGAATTCTCAGCCAGAAATAAAGAGCGTTTTACACTTGCAACCAGTTTTAGATAAAAGTGGCAAAGGGATGAGAGCAAAGTCATTGTCCAAAGGATTGCTTGTCCCATCTCGGGACACAAATCTCCAGGTGCACCGATGATAAGGTTATTGAGCAGTTCAACTGAAAGCACTTGGAATATTTTATTGAACCTCTGACAGCTTCCATTTTCAGAACCGTACAAGTTGGAACAAATCCGGTAAATTTTCTCTTTTTTTTTTTAAATAATGATTTTCATTCTAAAATGGAGACAAAAAATTTGGGCTGGCAGGACGGCCTGCATGCACACCGGCCTTTGAGCCGCCTGGGTTTGAATCTCGACCGAGCTGGTGACACTTGGCATCGCTGGACGTTAAATATCCCACGGTGTCTTTTTCCAACAAGTAGGTGAGTTATCACCGGCACCCTATACAAATTACAAATTCCTGCAAAAATTGCCTCGAGTTAAACAAGGCCTGGCCAGCCAAATCATGAAAGACTTGGGCTGAAAACTTTCCCTGATCAACTACGCCATAATTGTGCCAGTAGTAGTAGTAGTAGTAGTAGTAGTAGTAGTAGTAGTAGTAGTAGTAGTAGTAGTAGTAGTAGTACTAGTAGTAGTAGTAGTCGTAGTCGTCGTCTATTTCAAGCTGAGAGATGACATTTAGACCAAACATAAAGGTTCCTTCTACATACAACATTGCAGCAAATATTTTAGGATCTAAACATGAAATAAACGTCTTTTTATGGATCATCACTTTTTACAATGTTTCAAAACATTTTTATGTCTATCGGGGATGCCTCGTCTTGGCGGTTGTACCCCATAACCCTAGTCAGGGGCCAAATATTCTCCACTCTTCCCTGCGGTCTGGATTCGGTGAGAGATCAGATCTGTCTTTCTCTCTGTGTCTTTCTCTCTGTCTCTGTCTCTGTCTCTGTCTCTGTCTGACCCTGGCTTCATGAAGGCAGGGGTACACCACCCGAGTCAGGCGCCAAATATTCTCCACTCTTCCCTGCGGTCTAGATTCGGTGAGAGATCAGATCAGATCTGTCTTTCTCTCTGTGTCTCTCTCTCTGTCTCTGTCTCTGTCTCTGTCTCTGTCTCTGTCTCTGTCTGACCCTGGCTTCATGAAGGCAGGGGTACACCATCTTAGATGTGGGGGAGCTCTGGTTCGCACCTGGGAGATCGATTAGCTCTCTCCATGCCATGGACCTGCTCAAGAGAACTGTCCAGGATTATACAACAACAACAACAACAACAAACGTGTTTGTTGTCATATGATGCTTAATTATTAGGAACAAGCACATTGTAATATGA
This sequence comes from Myxine glutinosa, assembly GCF_964187855.1. Taxonomy (NCBI): domain Eukaryota; kingdom Metazoa; phylum Chordata; class Myxini; order Myxiniformes; family Myxinidae; genus Myxine; species Myxine glutinosa. The sequence continues at coordinate 84,998,507 of NC_136273.1, forward strand.
TTACGCATGAGGGGGACCTTTTTCTCCCAATGGTCTCCCGAATGGGCGAGCACATCATTGTTTGCATCACAATTTGCTGATTACCCCGCACACGCACTCTGTTCTATTCACCCTCTCTTTTGCTCAAGGCCATCTGCCAGCATCTTGGAAATCAGCCAACATCACCGCTTTACACAAAAAATGTGCAAAAACAGATCATGGCAACTACAGACCAATCAGCCTGCTCCCAATTATCAGCAAAGTCATGGAATCCATCATTGCTTCGGATATCAAATCCTTCCTCTTCTCCAATGGCTTGATCTCTGATCATCAATTTGGATTCAGACCTGGTCACTCTTCTCTGGACATGCTGCTTCTGCTGTCTCAACAATGGATGGAGGTCCTCAATGCCAAACAGGAAATTGGAGCTGTCTCCCTCGACATATCACGTGCCTTCGATATGTTCTGGCACCCCGCTCTGCTCACCAAACTCTCCTCCTATGGTATCCATGGAAATCTCCACGCATGGCTTGCGGACTTCCTCTCTGGTCGTAGTCAACGTGTAGCCCTGAATGGGTTTCTCTCATCTCCTCCTCCTGTTCTGGCTGGAGTTCCCCAAGGTAGTGTTCTGGGCCCTGTGCTATTTCTGGTCTTCATCAATGATCTCTCTGACTCTCTGGAAAATCCTCTCTATCTCTTTGCTGATGACTCCACTCTCTGCCACTCCATTCCTCATCCCTCAGATCGGCAGTCTGCAGCCTCCTCACTCTCTGCAGACCTGGACAAAATCACAGACTGGGCAAACAAGTGGAACATGTCTTTCAATCCTGACAAATCTCACACTCTCACAATGTCTCTCTGAAAAGACCGACTGGACAACCCAACCATCTACATTCTCAACAATCCTCTCCAATAAATTTTGTCACTAAAGCTTTTGGGTCTCACTATCTGCCATGATCTTTCTTGGGAAAACCACATTTCCAAGCTGGCCTCCAAAGCCAGTCGCCGAATGGGCATCCTCCGTCGTGCGAAGTCCTTCCTTGGTACACCTGAGCTCCTCACCACATACAAGGCTTTCATCCGCAGCTCAATGGAATACTGCTCTCCCCTCTGGACCGGTGCTCCTGCCTCACACCTAGCTCGGCTTCACGCTGTTGAAACCAAAGATTTCAGAATCATTGGAATCTCCTGCGATGAAGCTAACTCCAAGGACCTCTCACTCCCTCACCGCAGGCAGGTTAGTAGTGTAATAATGTTGCTTCTGGGACACCTCCGTTTAACATGGGAAATCCCTATCTAATGTCATTTACCCCCTTGTCTTTTTCAAAAATCATAAACACCTCTATTTCTCCCACCCTCATCTTTATGAAACTTTTGTCTGTAGTACCTATCCTTAATGTTGTTCATTAGACCACTCAAACACTACAAATATTTGTTTTCTCTTATAGACCTATCATCCTTCTTCTACATATCATCTGGCAGATTAATCTTTGACCCATTCACTTCCATATTGCCCCTAAAGGCCTCTATTTCTCTCACCCTGTTCTTTACGAACCTTCTAACCTTTTGACATGCTATCCTTATTCATTAGACCACTTAAACACCTGTGATCCTTCTGACCTTATGAACCTTTTAACCTTTTACTCTTAATATCATCTGGTGAATATAACCCACTCAAACAACGACCCTACAAATATTTGTTTATGCGTGGGAAATAATTTAATTCTCTTGCCACTCTCTTCACCATCTAATATATTAACAAAAAATATGTTTGAGTTTGGTTCTTTATTAAGATATTTTAACTGAGCTAAGATAAAATGGTAAACCTCCCTCAATGTTCTTGTTTGAGCGCCTCCAGTGCCACACACTTTTTGGTAGGCTCTGCCCACTTTTTGTTAAGCTCCGTCCACTTTTTGGTAATCCACGCCCACTTTTTGTTAAGCCACGCCCACCTTTCTACTAAGCCCCGCCCACTTTTTGTTAAGCCACGCCCACTTTTTGCTATGTCCCGCCCCCTTTGCTAAGCTCCGCCCACTTTTGCTAAGTCCCACCCACTTTATAAACTCTTCAGCATTGTATCATTTCCAGGTAAAACATTACATCATTTTCAGGGAATTTCCATCACATCATTTCCAGTTAAGACACGCCCAGGGAATTTCCACAGGAAATGACACACACCCAGCCCTTCTTATAAAAGGCACCGACCACACAGGCTTTTTCAAACACGCTTTCTGCTTCACTTGAGAATGGACTCCTATGCCGAAATGGAATGGGATAACTTTGCTATTCCTTGGAGTCCTACTACCTGTGTAGAACTCAACCTTCAGATTGATGAACTGGACTCGAACCTCTTATCAATGGAGGTAAGTTTGTTTATTTATTTATTTATTTATTTAATTTTTTTTTTTTTTTTTTTTTTTTAGATGAGACTCATGTAAGAGTTAACAAAGTTTATTTTCATATTCATAGAGCTTGATTTATACAAATAAAAATATTGTATTAAATTAATACATTGTTATTTTCTTTCACAGGAAATTGTATCTGAGATACGAAATGAAAATTCTGCTTTTAACACAACTTGGGATGAAGTTATTTTTTTGTTTGAAGACATTTTGAACAACCAAGACCCCCAGAACGAGTTCTACCTTGATGACCCAGCCAAAGAGTTATACCTTGGAGATCCACAAAATCCTGAAAAAGAGTTTTACCATGATGATACTTGTTGTGAGTTATCAAAACAAAACCCACTGAACAAGTTCTACCTTGATGAGCCAGAATACAAGTCATACATTGGAGACCCACAAATTTCTGAAAATTGGGAAAGGGGAGTTCTCCCTGATGGTCCGCAGTTATACTATGTGAGACACATCATAGAAACCCTAAAAAATTGGGCAAGGAGAGTTCTCCCTGATGGTCCGCAGTTATACTATGTGAGACACATCATAGAAACCCTAAAAAATTGGGCAAGGAGAGTTCTCCCTGATGGTCCGCAGTTATACTATGTGAGACACATCATAGAAACCCTAAAAAATTGGGCAAGGAGAGTTCTCCCTGATGGTCCGCAGTTATACTATGTGAGACACATCATAGAAACCCTAAAAAATTGGGAAAGGGGAGTTCTCCCTGATGGTCCGCAGTTATACTATGTGAGACACATCATAGAAACCCTAAAAAATTGGGAAAGGGAAGTTTTCCCTGATGGTCCGCAGTTATACTATGTGAGACTTATCACGGAAACCCCCAATATTTCTGAAAATTGTGGTTCTACCTTGGGGACTTGGAAAGATGGTTATATTTTTGGAGACTCGGAATGGGGGTTTTGTTTTGATGACTCGGAATGTGATACCTATCTTGGAGGCTCAACAGGAATGTGGTTATACCTTGGGAACTTGGAAAGTTGGTTTTATTTTGGAGACTCTACCTGTGGGGTCCATCTTGGAGACTCTTTGGATTCTAAAGCAATGAACAATGTTCTTTGTTTAATGACGCTTGATTTAAGCAATATCAAGAAAGTTCGAGGAAGAAAATGCTGGAAAATTCTTTCTTCCCATTTCTACTTCTTCAAACTTGAAAGCCTTGAAAGACAGAATTGGAAGAAGAGGAAAAAAAAAAAATGAAATACATATTTTAAAAAAAGAATAAAAAAAAGATTATGTTAGGGTTTGGGTGGGATTTTGAATGTGAGGGTTAGGGTTGGGGTTGGGTTAGGGATGGGATTGGGTTAGGGTTGGGATTTTGAATGTGAGGGTTAGGGATGGGTTGGGTTAGGGATGGGGTTGGGTTAGGGATGGGGTTGGGTTAGGGATGGGGTTGGGTTAGGGTTGGGATTTTGAATGT